>NW_017729027.1:51081889-51086746 GCF_001723915.1 Gavialis gangeticus | reverse complement strand
GGGGGGGGGGGGTGGAACTAGTGCTCTCTGAGCGCCCCTACCAGCTGGAGCTCTTGCTGTCATGGGGGACACCAGTGCTTTCAGCTCCCCCTCCCTCCATGTCCCCCCTACATGTCGCCTATGTTTTAGTTTGCTCTCTACTCTGGTCTGAATGTAATGCCAGGAGAACCTCCGACACAAATACACTAATCACTGGATCTATGGCAGCTAGTTCTGGATTTAACTGTTCAAAACTCACCAAATGCTTAAAGGAAATATATGAGCACCTAAGCTAGATGGAAAGAGCACTTTGAAGCACACCTGAATCATAAGTTGTCTGTGATGGATAGCACCATTAAAACCATCCCCCACCACTCAGAAGGATATCTCTTGCCAAACCCTCCTATCCTAGAAGAAGTCTGGTATGCCATTGAGGAAAGCAAGAACAAAGCTACTGGACCAGGTAACATACCTGATGAAATCTACAAAGCTGGCAGTGAAGAACTGGTTCTGAGACTCCACAAATTTATTCTCCAAATTTGAACAACAAAGAGATCCATGGGGACAAGAGGAATGCTAATACTGTGACTATCTTCAAGAAAAGAAATAAGTCTGTGTGTGCGAACTATTGAGGTATTGCCCTCCTTTCCACAGCAGGGAAGATCCTCTCCTGGATGCTTCTGAAGTGTCTTCTGTGTCCTGCTGAGGAAGTTCTGCCAGAATCTCAGTGTGGTTTCAATCCATCCCATGAGGAAACTGACATGATCTTTGTTGGCTACCAGATCCAAGAAAGTGTTGGGAACAACATCAGGACCCATATATAGCCTTCATTGACCTTACTAAGGTCTTTGACTTCATCAATTATGAAGTCATGTGGAAAGTACTGGCCAGGTTTGGATGTACTTGATGAAAAATGCATTAAGGTCCTGAGGCTTCTCCATGACAAGATGACTGCAGCCATTCTTTGTAGCAGATCAGAGGCAGATCATTTGTCATCTGAACTGGGGTCAAACAAGGCTACACCATTGCTCCAACTCTGTTTTCCATTTTTTCTGACAGTCAACCTGGTTAAGGTTTGCCTTCCTTCTGGAACTGACATTGAATACTGAATGGATGGGAAGGGCTCTTCAACCAGGAACACTTTTACTCAGAGACAAAAGTACTCTAAACAACCTGCACCATCCTTACACACACCGAGGGAAACCTCCAGATCATGTTCAGAGAAGCCTGTCAAACTTTGGACCTATGTCTCAATGTTGAGAAAACTAAAGTGCTCTACCAGCCTTCCCTGTGAAATTTGGGCATCTGGCAAACATTACTGTTGAAAACTGAAGTGCCAACAGACTTCATGTACCACTAGGGTTATATGGCAGCTCCCAAGGGGCTTTCAGGTTTGCGGTTTTGAAACTGAATATTTGGATCTGGTCCTAAAATAAGATTGTGACCAAATTACCATTGAAGGAAAGACCCTGGAGGTAGTTGAACACTTCTATTACCTCAGTAGCCACCTCTCTCAGAGAATGAACATTGATGAGGAAATCTAGCACAGGATCTGGTGTTGCAAGTACTTCCTTTAGGAAATTGCTTTGGTGTGTCTTTATTCATCATCTTCATTCATCTTCATTCATCATAATCTTGAGAAATCCTAAAAGATCCAGATCTACACTGGATCATCATCCCCACCCTCCTCTACAGATATAAAATGTGGGTGGTCTACCATTGACAGCTCCAGAGCATGGAGAGGTATCATCAGCAGTGCCTCCAGAAAATTTTCCACATCAAATAGGAAGAATGCCACACACATTCCAGCATTCTTTCTGAAGCCAATGTTACCAACATTGAGTCAGTGACCCACAAGCAACAACTGCACTGGACTGGACGTTCTGCATGGATGCCTGAGTCTCAGCTCCAAAACAAGTACTCTCCTCCCAGCTTAATAACAGCCTGAACATTGTAGTGGACAAAGGAAATGTTACAAGGACATATTGAAGGCATACCTCAAGAAAATGAGTATTGGCATCAAGAGTTGGGAGACGGTGGCTGCCAACAAACCCTAGTGGCACCTCAATCTCAAATGGCAGCCCATTTCAAGGTAAAGTCACCTTGCTCTTGAAGCAGATAAGAGAGATTGGAGAAAGGAAAAGGAGATAAATCCTAGCGTGCACCCTACTCTCCTCTGAAGAAAGACACGTGCCTTCTGTAGACAAATCTGTGACTCAAGGGTTAGACTCTGAAGTCACCTCAAGACTCATCAGTAGGGATCTATCTAAATAATGGTGGACGTTTGTGACACAGTGGTGCCTTTGATCTTGCTCTTTTTGCCAAGCACCCCCTGCTGCTAAGTGGCAGAGCAGCCCCACCCCTTGCTGCTGATCAGCCAAGAGACAAAGACTGCAGCAAATTAATAATAATGAATGCCCCAGGTTTTGCTTCTCAGCCAAGCAGCAGCCAGGGGCAGGGCCACCTGAGTACCTCGGCCACTCAGCAGTAGGGGAGCACATGGCAAAAACAGCAAGATTAAAAGCTCCACTGTACCACAAATTTTCACTGTGTTTTAGGTAGTTCCCTACCCATCAGTGAGCTGTAGTAGAGATCATCCTTGAATCAAAGGATTACCGACAACAATGGTGAGCCTGGTGGTGAAATATAAGTGTCAATCCCTTTCTCTGGCACTGGAGTGAATTGAGCCTGTCTCCCACACTGTAGGAAAGGGATCTATTATCTAGGCTATGTAATGAGGGGTCAGCTGTGCCTTCTCTTCCTTCCCTTTTGACTTGAGAGAGAGAATCAGTCATTGACACATTTTGTGTGCTACCCAATTTGCTATGCTGAGTATTTTTAAAGCACAGCCACCAGATTGTTTCTTTTATGAAAAATTAGTAGAGGAATGTCAAAGGATCTTACTAAGGCCTGATCTAGGTACCAAGCTGTTTAACACAGATCAAGACTTAGGGGTTTTGGGGCATGAACAGAAGCGGAAATTTGGGCATTTGGCAACCATTACTGAAAACTGAAGTGCCAACAGACTTCATGTACCTCTTGGGTTACATGGAAGCTACCAAGGGGCTTCCAGGATTGTAGTTTTGAACTTGGATATTTGGGTCTGGTCCTAAAATAAGAATGTAAGCAAGAAGGCTCAAGTCATTTCCTAGTTAAGACACGTACAGTTTTTAGAGGAGGGCAAGGCATTTTTATAGGAATTTATAGTAAACTATATGGTGAGAATGCCATGATTTCTAGTACATTTTTCCAAGTTCTTAATCTTTTCTTTGTGCAGTATAGCTTAGAAAAAATGTTATCTTGACTGTTAGACCAAAACCAAAACTGAATTTTGTCACTACTCTATCACTCCTGCCCATTGTCAAATCAGTACATTCCTGGGGTGTATACAGTGACTATGGTTAAAATTAGATAGCATTATTTATTTTGAAAGTGAGTTGCCCATAATTCAGCATGCTGCTTGTATTTTGAAATTACTCATAGAAATTATGTTAAGAGGCTGTGAAGTCAAGCAGTCAGAATTAGAAAATGTCTGAATTAAGGCTGCCTGTTCAACTTTTAAGTTACCTTTCTTGTGCATTTGTGCTTTATAATACAGTCTTTCAATAATTATCTGATCATGTATTACTTTTCTCCAGAACCCTGCCTCCGTCAGTGCACAGGATTGGCAGTACTCGCCACACAAGCAGCTATTCAATACTTGGTTGAATCCCCTTGGTGGCCCCTATTCTATACTTATAGCACTCTCTTCTAAAGGCAGACTTTTAAATTCCTCATGGACTTTTCTATGATGTACCTCATTACAGAGTCAGAGCACTTCCCAAACATTAATGAATACTTCACTGTACACTCATGCAACCAGAGACTATTATTATCTTTATTTTACAGCTGGGGAATGTAGGCACAGAGAGATTAAAGTTAATTATGTCAACTAATTTTGTGTGACCAATTTGGGATGCTAATGCCTGTTTGTTCAAGTACTTAGAATTTTATAGGATTTAGCTGTTCCAAAGCTAGGTTTTGTTAACTTGGTTTGCAGTTGTGAGTGCTCAGAGCTTGTACAACTCTGATGTCAGGTGTCTCAAATTGAGTGCCTAGTAAAATGAGGAACTCACACTTAGAGCTAAATCCTATTAAACCCTCATATTCCTAGGAGGAAATTGCACAGCCACATAACTGTAGTTTGCTGGTCCTTGTACACAGGAAAGGATTCAACATAGCTGTGCTCACCCTGTGCTTTCCTGTTGAGCGTGTTGCATTCTGGTTGCATATTTGTTCAAGTGGAATGAATCCCACTGCATGTCTGGAATAGATAGAAGTAATTAGACATGTAGAATACTAACTCCTAAAATGATAATCACAACAAATCCATGACTAGTTTGACAGAAAAGGGAGATAATCCACCCACCTTTCAGCTCATGAGACTAGTAGTTAGGTCATTTATCCAGAGAATGGGAGACCTGGGTTCTAAGTCCCCTCTCTCACCCAGAGAAAAGTTAAGACTGTTAACATTTCCTACTTCCCAGCAATGGACTTGGGCTGTGCAAAATTTTGGCAGCTGTTTCATTTGGTTAGGCAGGCCACCCTGGAAGAGTGGGGCAAAGGCAGGCAAGATCACCCAAAGCATTTGAGAGATGCTTGCTCTGGATGGCTAGCCCTTGTTCCTAGTTGAGCATCCAGGGTTCAGCCAGCTCACGGTGCTCATGGCCCCATCCTACCAAGTGCCTGCATGCACCACCTCCAGCAGGATGGTGGTAGCCTCCCTGTATGAAGCATGCAGGGAGTACTTGAGGGAGGAGCTGCACAAGGCAAGTCTGCTGGTGTCCTTGCACTTCACCTCAGACATCTGGAACAGCCAGGGTAGAGATCATGCCTACC
>NW_017729027.1:51069743-51076889 GCF_001723915.1 Gavialis gangeticus | reverse complement strand
ATTTAGTTAGGCAGGCCACCCTGGAAGAGTGGGGCAAAGGCAGGCAAGATCACCCAAAGCATTTGAGAGATGCTTGCTCTGGATGGCTAGCCCTTGTTCCTAGTTGAGCATCCAGGGTTCAGCCAGCTCACGGTGCTCATGGCCCCATCCTACCAAGTGCCTGCATGCACCACCTCCAGCAGGATGGTGGTAGCCTCCCTGTATGAAGCATGCAGGGAGTACTTGAGGGAGGAGCTGCACAAGGCAAGTCTGCTGGTGTCCTTGCACTTCACCTCAGACATCTGGAACAGCCAGGGTAGAGATCATGCCTACCTCTCCCTTACAGGGCACTAGTGCCATCAGTCAGGCTGTTGGTGGGCTCTTCTTTAAGCCGAGGGGATGGATGAGTCCCACATGGCAATGGAGATCATGGTGGCCATGAACCACATGGTGCAGGGGTGGCTCACTGCGCAGGGCAAGCTCACCCATGGGTTCATAGTCACCAACAGTGTGGCCAATATGGTGAAAGCAGTGTATGATGCCAACTTTGCTGGCATCCAGTGTGTGGCACACAAGTTCCACCTCATAGTCAGGGATGCCTTGGAGGGGGACAGGGCTAGTGGTGACAGCACCATCACAACTGGCTAGCTCATTTCACAATGCAGGAAGGTGGTGGGTTACTTCCACCTGAGGGGGGCATGATGCTGAGGGACAAACAGGCAGAGCTGAGTGTCCCGCAGCACAAAATCATCCAGGATGTGGAGACTCGTTGGAACTCCACATACCTCATGTTGAAAAGACTGATGGAGCAGCAGAAGGCCATCCATGAGATGGCCTTGCTTGGGGAGATTGGGATCAGTGGCCCACTTAACAAAACAGAGTGGGATACCATCTCCCAGATCTTGGTGGTCCTCAAGCCATTCTTCAAAGCCACAAAGACCATCAGCATTGGCAATGCCCTTCTTAGCCAGGTGATCCCCATAGTGAGGGAACTTGAAAACCAAATGTACAAGTTCCAGAGGATCGATGTTCCTGGCTGGGGCAAGCCGCTGTCACCAGAGGTGCAGACACTGGTGAAGTGGCTGAGGGAGGGTATCAAGAAACAGCCAGATCTGTTGTGGTCCAGCATGGTCCACATGCTCGTGGCCATGTGTGACCCAAGGGTGAAGGGGTGCATATACAGCAGCAAAACCTTGGATCACTGGACAGAGGTGCTGGTGAACAGAGTCCAGGAGGCAGAAGGGCACAGGCTGGGGTATGTGGAAGAGGGGGATCCACTTTCCCATGCCACCACTTCCAGCAGCAGCCAGTCTCCTCCACGACAGCCACAGCCAATGTGGGCCAAGGGCATAGCTTCAATGGTGCGGTCCAGAGGCACCAGACCCCAGCCTCAAGCAGGTAGCACAGAGGCCTTGGAGACTACCTATCTCAGTGAGGATGTGGAGCTGCTGAACTGCGACCCCTTGGCCTATTGGGCAACCTGCAGCCAGATGTGGCAGGATCTGGCCATGGTTACCCAGGAACATCTGTCCTGTCCTCCAACCAGTGTTCCAAGTTAGAGGGTATTCAGCATTGCTGGGGATGTTGTGCCACCCCACCGCACCTCCTTGGATCCTGGTTTGGTGGAGCAGCTGGTGTTTCTCAAGGTGAACTTCCTGCTGTTGGGGTTCCCTGAGCTCCATGTCCAGATGGAGTGAGTGCCACCCTCCTCACTCCATCTGCACCTGTGTCCTTTTTAAATTTTTTTAAAACTATTTAATCACCACTCTCAGAGCTGGAGGTGGCACTCACTGCATCACCAGCCAGCAGGGGAAGAACATCTCCCTGCTGAGCTCCCATGCCAGGATGAACTTGGAGGTATGGGCTGGGGCTATGGAGAAGGAGGAGGCCCCAGGTCCTGGGCATGAACTAAAACTGCACCCTGCCAGGGTTAGGAGGCCTAGTGGGACTGCCAGTGGCCTGGCAGCCCCCAAGAAATGCCAGGACCAAGGACCTCCCTGGTGAAAGTTAGGTAGGAGGTGCCTTATAACCTCCAGCCACCACATGCATGCACAGTCCTAGCTAGGGGAAGCCCAGACCCCTAAGAACTTTGTGAGGCCTGAGGCTTGCTGGTTGTAGTGGAGTTGTGAGGCTCCAGGCAAGCTTAGCTGCCTGGATGCCATCTGCGAGGCATGGGTTTTTGGGTTTAAAATCCTTCGTCAGGCTTAGGAATCATCTAGTTGGGGTATGTGTGCTCTTCCTGGATAGAAGGACAGTAAAGAATTCAGAGGCTGGCATACAATGCAGGCAAGAAAGTCAGTCAGTTAAAATGTAAATTGAAGCATCAGGGGTGAAAGAGAGAATGGGGCGTGAGGGGGTGAGAGACAGGCTGGGGGCAGAGGAAGGGGGTGTAACAGGTAAAAGTAGAGACCTACCTGCTACCTGGGGAGTCAGATGTCAGGCAGGTTGTAGTATGTCATAAATCCAATGTCTATGTTGAGTCCATGAGTTTCTGTACCTAGGAGGTTGATGAAGTGAAGTTCATAGGCCCGTCTGTGAAAAGTAGGTTGTAAATTCCCTTTGAGGATTAGGACTGAGAAACTGGAGACAAGAGTGGTTTTCTTGTGAGAAATGTGCCCCCACAGGTAGTTGGGTATTCTGGTCTGTAATAGATTCTGGTGCACTGTTTGTGGGGGTACTGGAGGTATGTTGGCAGGCTTTGCATTTCTTGTCATGGCATGGTCTGGATCCATCCGGTGTATTTTGGGCTGTAGGAAGTTGGCTTCTAGTGATGAGGTTAATGAAGTTTGGTGCTTGTTTGAATTTACAAACCACTATTATAGCAAAATAACATTCAATACATTTGGCTACATCAATCACTACTAATATTTTAATATAAAGCTATAATATAGTATATTTAGATTATTTGACATATACTTCTTCCTTATCTTTGTGCTCTGTTTGATTATGTTGAGTTAAATTTAATAGTAGCTTTCTTTACTTTGCTAACCAAGCCATTTGCTACATCTGCAAAGGTTTATGTTATGGCCAGTCAGACACAGGGTTTTTGAGACCTACACTCCTGCAGCTTTAGCTTGGGTCGGTGGAAAATGGCCACGCCTTGCAACAATGTACTTTTTCTTCATAGGCCTATATACAGCCTACAGATGTTCCTGGCTGGGGCAAGGAACATCTGTTAGACTGGAAGGGAGAAAGCCCTAAGATTTAACCTACATCTCTCCCATTAAGGAAGGGTGGACCATTTGTTGCTTCTCTGAAACAGACTTTAAGGTGTCACTCTGCCCTACCTTCTGCTTGACTGACAGACCATCTGAAGACTAACACAGCTAATCTCTTGTATCCTTTATATGACTATGGTGCACTGTTGTTACCAATGAGCTTTCATAACTATTCACTAGCAGCAATGGAACACTGACTCCTGGGAATCCTGGATTCTGGTGCAAGTTCTAAGAGGAACACATCCTCGTGGATACAAACCTTTCTGTCCCTGTTTTCCCCAGTCTAACCTTGCCCCGCTCTCCTCCCCCAACACTGCCAGGGGATGGTCCTTGACCCAATATCTCCTCCCATACTTCTCAGCTCCTGGCCCCTTCCCACTGTTTCCTTCCCTTTGACTCCAAGTGGCCATCCCCCCATATTCCATTTTTTTCTCCTTCCAGCCTCTGTAGCTCTTTATCTTGGTGCCCCATCTTGACTGCACCTTGGGTCCAAGTTGGATTTGGCTGAAAGAAACAAGCGTATTAACAAGCCCCAAAAGAACAATTTTGACTCTAACATAGGTAGACATTTCCTGTAAATCTGATATCTGGATTATTTCCACGTTGCAAGAATGGCAAATGGTTCACTAAATAATACACTTTCATAACTGCATTATCATTTCAATTAGAGAATATTTCATGGAGATTTCTAAATAGTTAATAGAAATGAACTGTAGTCCAAATCGCTGCTGAGCTCCACAACAACACATGTCCCTAGGTTCATCTAAGATGCTCAAAAACAAACCGGGTCATGATATCATCAACAGATGTTGGATGTATAACTTGATGTATTTCTTGTGGTTAGTGGGCTGAAGAACTGACCTAACTATTATTCCTCTTTGTGTAAAAGCAATGATACATCTGTTAGAAATTGCAATGAGACCTTTGGGGTTTTCCAGTAGAGTTGTATAGTTTTGCAGATGTAACTAATTACACATTGTTAGATAACAAAGCTTCAGACATTATTTTATATAAGAAAGCATATCATATTTTGTCTGATTGGTTTTAAAGAAAATGACTTTGATTATGTTTAAATTCTAGTTCTGTTTACAGAATCAAAAAACGAAAACCCAGTTTTGTACAGCATTAACATACTGAACAAACAGCAGTACTTATTTGTTAATAACTACATGCAGTATTTGCTATTTAAAGGAGCATTTATGCACAATTATCACCAGCTATTTCCAAGGATAGAAGCAATAATTATGGTAAAATGTTGGTATGGTAAATGTATGGTAAAATTATGGTAAATTGTATACTGCATAAGGTTAGCCACTGTACCAGAAGACAGAAACATTTTGTCAATGATGCAGTGATATGTTACATGCATTTTTAATTAGCTAGCTCTTACATTTTTATATAAAGAAACAGCAGAGGAGTGCAGTTAAATTTAGCACAATTTTGGTTTTAGATGAGGATTATTATCTAAAAGATAATTATCTAAAGAAAAATAACTGACAAACTACAATTAAGATTCTCAAAAAAAAGCATTTAATTTTAATGGCAAGTGTTGAAATTCGACCTTTCTTTGAAAATCTCCCTGCAGGTGCTTTAGTTCTAAGATGTAGCATGAAAATGTCAATGCACTGGAAAACATCTGCTTTAAGATGTCTCTTTTTTTCCTTTTTTTTTTGGAGTCTAATTGATCCAAAAAAATGTTTCCTCTGAGCCAGTAGCTCATGGAAGAAGCTTGGTGAAGCAGTATTTTTTTGCATCCTCTGAGGCTAACTACATATCTTTAAGGAAATGCATTCTATTCTTTGACCAAGAATTAATCTTTGTATATTTTATGCTATTTCCAATTCCTAACAAAAACTCAAATTTACCTTCCCTCACCTGACTTGCATGGTGCTGAAGTTTCAGGTGATTCAACAGAGCAAATTCAGGACCTGTTCTAGGCACTCTCACACTGGTAAGTTCGAGGAGTGAAGACATTTGAAAAGGCTATGAATGAAAACCATTGGGCTTTTCCCGGAACACTTCTACAGTCTTTGCCATCTAGAAAAGGTATTTCTGGTGGCCACTGGCTGCTGCTTCTTAGCAGCAGCTCCCAAAACTGGCTTTCCTCGGTTGACTTTTGTCACTTAGAGGAAAGCAAAGAAGAAAAGTGATTGTTTACAATCTACTGATTAGATACGTTGTCTGCAGTCAAACTCCTTCAGTGTGGGAAGGCTTGTTTGGACCATAAACAATATTAACTCTATTGCTATTAGCACAATTCTTTACAATGCTTTACATGTGAGGGATGCACTATTGCTCCAGACGACATCATTTTCCTGGGGAAGACATTGCAAGGAAGAGGTTTTAACTTTTTTTCCTGAGATGAAGAAGCAAGATTATATGTGTTATTTACCTATCTGCATCCCGATAAAACAGAAGGAAAACCCTGAGTTTCATCTCTCTGATTCTAGATCTAGCATTCCAGAAAATATAGGTTTGCAAAATAAAAACATTTTCATAACCCTGAAGCTTAAAAGGACATGACAACTGGCAAGCTACTGTGCATTATTTTTAAGGCCTGTTAGACCCTTGAGAGTATTTTTAAAAGAAAACAGCAATTAAATACACTTCGTCATTTGTCTTGCAGCATCAGAATTATTTTTCTCTGATTAACCAGACCAGAATTTGGACACTAGAGAGTTTCTACAAACTAGCTTCTCTTAGTATTTTACTCTCCTCCAGGTGGCTAAGGAAATTAATCCCTGTTTTAAATCTCAGCAGACCCACATTGTGAAGACATCACCAGATCCCTAAAATAAATATGGTGTATGAAGCTGAGAAGGTTTCAAGAGTTCCCACAATTATGAATTTATTTCATATTCCCTATTTCATGTAACAGTTTGGAACAAATTATAATCTTTCCTAACCAAAAGTAATAGGCTTAGCTGAAGATCAGTTTTCTGTGTTTGTGAAGGTAGATTAGCGTGAAAGTAGGTTGCCTACGCTGTAGACAGGGAAGGGGCAGGGCAGATGCTGCAGATCTATGACTCTAAGGATACATCTACACGTGCAATTACTGTGCCTGAATTTACTGCACAGGCTTCTACTTACTGCTGTGCTAGCCAAACTCTACACCCGCACTGACTACCACCTGGCCTTGGGGGCCTTGACTCCATCTGGCCCATCCTGCTGCACAGCCCCATGCCCAAGCATAGGGCCTAGCTTGTGCCCTGCTGCCCCAATGCTATCCTCTGGGTTGCCTCCTGGGCCCCAGCAGGGATGCTGACAATGCCCATATGGAAGCTGTTTCAGCTGCCATCTACAAACTCCTGGGGCTCAAGCCCCACCACTCCTGGGCCTGCCCCACAAGCTGGGACTAGTGGCACCACATTGTCCAGAACACATGGGACAATGACCAGTGGCTGGACTTGTTCTGGATGACCTGGGCCATATTCCAGGAACTAGTCGAGCAGCTGGGCCTGCATCTGGAGCACCAGCCCACCACCATGTGTCTGTCCCTTCCCTGTGGAGACCCACATGGTCATGACCCAGCTGATACTCACCACACCCACCAGCCTGTGCTGTATTAGCTACATGTTCAGGGTGGGCAAGGCAACCACTGGGGAGGCTGTCCTGGAGGTCTGAAGCACTCTCCAAGATGTGCTGGCCAACACCATGCTCTGAGTTGCCGACCCATTGGAGGTGGTGGTGGGCTTTCAAGCACTCAGTTTCCCCCAGTGCACTGGGGCTCTTGACAAGACATACACCCCTATCACATTCCCACCTCCCCTACTACAGCTGGAGGGGCTTCCATTCTATCATGCTGCAGGCCATTGTGGAACACCAGGACACCTTCATGAACATCCATGCCAGCTGGGCTGGCAGCACCCACAATACCCAGGATTTCTGAAACTCTGCCTTGCCAGCCCTGGTGGAGAGCAGCTGCTTCATACCAGGTGTCCTGGGCCTG
>NW_017729027.1:51069518-51069732 GCF_001723915.1 Gavialis gangeticus | reverse complement strand
CCTTATGATGAGAGGCTGAGAGCAATGGGGCTCTTCAGCTTGGAAAAGCGCAGGCTCAGGGGGTGATCTGATGCACAATAATTGCTTTGCACATGTAGATGGCGATGCTTTACTAAACATTAGATTAGTCTAATGTGCAGTAAACTTCTCATGTAAACATGCTCTAAATGAGATAATTATTTATCAGTCAGCCTGGAGAAGCAAAGGCTCAGGG
>NW_017729027.1:51058998-51064518 GCF_001723915.1 Gavialis gangeticus | reverse complement strand
CACATGTAGATGGCGATGCTTTACTAAACATTAGATTAGTCTAATGTGCAGTAAACTTCTCATGTAAACATGCTCTAAATGAGATAATTATTTATCAGTCAGCCTGGAGAAGCAAAGGCTCAGGGGTGATTTGGTGGCAGCCTATAAGTATATCAGGGGTGTGCATCAGGAACTGGGAGAACGTCTGTTCACCAGGATACCCCAAGGGAAGACAAGGTCTAATGGTCACAAACTGCTGGAAGACCATTTTAGACTGGACATAAGGAAAAATCTCTTTACTGCACGAGTCTCCAGAGGCTGGAATAGCGTCTCCCCAGAAGTGGTATAAGCACCTATTTTGGATACCTTTAGGAAATGCTTAGATGTTTATCTGGCTGGGGTGATTTGACCCCAGATGACTTCCTGCTCCTTGGGCAGGAGGCTGGACCCCATGATTTCACAAGGTCCCTCCCAGCTCAAATGTCTATGAAATCTTTGAAATCTATTTATCTGACCCAAGTTCTGGTTTCCTCTAATTAGTTGAGTTGTAGTAGCCATTGATTTGATGTGTCAACAAAAGACACATGAGAGAGTGAATTCTCAGTAATTCGAAGCAGATTTCTTATGTCAGAATTGACTGTCTTGCTTACTTCTTTGCATCTATTTATATATTCTTTCATATGGAAAATCCTCTTGTGGTATACCTTATATTTTTAAGGAAGTCCTCAGAAATTATGACCACATGGTGGATATTTTAGTTTGTTTCTCACTGGGACACAGCCAGCATCATTTATGGCATTTATGGGAGACTTAAAAGATTATTAGGAGAGAACTTTAGGATAGGATTTTAGTACAAATTAATGAGAAAAAATATTTATTGTCAGCAAATCATGAGTTAGCACTTGTTAAACAGGCAAAACAGCTCCATTATTCAAACCTGTTTTTTATATTACAACTTTACAACCAGCTCATCTTTGGGGAGGAATTTTTCATGATTTTTCTCTGTCCAGAAAATGTTTTAAAGTTTTAGGGTAGTCTTTTCTTAGTTCTTTTTGAGCTACAATAAACTGCAATTATTACATGCTTAGTAAGAACGACTATTTATTACTTTATTACTAAATAATTTGACATATAAACTTTATCTGCCCCCTGAAAAAATCCCTCAAGGAATATCATCATAAAAATATCTGTTTTAAAATATATATATTTAAAACCTGTTTTAAAAATGTCTAAATAATTTTTGGACAGGGGCTACCAATACCATTTCAGTGAACAGGAGTACTTATCAGGAAAATTACTTGAATATGTGTTTCTGGACCTAAGCATACACATGGATAGAAAAAAGAAGGGAAAACAAAAGGAGGAGGCAATGAGGAACAAAAGTTAGAAACCTCTGGATATGTCTCAGCTCACTGAGAAAGCCATGCCCTTTTTATTGCTTGTTTTAAAGGTTGACCTTTGTCTCAGTCAGGGCTATCCAACTTTTAAGTAGCTAGGGGCCCCACTCCACACAGAACACACCAACATGAGCCATGGGCCACATGCCATGCAGACATCCACCTGCTCTACCCCCTGCATCACCCTCAGCAACCTGACTGTGGGCTCCTCTGGCACTGAGAGCTATGCCATCCCACCCTGCCCTGCACCGTGGGGCAGGGGTAGGAAATGAAAGCCAGAGGAGGGAGAGAGAGACTGGAAAATCGGGCAGCTGCTTCATTTTGAGTGATGGGGGGAGCAGCAGCTAGTGGGAACCTACCTGCCATAAATTAACCCCTCACAGGCCAATGCAGCTTGCCAGTTGACAGCCTTGGTCTAAATTACACTGAAGCACTGACCCTATCTGGGTTGTTTCTTGTTTTTAACCTATCTGTGTTTTCTGATGGGGGGGAGGCGGTTTAACCTTTATTTCTGTTTTTAACTCCTGCTTATTTCCTTTTTCTTATTTGTAACTCATTCCTTATTTTATTAGTAATTTCTATGTATTTGGGTTTTTTGGGGTAGTGCAGGTCCCTTTCTTGAGCAATAAGAAACATTTTTCATCTAGCCTGTGAAAGGTCTTTTTTGCTTTCACACTTCTTCCTTCTTGCCTTCCCAAAGGTATGATCTCTTTTTATCCAACTCTTTCCTTCAGAAATGCTAAAGCCCATTGTTGATAAAGAAAAAGTCCAATGGGATGAGCACAATTCTACCAAAACCTTATTCTCCTGTGAAGGGGTACTGTTTTCTCTCCTGGTGCTGGTGGGACATTTTATCATGCACCCATTAAAAACTGAGTGTTGGTGGGTCTCCTCATTTATATGCAGAGGTAAGTGAATTTGGAACCTGATGTCTCTTGGCAGGAGGCTGGGTTTGGTAGAGTGTAAAAGGGATAAAGGGCAAGTGAGAATGCCACTTTGTGAACACTTGTCTGGGCACCATTGCTTTCCAATGGCTTTCAGAGTGGTTGGGGTAACATCTTTTGCTTTCTCTAGGTTTTGGTCACTTTCAATGGTGTTTTAGGAATTTTTCACTTGGCTTTGCCATGATCCCCTGAGTTCTTCCTTCGTCCCATGGTGATACCACCATAGCAAAGACCATCATACCAGTCTTCCCTGCAAGCAGTCTGGCCACAGCAACTCTGTCCCTTGCAACTATATAGTAAAAAATGTTAAGAGCTTTTACAGTTATCTTTCTCTTTGTGCTTCCATTGTCTTTTTTATTTTTATGTTTTTTGCGGGGGACGGTGTCAGTGCTTTTGGCTACAGCGGCTTTGAAAGTTGCACCTTCAGTGGCAGTAGCAAGGCTGATACTTATGAGGAAAATAAAAAGGTGCTCCAGGGAGGATATGTTCATGGACAAGTTGAAGAGTACACATAAGGTCAAGAGTCAATGGAATAAGAGTACACTTGAGTAGCACTCTGGGGCTGGAATGGAAAGGAAATGTTAAGGAGGAGGTGGAAAAAAAGGACAGTGCCTTAGCATGTGCACTAGAACATAAGGGATCAACTGAAGATATTCATTGACCCTCTTCCCTGTTTCAGGGAAAACAGTCTCACACTTGTAGCCCAGAACATTTTGACTTGCCTGCACTACCCTGAGGCAGACACTGATAAGACTCTTGCACTTTCTCTTCCTTCAAGATTTTGCATAGCTCTAACTGTTTGGGTTATTTTCTTGTGGGTTGCTTGTTTTGTCTGATTTTCCCTGCTGAAGCTTGAAGCCATTGTACTTAGTCCTGTCCTCTATGGCCACAGAAAAAAGCCTATTTCCATCCTCTCCGTAATTGTTTTCCAGGTATTTGAAGGCTGTTTATCAAATTCCCCCTCAGTCTTCTCTTCTCCAGAGTAAATAACCCTAGCTCTTTCAGTCTTTCTTGAAAAGTCTTGCATCCAAGGCCCACCATCATGCTTCTTGTTCTGCATTGGATTTTTTCTAACCTCTCCACATCCTTCTTGAATCATGGGGCCCAAAACTGGACACAGTACTCTAGATGAGGCTTCACTCTGCTAAATAGAGTGGAAGAATTGCTTGAGGGTGCAGACACAAGTGCAGCTCCCTGCTGTAACTGAGAACGCTTTGCAGGACGTGTTCTGAGTTACTAAAAGTCCCCTGGACAGAAGTTCACTGTTGGTACCAGGGGGGAGGAGAATGTAGCTGCTGGCTGGGAGCCTGCAGCCAGTTTCCCCAAGCAATGGCCCCTCTTCTCTCCCAGCCTGTTCTTGTTTCAGAATGGGAGGAGGGAAAAGGAGCAGAGCGATCTCATTCTAGGGATTTGCCAACTGGCTCGGAAGGGTGGGGTGGGTGTATGGGAGTTCCCACCTCCACCTTGGAGGGGGGCTCCAATACACCCGCCTCACCCTTCAGCAGGGGCTGGAAACCCCCCAGACTGGACTCCCTCTGCCCTCTTTCCCCCATCCCATTCTGAGAATAGCAACAGGCTGGCGGGCAGTGTGGACAGAAGTTACAGAATAAACTTTTAAAAAATGTCTTCATCTGACCCTTCATGCAATGGGGGGTGGGTCAGATTTTCACCTAATCGGACATTTTTTAAGCTGTCTGCAGCCATGCACTTGTGTTTGGTCATGGCTATAAACTGCTTTCTGTGGTCAGATCAGGTGAAAATTCTCTCTGCTCTGATTTGCAAGTGACACTTGCTATGTCATCTTGCACTTTCTCATTTGGTAACTGAAACTTTCCTTGCTGCTGTCCAAATTGCCCATAATATACCACTCCCAGGCCCCACAATCTTTTCATCAGAAGGTGTCATATTGCATTTCTAATTCAGTCAACAGAGCTACATGTGATGACAATGAACAGTGCTGACAAAAGCATGAACTGGTGGCTTAGCACTGTTAGCTACTGTTTATTATCAAAAATGTCCAGTGTTTGTATGGTCTCAGGTTTTATGCAATTTCTCAGGATTTCTCACAACTTTTAGCAGTGTTGTGCTTACAGTTATTGCAATTCTAAAAAAAGCATCAAATAAAATTGCCAGATTTAAAAGTTCCTTTTTCCAAATAACCACGACGACTTGCACATTTAAGGCTCAAAGGCTGACGATAGTGATGGACTCACTAATGAGGAAAACTCAGCCTTTCCAGTTAGCTCTTGTAGGCATGTTTCCCAGATTAAAGGCAGTTGTTAACTGCCCAATGCAGAATTCATTGTCCTGGTCATCTTGTAAAACCAGGGTTTGTTGATCTTCATTTATAATGCTTGGCACACCTTTTTTTGTAAAGCAGATGTACTGAATAGGATCATTTTGGTGGTATGATGGAACAGTATATGGATGTGGCTTGGGAGCAGTCTTTTAGGTATGGATCCTAAAAGAGACTTAGTCAAAGGTGATACTGGGGATTCATACAACTAAAAGTTAGGCATCTGGCTCTGGATGCATAATATGCAAAGCCATGGGAGGCTTCCAAGTTCTTTTTACTTCAAATAGTGAGAGGTAGGAGTTTAGGGTTAAATTCATGACACTCAGCAGTGTTGCACACTGAAGCTTGCTACAATAGGAAGTGAGGAAGAAGGGTGTGTCTGAAATCTTATCTCTCTCCTGGACTTTGGTGGATGTTAGCTGCCCATCGAGAACCCTGAGTGAGGTACCTCTATGAGTCTGGGATTCACAGCCTTGAAACCTTTGTCTGGATTTGGTCCCTTAAGTTGTCCATTCACTGATTCACTCTTCTCTTTTAAGGTGTGGAGGTAGGGCCCATCTCTGCTACAGTAGTCTAGACATTACAGCACTCACAAAGAAGAGGAGATCTGGGTTCTGGGCTCTACTCAACTCTAGACGTGGACCTAGGTTCTAGTCCTGCTGCCAGATTAATTTCTATTTTTTGGTTTTTTTAACCAATTAGTGTTTAATGTAAAAAAGTAACTTGTTTTAGCAGTAGACTTCCCTCCTTCCAGGAAACCATCACAAGAGCTGATCCACCTTGCTTGCTTTTATTCTGCTATTATGAGTCTTCTTTTGTGGAATAGGGGTGGGGATGGGAGATAGGGAAACCTGAAGCATTTAGGGAAAAGGAGATTAGGGACAACTGGGACCTTGTCAGCAGC
>NW_017729027.1:51053121-51053998 GCF_001723915.1 Gavialis gangeticus | reverse complement strand
ACTGAGGAGGGGTCTGTGATTAAACAGAAATCATTAAGATAAATCTGAAACAAGGGCTCAAGTCCAGTGATTAGTTTTCATTTGGCCTGGGAAATGTGAGGGTTTATTAGTGAAATAATTAAAAATCAAGAAAAATATTAATAATTATTAAAATTCAAATCCTGAGCAGGGGGCTGAACTAGATGAGCTTGTGAGGTCCCTTCCAGTCCTACTTTCCAATGATCCCATGACTTTAAGTAAAACAGACGGGATTTTTCAATTCTATGTATAAGCAAATGTCTTATCTATGGAATAAGCCTCGCAAAACTTTAACTACTAAAGAAGTCTCATTGGACATCAGGGCCTGAATGAATTTATTTATATACTTTATTTTCAATACCTGCTTAGGAAATAAGAGGGGAAAAACAGCCCTATTTTTCTGAAAAAATCCTATCAGCGATTCTCAAGCAGGGTTCTGTGGCACCCTGATGTGCCTTGAGATTCGTTCAAGGGTGCTACGGGGTGCCACACAATGATAGTGTTGCTAGGTGTGCAAATATGATTCCCAAGACAAGCCCAAAGCTTTCAAATAGGAATCCATTTCTGAGTACTTTAAACAGAATTCCTCTGTTATTTTTCTGTAAGCAAAAAATGAGTGAGAACTAAGAGCTGGCATTTTCTGAGGGGTTCTTTGTGGCTCAGAGATACTTCAGTCTAGTGAGGGATACTTCAAGTCAGGTGGTTGAGAACCACTGTACTATATTTAACAAAGCTAGATTTTTTGCTCCCTGACCAGTTAGGGGCAGTTTACCTTTGTGGTTAGAGAATGCGTCATTCTTCCCTTAAACTTAATTTTATAGGTTTCAGGAAGTTCATGTGTGTACCAGGAATTCTTCTT
>NW_017729027.1:51040141-51053110 GCF_001723915.1 Gavialis gangeticus | reverse complement strand
GGAAAAGGAGATTAGGGACAACTGGGACCTTGTCAGCAGCTGGGGAAATCAACTATAGTCTGACCTCTATATCCCACCATACAGTCAACAGAGACTGTAGCCAGCTTTTGTTTTTCACCACCTTTGTGACACACGGCTCTTTTGCATGCTTAGAATGATAATCATGGTGTATTTTACTGCTGGTAAGCTGAAGAGCTCACACCTTTTTTGTGCTGTACTTAAAAACGGTCTGCTTTTCTCATAACTTTTTTTCCCACTTGTTCTGAGAACAGCTTGTTGCTCCAGTCGTTACCATAGGGACTGGAAAGGTTTTCAGCTGACTCTCGCACAGAGTTATTGCTGGCTGCTATAGAAGTCTGTACAATTCCAGTAGCATGACACTGTTATCTGTCTTTATTTTACAGTTTATCTTTTCTGTTAAGGAAAAAATGCATTCCAAGTCTGGGCAGTTCACAAAAATCAACAAGAAACAGAGGGCATCTCATTAGTGCAGTATTTCTATTTCTTTTCATGCTGGCTTCTTAAAGACACTTTGAAGACTAAATTCAGTCCTTTCAAAAAAAAACTTTAGATCTGAGAGTGGGGATTGTCCTTAGGCAAATAAATGTCTAATTTTTCACCAGCTTTCATGTTTCATGCTTTATCCTCCTAGACCTACCAGGCACACAGGCCTATTCAAGATAACAGACAGTTAACACAAAAGAGACTCCATTTGTTGGGAAATGTAGGGATAGAAACGTTCCTTGTTATTAGTCATTAGATCAAAGCTACATTATAGAGGAATGCCCTATCGGCATTCACTTAACAAACAGTGATAGGCTAAAACTTCCAAACTGTGATTAAATTATATACAGTCCTATTAATTATCCTTTAAAAACTTGATTTTCATTTTTAAAAACAGTGAGCACCCCAAGTTCACATTTCTTTCCACCCCTTTCCACCACTCAGGGGGAAGCATGCGTGTTCCTAATCAGAAAGGTCCCCACACTCATGCCTGTGTGAGTCGTTAGTTAGGACTGTGATGTTACGTGAGAATTCATGCATACTCAGATGCATTGGGTGTCTAAAAATATCATGCTTTAATGTACATGCACATTGATGGCAGAGAAATACCAGACATTCCTTTAGGTTTTTTAAAGTGAATGTGCACAAATATATAAAAAAAGAGTCAGTTCTAAAACTCAAAACTACTTCCCAGTCAAGCAAGGCACTTTTAGTAGAGCATGTATGCTAATTGTTCATAGTTTTTTGTTTCAAATAATATTCAGCTGTAGTTTGCAAAGTAGTAGATCTTCTACTACCCCCAGCTATTCAGGCAACTTGACTAAGTGTAAAGAAATCAAAGGAAAGACAGGGAGGGCTGCAGTCAAAGAAAATTGCTGTTGAAACAAGGGAATTTTCTTTCCTGACAGACTTTTCTAAGACAAAAGGGTATTTGTTTTCCTCTGAGTACCCACGGTGGCATGGCTTTTATTAGAGTATTAACAGGCCAAGGTTACAGCTGTACTGGATCACCAGCCAGCATTAGCAGCCAAATAGTCTAAAGTAATCTATGAGAGCACAGCTGTCTCACAATACTAGGAAGTGAAGAACACAGAATGAATATGTGTGTCAGGGTGAAGTGGGAAGAAGGGACAAGATAATTAAAGATATTGGAGAATACAAATAACGTGAATTATTCTGAGAGTTAGCTCTCATTAAATGAATGTGGAACATGAAATTCAGCGAGATCAACTGCTATGGAGCAGAGATGGATTAAAAGCAAGTCTTTATATCCAGTCCCATTCGATCCAGGAGGAGGAGGGGAAGAATTAGGATGGAGTTCCCAAGCACTACTGTGTTTTTGATTTCTGGTCACAACCAAAGGTCACAACCATTTTCTGTTGGGATACAGTCACAGTCTCGCATGAATTCTCAGAAGAGTACCCAAGGCTTCTGCCAAAATCTTATGATAGTTAACAAGATTTTGGTACTGTTGAATCTACTGCCGAACCAAACCCTAACTCTGATTAGTCTTCATGCCTGTACTTCAGAGTCGAGCTTGAACTTAGGCCAGGTGCAAAGTCTGTCTCGTCAGACCATCTCCGCTAAACAAATTTGGCTGATATTGTGTCACTGTTGGAATAATCAAGTAGTTGCAAGGCCTTCACCTTCTATTTTTAGGACTTGCATGTATAGAGTTGTGTTGTTCGTCCTTCATGGGCGAAGATGACCACATCCAGCGGGGGGATGGGAGGGAAGAAGAGAGAGAAGAAGTGGGGAAGAAAAAGGGAAGGAAAAAAGAGAAAAGGAGCAAGAAGGAAAAGGAGAAAAAGGGAAAGGGAAGAGAACAAAGGGGGATGGAAGCTAGGTCACGTGAGTACATAGGTGACTTATAGGTCTGATCTTTTCTTTGAACAATCTGCTGCAGTGGGGGCAGGAGAGCTATGAGAACTGGATACTGGAGGGTTTTTTTTTCCTGGCCGCTTGTTTCTTCATTGCTTCTGCTGTGTGTTGCTGTTCAAAGGTCAATGCCCCATTCTGGATTTGGGATGTCCAGGATGCATGGTTGTGAGCAGTTTTCTCCCACGATTCTGGGTCAATGCCAAAACTCTTTAGGGACACCTTTAGGGTGTCCTTGTACTGCTTCTTTGGTGTGCTGCGAAAGCATAGTCCGTTTGACAGTTTACCATAGAAGACTTTCTTTGGCAGGCAAGCGTCTGGCATTCTTGAAAGGTGGCCGGCCCATCTTAGCTGTGCCAGTTTCAGTAGGGTGTGAATACTAGGGAGAGCTAACAATTTTGAATTGGCTATTTAGCTGACTATTTATAAATACCTTAATATTTATAAATATCTGTGTTTTAATCAGATGTATGTAAAGTGGAATGTCCCTTTGAAACTTTTCAGTTTTTTATTGTTACTGTGTTGTTTTTTCTCAAGCAGGCCCAGTATTTTTTGTAAATCAGAACTTCAGTGTAGAAACTTTAGTTGGTAGTTGAACTCTGATTTTATTTATTTGATTATTCAGCTACTTGTCTAAATGATTCATGGTGCATGTTTTTGTTTCTGACTTAGACAGCTCATTACATGGTATAAACACTGTCTGTGCAAATGGAAGTCACAACCCAGTATGGAGAAAAAATGCTACAAGACTGTACAGTGCTCGGTGTTTGGCAATAGCCCCATATTTCCAAAGAACTTTTGCTGCCAAGAGTCTAAATCATCAGGGTGAGCTAAGCAGTTGGCTAAATCTGTTATAATAAGCTTAATGATCGTCTGCATGGATCCCATTCTTTGGGGTGGATTCTAGTCCAACTATTAGGTTTCTAGATGAAATTAGGTGCTTAAGTGCAATTTTATTCTACCATGCTTGGACACATAAATAGTTAATACAAAAAGTGCTTCTCATTGCTTTTTTGTGACTCAATCACAAGTGTAAGATGGTGGCCTGTTATAAAAGTTAATGTATTTATAGATTTTCATGGACTTGAGCAGATTAGAATTGCAGTTAAGTTTTCAAATCTACTTAGATGCCCAACGGGTGCTGTGGAATCTGGTTCATTTGTGGTCCAGTGGATGTGTCTACACAAGATGCTTTACTATGCAGTAGCATAATTTACTGCATAGTAAAGCATGTGTGTCTATATGTGCACACACTTACCATGCAGTAAACTTTGCTACTCACAAGTAAATTTGTTACCTGCAAAAGCAAGTAGCAAATTTACTCATGAGTACTTACTGTGCAGTAACGCACATGTAGATGTCAACTAGGAGCATATTTGCTCAAAGTCAGCCCTGCCACTAAGGGGCCAGCCTCACTACAGCTCCAGGGCCCAAGGGCGGGGAGCCTCTCCTGACCTAGGGATGGCCCACCTCTATGGCAGCCCCAGCCATAGGCCCTTTAAAAGCCTGCAGATAGCTTGAGCTCTGGGGTACAACAACAGGGAGCCTTGGGGGACTCTTGGTCTTTGGTGCCCCTGCACAAGCCGCAGGCTAATTGTACCAGCGTGCATGCAGCCAGCTGCCTGGCACTGCAGTGCCATGCAGCTGCCAGGCCTACACTGTCCATCCAGCCCTGCAGGCTGCTGCAGGCTCCTGCCAGCACCAAGGCTATGCTGCAACTGGCTCCTGGCCACTGGGGCCAACACAAACTGCCTGCAGCCAACCCCGGGACCTGGCAGGTGCTGCAGTACATCACTTCTTTGCACAGCTCTTAGTCCCAATCTGTGTCCCTGGGCTGGGTGCTGCCAGGCCTGGCAGCACAGGGACAGCTGCGCAAAGGCCTGGAAAGCTGGCATGGGAGCCCTGATGGCATCATCACTGATGCTAGACTCCACCACCCAGGGCCCCAGCTGGTTGAAGGAGGAGACTGGCAAACTTGTAGTACTGTGGGGAAGGTGGAGGGGCTGTCAGGCTGGATGCAGGAGCATGGGCATGACTGGTCAGTGCAGCAGTGCCACATAAAGGACAAAGCCTTCTGGGCACAGTGGGTCAGCATCTCTGACCACAATTGTTAGGGAGTTCCCACAAGTTCATGCCTTTTATGTGGCAACTGGACAGTATGCTTCTGCCCTGGAACCCAGGCCGAATCTGCGGGGTCATGTCACTGGGGAAGGGTCCCTCAGGGCGCTAGCAGCCCATCTCGCTGAGTTCCCCACTCCCAGCCTCCACCACGAGCTCGTGGAGCCTGGGTCAGCGCCTCCCCCGACAGCTACTTAGTCTCAGCCCCAGGCATGAGGTGCACTCAGCCATGTCACCACTGGCCACCAGCAGTGCCAGCTCCTCCCTGGGGGTGGTCCTGGCTGGGCACCTGCATGCTGTGTTCCACTGCCCAGTGAGTCTGCCAGGAGCTGCATGCTATTGCCGCAAGCCAGAGCCAACTGGAGCCACTGGGCATGCCAGTCCCAGCCATGTGGTAAGCCCCGTACTTGGGGGAGGGATTTCTTGGCCCCAGCCCTGGCCCCAGCTCTGGCCTTGGCCCCCCTGCTCCTCCTTCCTGCACGGCCTGGCTGCTCTCTCCTGGCCCTCATTCAGGGTGGCAGGAGACAGTCCAAACAGTAATAAGTATCCCTGCTAGAGAGCTGGCAAGCAGGGCAGGCACAGAGCACAGGTCAGCCCCTATCCATGCCCCTGCTTGCCAGCCTTCTGGTGGCAGCTCAGAGCTGTGCATGTTACAGAGGGTATTAACCCTGAGTCTGCCACTGCTCCCAGCACTTGCTAACTTTAACAACGATCTAACATTCCTTAAATTTAGAACCTGCTAATTGTAATGTGCAAGCACATCCTAACACATCTGCCTCTCTCTGCTCATATAAATATTAATCTGAGTAGAACCTATTTTAGCCAACCGTCGATCATCTGGATCATGGTATGCATAAGAGATCTAGTCAGATGCCTGATGAATCCGCTTGTGGCTAACAAGCCCAATTTGAGGGTGACATAGCTTGTTACAAATTTCATAGATCCATGTGCTGTCTGAATCCAAGTCCAAGTTTACACAGAGATTAAACAAGAAATTTGCAGTCCTCTAGCATTCCTGGATGCACTATTCCAAGACTCCCCATGCCAAATTTTCCATTTTCCCAGACTCTGTTGCCCAGGGGGTAGAACTGCGCAGGAGCAGGCAGGGCCCTGTCAATGCTGGGGGTGGGGGGGGTTGAAGAGGCAGAAACATGGAGCTGGGAGGTGGAGAGGCATGGGAGCATAGCAGCTGTGGCTTCCCTTTATAGGCCCCTGCATTCTCATCATGGGATAGGGAATGGCAAGACAGGGCTCTGCTGTGGATTTAGGATTCTGAATCCATAGCCAGCATGGCTTCATCATGGGCCGGTCTTGTTTTACCAACCTCATCTCCTTTTCTGATCAGGTGACTTGCCATCTGGATAAGAGAAAGGAGGTTGACATTATATACCTCGACTTCCAAAAAGCTTTTGATTTGGTATCCTATGATGTTCTCGTGAGAAAATTGGAAGACTGTGGACTTAACTGCGAGACAGTCAGGTGGATAGGAAATTGTGGGGTAGGACCCAGAGAGTCCTAAAGAATGAATCTGTGTCATTTTGGCGGGAAGTGGCCAGTGGTGTCCTGCAAGGGTCAATCCTTGGTCCAGTGCTATTCAACATCTTCATCAATGATTTGAATGTGGGGGTGAAAAGCTCACTGGCCAAGTTTGTGGACAACACCAAGTTATGGGGAAGCGTGGTCACGCTTGAAGATAGGCTGTAGATACAGGGGGACCTAGACAGGCTCGCAAGTTGGGTAGGCCGGAACCAGATAAAGTTCAACGTTGAAAAATGTAAAGTGCTCCACCTTGGGATGAACACCTATAGACTTGGCAGTACCAACCTGACCAGCACTATGAATGAAAAGGTAATAATAGACCACAGTATGAACATGAGCCAGCAACGTGACACTGAAGCCAGCAGGGAGAACAATACCCTGGCATGCATCAATTGATGCATGTAGAGCAAAGCCAAGGAAGTTATTTTCAAACTCTACTCAGCATTGGTGAGACTGCAGCTGGAGTACTGCGTCCAGTTCTGGGTGCTGCACTTTAACAAGGACGTGGTAAAGCTTGAGAGAAAATCCAGAGAACAGCCAGCCCTATGATCAGAAACTTGTGCAGCAAGCCATACGAGGAAAGGCTGAGGGATCCGGGACTTTTCAGCCTGAAAAAGAGAAGGCTGAGAGGGGACTTGGTTGCAGCTTACCACTACATCAGAGGTGTACATCAAGGGCTTGGTGAACAACTGTTCACCAGGGCACCCTTGGAGAAAACTAGGCATAATGGTCACAAACTCCTGAAGACCATTTCATGCTCAACTTTAGGAAAAACTACTTCACAACTAGGGTGTCCAGACTATGGAATAAGCTCCCTCCTGAGGTGGTGCAATCGCCTGCCCTGGAAATCTTCAAGAGGAAACTGGATGGTCACCTTGCTGGGGTTACCTAATCCTAGTTGTCTTCCCTGCTTGGTGTAGATAGAGCCCACTGTCCTGGCTCCTAGCCCCAATCTGCTCACCAGCCTTCTAGTGGCAAGTCAGAGCTGTGCGGATAAGAAACAGTATTAACACTTAATGTGTGACTGCTTACAGCATGTTCTAACTTTAACACCACTTAACATTCTACAGATTTAGTATGGTCTAAGCAGAGCTTCCTACCTTCATCTGGTTCCGGTCTAAGTTTTAAAGGGAAATTGAGTCATCCTATCGGAATTCTAAATGTTCTTTCCCATGACGTGGAGGGCCAGGATGCCTGGTAAAGGGATGTAAGGAAACTAGAAAGTTTGGGGAAAACCCAATAAGTACTATGGTCCTGATAAACACTGAGAGCTGATCAAAATAGTTTATTGTTACTTTTAAAATGGAAATATGTGTTTTAGATCAAAACATGTTTATTTTGATCACAATTAATCACATTTTCTTTCTTTTAATACAGAAAGCAAACAAAAATAGTTTTCAAAAGACTCAATAATGTTTATTTTTTATTTATTTATTTTTTATTGGCTTCTCTGTTTTAGGGGGGGATGAAATGGTGTGTTCAATTCACTGAAAGACATTTCATTTAATATTTTTGGTGTATCCCACGGAACATTTAATTCAGGTTTTTACATGGAAAATAGTGAGTATTTTTATTAATTATGTTCATATTATTGTCAAATGTTTATCTGCTAGGATGCTTTTCATCCATAGATATTAAAATTCTTACAAAGGAACAAGACAAGGTAGAGGTACATCTTATAGACTGAATCAGAGATGCATAAGCTTTTGTTGTGTCTTTTCCCAAGATCTCAGCATAAAAGAAAAATGTGAGGAAGTATCCAGCATCGGAAAAGATTCTTCTGTTCCAGCTGGTCTATTATGACAGCTTGAGCCATTGAACGTTCTGTCTCCTTTTGAGCTGCTCCTTTTCCTGTCTTGTTTCTCCAGCTTGACAGCTAATTTGTTGGCTTCCTGCTCAGTTCTGCCTTCCTTCACTTTTCTTTCATAGCCTGTTTTCTAGCTTTTCTATTCTCCGTGCTCTCATTTTTGGAACACGTCTGTATGGATACTTTTGGCAGGTCACTGTTGTTAATCACTTGCATGCATTCAGTCTACTTTGCTGTAAGACTTCTAATATGCAGTCAGATTCCAGACTTACTGGAAATTATAATTGGTTTGGACATTGGGAGATTCTCACTAAGTTCTGAGTGATCAAACAATTTTGAGTATATACTCCAAGCAGATTTTCAGTCTTATTTTTCCTTTAGGTTTCCTATTAACTAAAGCTGAGATTTCCACCTCTTCCTTTATTTCTCATTGATGTAACTCTGATTTTTTTCTGCATTCAAAAGCATTGCTTTTCACACACTTCAACCTCTGGATTAATATACTTACATTTGTTAGGAAGTGCAAGAAACAGAATAAAAAATCCTCAGAGACTCCGTTAGTGATTGGAGTTAGTTCAATAGAGTTCCTTCTCAAGAGAAAAAATACGAAGAATAATATGTGTATATAGAAATAAGGTAAAGAAATCATGAATTCAAAGGTAAAGAAAAATGTAAATAAGCAAATATGTCACTCAAATATATAAATGCAGATCTTACCCATTCTATATTTTTTATTTCTCTGTACTGTCTTTTTTGCTATTCTAATGGAGAAATCTAAACTTCAGGCATTAAAGCTCAGTTACGATTTATCACATACCTTATATGGTATTATTTCTGCTCTCTGATTAGCTAACTATAATTCTTATAATTGGGTTTCTGGCATGAATAACTTGTTTTCTATGGATATTACCATGAACATTTCTGACAGAACTCAATTACACAAATATTTATGGAGAGAGGTTGCAATGGGGGGTGAAACATAAACTGCTTTAAAATGTGAGTATTTGTGGAAGAGATTTGCTATGTTTATGCAAATCTATTAATAATAATAGAAGTTTCAGGGATCACTATTCTGAATCACTGGTCCATCTCGTGCTGTATCTTGTCTCTAACAATACCGGATGCTTCAGAGACAGCTGTAAGAAACCCTGCCGTAAGTAGCTGTGGAATAGCCTAACTGTGGGAAAGTTATTTTTCTTTCCTTCAGTAATTAGAAGTTGATTCACGCCTTGAACAATGAGAATAGATATCTCTTAGGAAATGTCTGTTTATAATCTTAAATCAATTCTTTTGATATTTTTATAATTTGTATAGATGTCCATTATTGTTTGGAATCTTGCAAAGGGTTTCAACTTCAGTAATTTATTGCATATATCTTATCAATCCACACTCACTTGTTGTGATATCACAATGAAAAGGGATGTCACATATCACAAATAAATCAAGGTTAACAAAATTCACACTCTTGAAGGGACCATCTATACTGAAGGAAAAGAGAAATCTTCAGATGAATTTATGGTCTGCAAAAAACCCCCAAATGTTGGGTTACTCTATTTATACCAGGGTGTCCAACCAGGATTTGGAGAAACTAAGATGACTCAGACGTATTATTCAATAGAAGTATTAGCATTAATCCCCAAAGAAAATATCTTGTTTTAATCCACAAAAGCAATTCCCACTGATAGCAACAGTAGCTGTAAAAGGAAAGAAAACAAGGTAATATGTGGTAATAATTTGATGAAATGCTTCTTTATACAAAAGATTGGATAACCTCATATATTCTGTACTTTAAATGTGCTACACTATATAGTATTAACAGTTTGGAATCTGTATGGAAATTGAGAGAAACAGCATTTTAGAAAGTCTGAATGGATCAAGTACCAACTTTTGCTAAGAACTTGTGAGTTATTTCCTCACGCTGAGATAGCCCTAACACTGAGGGTCCCCCATTTCCTGGGCAAGTCCTTTCATCACAAAGCTATTGAGCAAGTAGTAGGTAGTCTTCTTTTTCCTACTTAGTGACCTTTGCTGTTTAAGCATAGACAGGAGATTCAGGCTGTGAATCACTCCTTAGTAGGCGTGTCTGACTTGGTGCTGCAGGAAATAGCATAAACATGGCCTAACTTCAGGAAAGGGATGAAATTGCAGGCACTTCCTATTGGTTGGCATGTGCATTCCCCTGCTTAGCTTGCTGGCTTCTGTAAAAGTAACTCATCTGCATTTTCATTATGGAGACCTAGGATGCCTAATTAATATTTGTCACAGTCATGTCCAGAAGCACAGCCCCACAGTATTGTACATTGTACAAACACATCGGTAAAGCCAAACCCCATCTCCTGAATAAGCAAGTTGGGATGAGAACCAGAAGTGCTAAGGTTTGAAGTACACTCAGGATAGTGTCACAGCCAGAAAGAAAATCCAGCTCTCTACCCTCCTACTCTGCCTTATCTGCTAGAGTATGATGCATCCCTTGACAGTGCTTGTCCTCCTGTTATTCCAGGCTCCTTAAAGTGACTCTCTGCATCTACTAGTATGCTTTAAACTTTTTATTAGAGTGCAGATCAGGATCAGCCTTATGACAGGGCAGTTTCCCCATCTCCCCCACCCTTCCCCTGCTGCATGTAACCCCCATATATTGGAACAAAACTTGCAGATCAGAAAATAAAAATTAGGATTTTTTCTTTACATGTTGTGTCTTTAATGCCATAGGGCAAGAAAATAGTACAAAGGTTTTACAAATATGAGGTATTGACAGGCTAACTATAAAAATGGGAAATCTGCTATCTTGCATAGAAAAGCAAACTGGCAACGGTGCTCGTGACAATGCCTGTAGCTGTTGCAAGTGCTGAATGTAGTTTTTCTAAGATGAAACTGATAAACAATTAGACAAGATCAAATATGAGCCAAGAACAATCTAAGTGTTTAAGTCCTCTCAATAAAATATGAAATTACACTGCTGCTTGATGTTGTCACACATGGTTTTTCTGGAAAAAAGCCTGAAAAGTTTTCTTTCAAAGTTAAATTAACACTTACTCTCATAAGAGTATTTTTCAATGACACCAATATGTATCTTATTTGGTTTGTAAATTGTTTTAGCTCAGAGGTGTCAAAATCATTGTGCCCTGTACGTTGGATAAGTGGTGCAGGGCTAGTCCACAGGCTGGATGAATGATGCAGGGGCAGCCACATTGGCTGGACTGGGGCTAGAAACCCTACATCCTGCTCTCCACTGCCCCCTGCATGCTGGAACCAGCATATTTAGCACCTTCTTTGGCTTGTCTGGGATTGTGCCACATACACTACCTGTGTAGGGCCATTCTGGGATACATGCAGCACAGGTCCCCAACTGGCTAGGAAGGGTGACTAATGAAGTGTGAGTCCTGGGCCCTGCATATAGGCCTCAACTCTGAGACCTAAGGACAGCACATGGGCTGGATGATGGAGCTCTGCAGGGTGTTCTCTTTGACACCCCTGATTTAAATGGTGGCAAACTTTTGTACCTTTAATTAATTTGTACACAAACGTGCTTAGAATATACATTCTTTTGTGGTATTTTTTGATATGGTAACTGTAGGCTGCCAAAGGGCACACCTGCAAGGTTGGCACTTTTCCCAAAGTATGTCTCTGTCACTGGCCATGTTTGCTCTAGCTGCCTAGGATCCTGTTCCAGGTCCATGATATGGGAACCCAAGCTGCCCTTGTAGCATAGCTTGGAAGCCAGTCAGGCTCCAGGTGCCCTGCTCCTGGATGCTCCTTGCTTTGGTAAAATTAAAATCCCTGGCTGGTTCTTGAAGCCCTGCACAGGCTGTTGATGGGGCTTGTGCAGAGCCCCAAAGCAAAGTAAACAAAAGAAAAGCATATCTGTGGATTCACTCTGTTGTCCTGAGGCAGCAGCTCCACTGATTCCCGCTTCTTCTTCAGGGGTTCATCTGGGGACAGCCCCAACAGCTCTAGCTCTCCCCTTCTGGCTGCCTGATGCTCTTCTTCCTTTCCCTCTTATCCTCTCCAGCATCCCTGGTCACCTGACCTCCTGACCCAGTCATGTGCTGTTGCCTGACAACCCAGCTCCAAGTTGATCCCGATAAGGTGTGTCGAGTGCTAGGAAGGAGAACACCTAGCTCTTTGTGAGCGGTGATCCCCCAGCCCTAAGGTGAGGGATCCTAAGGTGAGGAGGGGGGAGGCAATGGAATGGAAAGCCACAGAAAAGCTCTAGGGTACCCGAGATGCCCTACCCCAGCCCTCCTTCTAGTCATGGGGTGGGGACCCTGTTACAGTAACATACCCATAAACCACCAAATGTATAGTTTTTAAGAGGTTCTCTGCTTTATTTTTGCCTTGCTTTCTACAGTTGATAAGGCTAGCCTTGGCATGGATAACAATGGTAATGGATAACAATAATGAACTGGAAGGGCATGGGAGGTATGAACAGGAAAGGCATGTATTCACACATGCAGATCAGGAGAAAACTGAAAATGAAGAGCTGTTGTGGCACGAATAATTCATAGATGTCAAAGCCAGAAGAGGCCATTGTAATCACCTAGTCTGATCTCCTTCATCTCATAGGTCATGGAACTTCACTATTGAATCTTCTTTGAGAAAATCTTTAGTCTGGAGATGCTTTAGTCTGGAGAAGAAATTCCCTCCCAGTCTTCTAACAGAAGGCTTCAACTCCCTGAAGTGGGGTTCCAAAGAGGAGGGAGATAGATTGTTCTCAGTGGTTACAGTGGTCTCAAGTTGCAGCAAGGGAAGTTTAGGTCAGTTATTGGGCAAAACTTTCTCATGGGGAGGGTAGTGAAGCACTGGATCATGTACCCAGAGATGTTGTGGAATCTCCATCCCTGAAGTTTTTAAGACCCAGTTAGACAAAACTTGGCTGGGCTGATCTAGTTGGGGATGGTCCTGCTTTGAGCAGGGGGTTGAACTACATGACCTCCTGAGGTCCCTTCCAACCTTAATTTTCTGTGGTTCTACGAAAAACATCTAAATTTCATTAAAACAGTGCTAAAGGTGGAGAATCCAGTCCAACTCTTGGTAGGTTGTTCTAAAGGTTAATTACTTTCATTTTACTTCTTGCCTGAATTTTTTTAGTTTCGTCTTCTAGCCATTGCATGCTCTTAGACCAG
>NW_017729027.1:51033392-51035141 GCF_001723915.1 Gavialis gangeticus | reverse complement strand
AATTTTTTTAGTTTCGTCTTCTAGCCATTGCATGCTCTTAGACCAGTGTGCAGGACTGAACAGCTCATAATCTAAGCTTTGTTACACATACAGTAGTTATACATCATGAGCAAGTTTCCTCTTAACCTTCTCTTTGATAAGCCAAATAAACTTAGTACCTTAAGTCTTTTCCCAGAAGGTATGTTTTCCACAATTTTGATCATTCTTATGGCTCTTCTCTGAATCCTCTCCATTTTTTTCCATATTCTTTAACACTGAAGAACCAAACCAGCAAGCATCGGGGAAGTGAACCTGCAACTCCAACACTGGTGCCACTGAGAAGGCTTTGGGTTCCTTGGCCATGGCGCACACTTCAGGGAGAGAAGACTCCTGACAGCATCCACCTCATGAGGAAAGGTAAGTCCCTATTCATGGCCAGGATGGCTATCTTCTGGACAGGGCTTTAAATGAAGATTGCTGGGGGATGGGGATACACAAATTCAAGCATGTCCAGGGACCAACATACAAGTAAGCCCTGTAGATAGGGACACTGGGAGAGCCACTCTTGTGGGAGCTGAGGGAATAGTTCTCCATCAGTGGGACAGGAAGATGAGGGCCTCAGTAGGAGGACTCAGGTTCCTATATACTAATGCCAGGAGCCTGGGGAACAATCAGGAGGAGCTAGACCTCCTACTCTCCAGTGTGCATTATGATTGAGTAGAGATTATGGAGACCTGATGGGACTCCTTACATAACTGGAGCATAGCTGTAGAGGACTACAGCCTGTGGTTCGTCAGTGTTAAAGAATGTGGAAAAAATGGAGAGGATTCAGAGAAGAGCCATAGAAGGGACCAGGTGGTGGAGGCATTGTTCTCTATGTGAAAGAACAGTACACCTCCTTGGAGGCTGACATCAGCTTCAAAAATGGACAGCTTGAAACCCTCTAGGTCAAGTTGCAGGGCAGGGAGAGGGGGGTGGTGAGAGAGACCTAACTGTAGGTGTATACTACAGACCACAAAACCAGGGGGAGGAACTCAATCTAGAGTTCACCTAAGAATTAAATAAGGCCACACGTGCACGTGATATGGTCATCATGGGCCATTTTAATTATACAGACATCTCCTGGGAGGAACACTTGGCCAAGTTGGATCGGTCGCAATCCTTCCTGATCTTTGTCAAGGAGCCCTTTCTAACTCAGGAGGTGCCTGGGCCAACTAGAGGTGATGCTCTGCTAGCCTTGGTCCTGGCCAAAGGAGATGACCTCATGACCGACTTAAATATAGAGGGAAAACTGGGCAACAGCGACCGTGAAACCATCATGTTCACTGTCCAACATAAGGCAGACAAATTGGATAGTAGGACTGAAGTCTTGGACTTCAAAAATGCAAATTTCAACAAGCTTAGGTCACTAGTAGGGCAAGTAGTATGGGACCAGGGACAGAACGTGAAAGGAGTTCATGAAGAATGTTTGTTCTTTAAGGACACGATCCTTGAAGCACAAAAGAAGTCCATTCCTATGCAGAGAAAAAGTAACAGAAAGGCTGGGAAGCCCTCTTGGCTAAACAGGGAAATCACAGTCCTCTTAAGAAAGAAAAAATAGGCTTATAAACAATGGAAGCTTGGGGTGGGCCCCAAGGAAGACTATTTCATGATGGCCCACATCTGCAGGGAACAGATAAGACAGGCTAAAGCAGCAACCAAACTTTGATTAGCAACTGGGATCAAGGACAACAAGAAGTCTTTCTTTAGGTACATAGGAAACAGAAGGAA
>NW_017729027.1:51025416-51028392 GCF_001723915.1 Gavialis gangeticus | reverse complement strand
AGTATATACGGAACAGGAGGAAACCAAATGGGAATGTGGGGCCATTTCTCAACAAATGAGGAGAGCTGGTTACCAACACCCAGGAGAAAGCTGAACTCCTAAATGACTAATTTACCTCTGTCTTTCATAGATTACATAGACATCAGAGTTGGAAAGGACCTCATAAAATCATTGGGTCTAGCCATGTGGCAGGAAGTCAGCTAGAGTCAAAGGATCCCAGCCAGATAAATGTGCAAATGTTTCTTAAAAGTGTCCAGAGTAGGTGCTTGCATCACCTCTGGGGGGAGTCTGTTCCAGGCCTTGGGGGATCAAACAGTAAAGAAGTTTTTCCTTATGTCCAGCCTAAAATGGTCTTGCAGGAGTTTGTGACCATTGGACCTTGTCATCCCCTGGGGTGCTCTGGTGAACAGGTGTTCCCCCAGATCCTGATGCACACCCATTATGTGCTTACAGGCTGCCACCATGTCACCCCTGAGCCTGCGCTTCTCCAGGCTGAAGAGTCCCATTGCTCGCAGCCTCCCTTCATAAGGCCTGTTCACCTGCCCTCTTATCATGCTTTCAAGCTTCTCCACATCCTTCCTAAATGGTAGAGCCCAGAATTGGACGCAGTACTGCCGCTGTGGCCTCACCAAGGCTGAGTACAGCAGGAGGATGACATCCTGGGTCTTGCTCAAGATGCATCAGTAGAGGCAACCCAGAATTTTGTTTGCTTTGCCAGCTGTCGTATTGCATTGGTGGCTCATATTCATCTTGTGGTTAGTCTTGACCCCCAAGTCTCTTTTGATCATGGTGCTAGTGAGTGTAGCATTGCCAAGCCTATAAGTATGATGCGGGTTTTTGTTCCCGAGGTGGAGAACTTTGCATTTCTCCACATTGAATGCCATGAGGTTTTCATCCATCCACCTTGTAAGCCTACTGAGGTTGGCCTGGATCACCAGCCTATCCTCAAGTATGGACACTCTTCCCCAAAGTTTGGTGTTGTCAGTGAACTTGGTCAGTCCACTTTTGACACCAGTGTCCAGATGGTTTATGAAGACATTAAAGAGTACAGGTCTGAGAATGGAGCCTTGGGGGATGCCACTGGTCACCTAATGCCATGTTGACCATCATGGCATGGTTCCATCAACTGCCACTGTCTGGGTCTGACCTTGGAGCCGGGTCCCCAGCCATCAGACTGTGGAGTAGTCGAGGCTGCAGTTGCCCAATTTTTCTGTGAGGACATCATGGGACACCAGGTCAAAGGCTTTTTTAAAGTCCAAATATATGACATCAACCTCTTCCCTTTTGTTCAGGTGATATGTCACCTGGTCATAGAAGGAAATGAGATTGGTCAAGCAAGATCTACCTGCAACAGACCTGTGCTGGCTATCCCTTCTGTTAGCCTGTCAAAATCTTCCCAGGGATTGAGGTCGAACTGATTGGACTGTAGTTTCCCAGGTCTTCTTTCCTCCCTTTCTTGAAGATGGGCACCTTATTGGCCCTTTCCAATCTTCAGGTACTTTGCCTGAACACCACGAGTTCTTGAATATCCTCACCAGTGACTGAGCTATGATGTCTGCCAGCTCCTTTAGCAACCTATCTGGACCAGCTGATTTATGGGGATCCAGCCTCTCAAGATGCTACCTCACAAGATCCACACCAATGGTGGGCATATATTCATCCTTACCCTGGTCATCATACATCATGTTAGGCAGGGTGGTCCCTTTGGGCTGGGGAAAAACCAACGCTAAGTAATGATTAAGCAGATTGGCTTTTTCCTGGGTGTCAGTAGTCAGCTGCTCCAGCTGGTTCAGCAGGGGTCCAACTTTGCCCTTGTTTTTCTCAACTCCCCACATATCTGAAGAAGGACTCTTTATTGTCTTTGATTCATGTAGCCAGATGGAGTTCATATGCAGCCTTGGCTTTTCTAGTTCACTCCCTGCAGGTGCGGACCAGTGCAGTATACTCCTCCTTAGTGGTGTTTCCTGACTTCCATCCTTCGTACACCTCTCTTTTTAGAAGTAGGAGGTCCATGAGTTCCCTGTTGAGCCAAGGGGGTTGTTGGGCCCTTTTACTGCCTTTCCTATGGGTTGGGATGGACTCCCCTTGTGCTTCTAGGATTGCTTCCTTCAGGTGCAACCACTCATCATGAACTCCCCTTCCTGTAAAATCATGGCCTTTCGGGGCCTCAAGAACAAACCTCCTGAGCTTATGAAAGTCAGCTTTCCTAAGGTCAAGGACTACTGCATTACTGGTTGTCTTGCCAGCTTTGCAAAGGATGCTGAAAGTGATCAACTTGTGGTCACTGTCACCCAGCTACCTTTTGATTCTTAGGTTGCTGATTAAATCACCCCCTTTGGCCAATACTAGGTCCAGCACCACCTTGCCTCTTGTCAGCCCATAAAGTTCTTGAGATAGGTAGAGCTCATCCACATATGTAAGCAAGCTTTGTGACAGATTGGATTTGGCTGAATACTCATCCCATAAGATGTCCAGGCAGTTGAAGTTTCTCATGACGACCATGTACCGAAAGTGTGCAGCCTTGGCCAGTTCCCAGACGAATTCTTGCTCAAGCACTTATTCCTGGTTTGGGGGTCTGTAGTAGAGTCCTACCATTGTATCCCCTTCACTATGTTCCCCTCAAATTCTAACCCAAATGATCTCCAGTTGTCCTCCTTGGGTGCCAATCTCAGCTTGTAGGATGTGTAGTTCTCCTTCATATAGAGAGCTACACATCCATCCATTTTTTTAGCATGATCTCTACTGTACAGGGTATAGCTATTTATACCAGTAGTCCAGTAATAGGAGGAGTCCCACCAGGTATCCATGATCCCTATGAGATGGTATTTGTTTTTGTTCAGCAGAAGGACCATTTCCTTCTGCTTATTTCCCAACCCCCTAGCAAGTGTACATGCCTGTACCTTGACTTTCACTGGACCAAGGGGAAAACCATGCCAGATAGAGTAGAGGATGAGCATGGTAGGAATAATTGCCTTC
>NW_017729027.1:51009616-51024907 GCF_001723915.1 Gavialis gangeticus | reverse complement strand
CTTAATTCCAAGACAGTCAGGTGGGTGAGAAACTGGCTGTAGGATAGAACCCAGAGTTGTAGTGAATGGATATGTGCCATCCTGGTGAGAAGTGGTCAAGGGTCAGTGCTTGGTCCAGTACTTTTCAACATATTTATTAATGATTTAGATGTGGGGGTGTAGGGCTCACTGGCCAAGTTCGCAGATGACACCAAGTTATGGGGAAACATGGTCATGCTTGAAAATAGGCTACAGATACAGGTGGACCTAGACAAGCTAGCAAGTTGGGCATATCGGAATCTGATGAAGTTCAAAGTTGAGAAATGTTAAGTGCTCCACCTCAGGATGATCAACCCCCCAACACACCTACAGGCTTGGTGGCACCAAACTGAATAGCACCATGAATGAAAGGGACATGGGGGTAATAATAGACTACAATATGAATATGAGCTGGCAGTGCAATACTGTAGCCAGTAGGGCAAATAATTCTCTTGCATGCATCAATCAGTGCATCTCCAGTAAAACCAAGGCAGTGATTCTTCTGCTGTACTCAGCACTGGTGAGACCGTGGCTGGAGTACTGTGTCCAGTTCTGGGCACCACTCTTTAACAAGGATGTAGAGAAGCTTGAGAGAGTCCAAAGAAGAGTCACCTGTATAATCAGAGTCTGAAAAGGCAAGCCATATAAGGAAAGGCTGAGGGATCTGAGACTTTTCAGCCTGAGGAAAAGAAGGCTGAGAGGGGACCTGGTAGCAGTTTACCACTACACTAACAGAGTACCTTTGGTGCCTGTCACTTTAAGGGCTGTAGCAGGGAGCTTCTAGGTGGCTGATGAGGGCAGACATTTTAAGGCCCAGTGCCTGGAGAGAGGGAGAGCAGTTTGTGACCAACCAGCAGAGAAAAAACATCTTTCTGCTGAGCCCCGGCTCCAGGAACACCTTGGAGGTAAGGGTAGGAGCTATGAGGGATGGTTTGGAGGCTCCTAGTCCTGGGTGTGACTTGAAACCGCACCCTGCCAGGGAACGGTGGCCTGGTGGGGCACCTAATAGTGTGGGAGCCCCCAGGAAATGATAGTCCAGGCATCTCCCTGGTGAAAGGCAGCTAGGAGTGCCTTAAAACCTCAGCCCTCACTATATAGTGGAGAATATACAAACTATGGGGCAGGGCATGCTGAGGGGAAGGCACCTGAACCCCTGGGGGTGAAAGACCCCAAGCACATGAAGGGGCATAGAGTTAGCCCTAGAGAGGAGGCAGCATGAAGCCCAGGATGGGGAAGCATGAAGCCCAGGAGGGGTGGAGAGTGGCCCCAAGAGGGGACAGAAAGAGCCAACTGCCTGGAAAGGGGCTGGTGGCTAGATTCAGCCTAGGGTTAGGCATGGAACATCACTCATGAGCCAGGTTGTAAGAGGCATCCAAAGGGCTGCGTGGTCCACAGAGTGCCCCAGAGTGCATGGAAACAAGCATTCCTGGGGAGCAGGGCAGAGTGGAAGAGGTCCAGGAGAGTGGCAGAATGAAAGAGGCCCTGTGAGAGGGGGCAGTATGACTGACTGAGTGAAAGAGGCCCAACATGGGGCAGAGTTTGGTTCAGCTTCTGGCTGGAGCACCTATAATTACAAGTGCTATCTGTGAGGCATGGGCCACAGTGTAAGGAAGGTTTGGAGCTGCAGATATCACCCCTAGACACCAGGGGTTCAAAATAGGCAGCCTCCCGTCTAAGTATCATCTTTATTATTTACCAAGAGAGCACGGCAGGTGACCTAGGTGGGCAGCGGCGTGCCCATAGACAGGAGGCGGGCTGTCGCTAGCTTACCGTGTCATGTAGGGGAGTACTTCAGGGGCTCGGTGAAAAACTGTTCACCGGGGCACCCAAGGGGAAAACCAGGAGTAATGGCCACAAACTTCTGGAAGATTGATTCGGGCTCAATATTAGGAAAAACTTCTTCACATTCAGGGTGTGCAGGCTGTGGAATAAGCTCCCTCCAGCCGTGGTGCAATCGCCTACGCTGGAAATCTTCAAGAGGAGACTAGACAGTCACCTTGATCGGGTCACCTGACCCCCAGTTATCTTTCCTGCTTGATGCAGGGGGCTGGACCCGATGATCTTCCCAGGTCTCTTCCGGCCTTACAATCTATGAAACTATGAAACTGGACACAGCATATGAGTAGAACTAGCATTGACTACAAGTGTCATATCACCTTCCTATTAAGCATATCTTTGTTTATACGTCAAAAGATTGCATTTTTGGCCACGGTATTGCATGTTCTGGCATGATTCCCAGGTCTCTTTTTTCAGTCATTTTTCCTCCCTGGGATTGGATATACCATGTTATAAGTATGGCTTGTGCTCTTTATTCTTCATATGTATAACTTTGCACTTAATGGCATTAACATGTTTTATGTTTTCTTTTAGGTTTTTATATAAGCATTAAATAGCATGGGACCAAGAACCAGTTTCTCTTGGAACCCACGTATTTAAGGATGACACATACTTATTGATGACTCTCTGTTACAATTACATTTTGAGACCTCTCAATTAGGCAGCTTTTAATCCATATTGGTGTGCTATATTGGTTTTGTAACATTCAAGTTTCTTAATTAAAACTGAGTGCTGTATCAAGGCAGATGTCTTACAGAAGTACATTGTATCAGCACTGTTATCTTTATCAACAGAACTAGCACCTCATCATAAAGGGAACAAGGCAATTTGACAGACACTACCATATTTACTTGCACAACACATATCTTTTCCCAAAAACTCAGCCCTCCAAAATTTAAGGTGTGCGTCTTAATGCAGAAAGTGATTTTCTTTGGAATAGAAACATGAAGGCACCATATTACAAAATGCCTGTTAGCTTCTTTGTCAGCAAACAAGCAGGAGGAGTGGAGCCCAGTGTTAACCTTTTTATAGCTGCTTTCTGTCTGTTATCTGAGAGAAAAGCTAGTAGCTATTTTCAACATAGCTTCTGCATGAAAAAGACAATTCTAGGCCTTGGAAAGATCTCCAGATCTTGAAAAATCACTTTTTTTTTATCTTGTGCCTTCCAAAAGCAACATGTATGTCTTATTTAGGGGTGTATAGTATGTGAGAAAATATGATATTTCCCATAAATTCATATTGATTGGAAGTAACTATATTGCCATGTTTCCTTTCTTTGTTAATAATGATAGGAGATTCAATGAATAACATCAAGCCTATAATTATATAGGTAATTTTATTAACCCATTTTAAATACTCCACAGCATTAGCTTTCTTCTAATCTCCTAGAATATTCTGATTATTTTAATGGTTATATAAAATCTCTTAAAATGCTTAGGTGTCAGTTTTGGGTATCTATTTATTTTAAATGTGTCTAAAATCCTCCCTTGACCCTCTCTGCCAGTCATTTACGGCATCTGGCTGCCCTGGTATGCAGCCAGAACCCTACTGTCCAAGCGTTTGTTGGTTGCACTTAGCTTCAGTCCACATCATCCCAGGGTGACTTGGGGGGATTCAGAAGGGTGGCCAGGTGGGTAGTGCTGTCCAGCCCCCTGCTGTATGTCCAGAGGCTGGGTGCTCTGGAGCTCCCCACAGTGTTTGCCTTATATGGTGGTTTTAACAAGCACTTTCCCTGGAAGCCTTTTATTTGGTGGCCATGGCCCCCAGTCTGCTGCATTCCAGGCTGATTTCAGCCAAGGATAGGGATGGAGGGATGCCTGGCGGCGGGAGGTGTGTGTGGGGGGTGTCTGCCTGCATCCCTGCTTCTGAATTCTTGGAGGGCTGAGAGATTGGTGGGCGGGTGTACCTTAGACTGTAAGCACCTGTCAGTTGCCAGATGAGGAAAACTCAGCCACTAGAAAATGGGCAATTAATACCACAAAATGGCTATCAATCCATGATTGATCGATATGAATTAGCCCATTCATTTTTAATTGTTCCTCAGCATCCCACCTGCACACTTGCCACCTGCCCTGCTCTGCTCACACATTTCTGTGCAGTTGCCAAAAAAGCAAGTTAATTGAATGGCTTTCAGGAGAGAGATCCTACAGTGCTGGTGTCTGCTCAGATGCATCATAGCCACTGGATGTTTTTGCTTTCACTTTACAAGTTCATCTAATCTTAGAATGACAGCTCATGCTTTGATTTCAGTAGGATACAGTACTGTTTGCTTGTCCCTTGAAGAATGATCTTTCCATTCAGTTTAGAACAGAAGGCCCAGCAAAAACCATTTTTCTTCCTTGGTGTTAAAAAGTTCATTGTGGGCATGCTTGCTTTTCTTACTTGTCAGGCTGAGCAGGTTCCATTCAACCACTTTAATTTTCCATAATATCTTCTGTAGTTTCCATACTGAGGAGCTGGTGTTCGTAGGAAATACCTACTTATTGAAAATCCCTACTGTCTTGTGATCATCACCTGGGCAACTTTTTCTGACTCTGGCTATACAGAATGCCACCTCATCCCCTTACTTCTGGTGGTTACAAACTGCCAAGCCTCAGCTTCGCTGCCCATGAGGCCAGTTCCTTTCTTCTTGAATTGGGGTAGTGCAGTATCCTCAACTCCTTAGGTTCGCTGATACTCCATAATGCCATATACCTCAAATACTTGTCCTTCCAATCTCAAGCTTTTATTTCCAGCACAGCCCCCAGCTTGCACTTCATACACAGGATGTTTCTTCTGACTTCTGGCAGAAAAAAAAAGACCTATTCATTCCAGGTCATAACCACTGTCATCCTGCTTTGAACAACAAGCTTGACTAGATGACCTCTTGGAGTCAATTCCAGCCTTACTTTCCTATGACCTTATTACTATGAAATTAGGAACTTCTCACATTCTCTCCCTAAACAATCTCTGAGATCTGAAATCTGCAGCTGGCTGCAGCAATTTGTTCATTTGCCTGTGTCATCCAGGGCCATTCACAGCTCAGTCCAATGACAACTGAAATCTTGCTCCTAGCTTCAACAGTCTGTGGGACCAAGGCTTTCAATTGCCATTTTTTAATTTTATTTTTGTACTCAATAACTACTTGATTTTTTTTCCAGTGGTTCAGTTACTGAAAGCAACGGAATTAAATTTTGCAGATCTAATGATTTTATTTTATCGTTTTAATTTGAACAACAATAGAAGACATATAGAGTGACCAGAGTAAGTAGAGTTGATAGAACCTTATTTGCAGCTGAAATAAATGGCCTAAAAATCTTCACTTTTAGAATCTCAGTGCCAATTTTGCATCTAACTTTTAGTCACCCATTCAGAATCCCTCCTAGCAAGAAATGATGAGAGCATGAGCTTATGAATTTAGATAACTCCTGCTATTTATCACCAAGTCTTTAGCTCAGTTCCATGCCATTCTAGTAACTGAAGCAGTAACAGGCATAGTATATAAAACCTGGAGAAGTGTTTAGAAAGGAAAAGATAGCCTTGTCTGGGGAATTTTTCAGCCAAGTGAGGGCAAGAAGGGGAACATTGTGGGCAGCTCCATCCTCTGAGCTAGGAGAGCATAGGAAACCCCATCAATCCCTTGAGTGAAGAAACAAAGAAAATGTAGACAGAAGCAATATAATTTTTCAGTTTCTTTTGGCTGAGTGCAGTGCAGACAGCCCCATTCTCAAGAAACTGTCTATTTTAATTACATTCTTCACCTGTTTAGAAAAGGGATCGTTTATACTTCTGGTTGTGTTTTGGTTATATGGACTAATATTACTACTTCTGCAGCATCAGTATTAGATACTGCACTGTAAATACCAACATGCTTAAAGAAAGCAAAAATCACAGGTGTTTCTGAATAATTTTAGCTAGTCCTTTGTGGTGAAATAAGAAAATACCATTAGCAATACAATTTGCAAGTGCTCTGTGCAAAGGAGTAGGTGTCCTGTCTGCCAAGAAAACTCCTAAAGGTATTTTATTTAGCTACGTAAAATGCATAAAACCACCCAGAAGAAACTATAAAATAATGGTGAAATATGTGCCTATACAGACCAGGATAAATTAATGCAATGGTTTTGTCCTTGTGATATATAAAACTGGTTGACTCCAGGAAAATCTCAGACTGCAAAACTGTAATTCACTTTCTAAAGGCTGCCAAATTGCTTACTCTCATTCACACATTAATTCTTTGCAAATATATTTTGGTGTAGAGGCTCAGAATGTCATTAAAAACATGCATGCTTCAAAGCACAGCGTGTCATTCTCTCCCCCTCTCTCACACAGATATTCCAGTTGGATGTGCTTTTTCTGATTAAGCAATGGGAAATACCTTTCTGTCCAAGATTTACTGCTTTCTACAAATGCCTGACAATGAATTCTGGCTGTCTACTTTTCTGCAGAAGTATGTGAGTAAAACTTGAACAAGTTCTGGTGCTCTGCTCATCTGGCAGGTGAAAAAAATCCAACAGTCTTGCGTGGGCTAGGGCTGAGAGTGTGGCTGAAAAAGCGTAGTGAGAAAGAGTTGAGTGTGTGGACATTTTAATAGTCCATGTGGATCTTTAAAATAAAAAAAGCCCATTGCTGGAAACTTTCCAATAAATCAGGCTTAGAGAAAATATATCCAATTTTAATTATTTTAATTTGATGTTATTTTATTCAATATGTCTTGCTACTTTTGCTGTCCTGGGTGCACAGTTTTCTTAATTTGTTTTCATTTAATAAACCGTAGGAACAATCTAGCACTAGTAATGCAATGGTCAGATAATCTTCCATCCATATTTTTTTAAGCAAACATTTTCAAATGTGTAAATTGTCATGAAACATGAGTTCTTGAGGTGTCATGAAAGCTAGAGGGAGTGTGACTGTAGGTCAGTGAGGAAGGTACCCCCTTAGGAGGCAGGAATCCTGAATTGTGGTCCCTGCCATCATATGGTTTATGCATTTTTGGATAAGACCATCATTGGTTAAAAACAGAATAATTTTGGCATCTGGGACTGGAAACCCTTCTTCCCAGGGGAATGCCTTCCTCGCTTGCCTATCAAGACATAGTTTCTCTCGTTTGCTTTCCTTCTGGTCCCATGAATCTGTCACTTGTGGCTGCACAATGTTCCAGCTACAATAGGAGAGATAGTATCCAGACTAACCTTCTCTCCAGACTAACCTGTTCTCCTATGTTTAAGGTACACCAAGAGGTAGAATGTGAATTTGAGAGAGTAGAAGCCAGGTTTCCAATTTCTTGAGGGAGAACTCTAACCACTAGATGATTGGGCAAAAGGCTGGCAGTACTACCAACAGCAGCTGTGTTTTGTAATGAACTATATGCATGCTGTCAGCAGCAAACCATTGTTAGGCATCTTGGGTGGTTGCCTAAGAACTTGTAACTTTGGCTCCTAGCACCAGTGTGGATCTCAACAGAGCTCAGACAGGAGTTAAGCATCTGATTTGGTTACCTTCTGGGCATGTAAAATAGCTGAGGTGAAAATGCCTAGGGATGTCTACAGGACCAAAATGGAAGCATTGATGAATCTAGGTGCCTATTGCATTTTGCATAGTTGATCTTGATCTCTTTGTGAGTTATGTACCAAAGTTCAGCCTAAATTCACTTCTAAATCCTGTTTAGGCACCTGCAATGCCAGTTTGGATCTGCCCCATCTTCTGGAATTACTAACATCATTTATCACAACAAATTGCAGTACTGTCAAGGTCATGAATATGTCTCTTCAGATTCACAAAGAAACTGAATTAGAACAGAGAAGGAAAAGCATAAATAGCTGCACACTCAACAGGAGGAACACCAAAACCTGTTTAAAAATGTGTTTTATATTATTCTCTTTTTCCAAATTACCCCAGCTTCCAGGAATATAATCAACGGAAATTGGCACAAAACTTAGATTAACTACAAAAACAAGCTGTTAAAGAATCAAAAACTGAAATGGTTCCATGATATTTTGAAACAAAAGAACCTGCTTTAAAACAAGTAAAGGTTACCTCAGAGTGTTTGCAAGCCAAATGCCAGCTCTAGGATAGGAATACACTGTAAACAAAAGTGAAACTGACTTATAGTTGCCCGAGCTGTGAGAAACGTGAAAAGGAAATGAATAGATGTGACGGGCTGGCTGGCAGTGACCTGGCCCAGGGGTTTTGAAAGGACAAAAGATGATTGGAGGACTTGGGATTCCCTTTCCTCACCAATCAGGCCCTGGGACTCACCCTCCGTGTCCCCTGATTGGCCCCTTGGGTCACCCAGAGGGTGATAAAAGGGGGAGCATGGCTGACTCAAGGGAGACCAGCAAGGGACCACAAGGAAGGAGTTGCAAAGAGCTGGCAAGAGCTGGGCCAGCGGGGCAGGAGCAGTTGCCCCAGAAGCACCTGAAGGAGTGGGACCTGCAGGCAGCAGTGGGACCCTGAGCAGTGCGGCGTGCAGCCAGCAGGAGAGGCTCCCTGCTGGGCTCCAGGATCCCCTACGAGAGGCTGTGGCCAGCAGGAGAGGCTCCCCAGCTCCAGCAAGGATCTGAGCAGCAACCTGGGAGGTTCCCAGCCCTGCTTCTAGCTCCTCCAACGAGAGGCCAGGCAGCTCGAATGTGAGGCCGGGACTCCAGGAAGGTCAAGACCCCCAGTAACCTGGAGCAGTGGCTGTGTGGTAGAGTTCCTGCCTACCATGTGGGAGAGCGGAGTTTAAGTCTCAGCTGGTGTCACTTGGGGTGAGCAAGCTAACAGGGAGAAATTCCTCTTGCAGTGGAACGGTGCCATTGGGTTTTCTCCCCCTCCAGGTACCTAGGCCCTATATTCCTTGTCATTTGACATTTTGTGCCTTTATATTTCACCAACCAGTGTTGTTTGTTCTGCTGTTTGTGTTTTACATTTTGGTTAACCCTGTCTTTTGTCAACTAGATGAATATGTCCATGATTGTATGTGTCTAGCCTTTGTTGAGTCCTGCCCCTCGGGGCATTGTAGCGTGCCCTATACCCCCTGGTTTATACTGATTATGTTCCCAGTATTGTTCTGTCATTAAAAATTATATGGTTAAGTCCCATTGGTTGTCTGGCTCTGCTCTATAGGGGGCGGAGAGTCCTTACAACTCCCACAGCACTTGTGCACCTGCTTTGATTCCTGCAATTGGAGAGGGGGTACCTCTTGGAGTACTGCCTGGGTTACACAGAATACATAGGCAAGTTTTAACGAGCAAGAGAGAGATGTGTGTATATGTATGTACATTTTTACACACAGACAGACACACACACACACATACATACTCTGTGTGTGTATGTATATGTGTATATGTATATATATGTGTGTATATATATGTGTATATATATAATTTCATAGGCATTAGGGCTGGAAGAGACCTCACTGCAGGAAGTCAGGTGGGGTCAGAGGACCTTATCAAGGTAATCATCCAAACGCTTCGTGAATGTATCCAGAGTAGGAGCTTGCACAACTTCTGGGGGGAGGATGTTCCAGGACTTGGGGGATCAGACAGTAAAGAAATTTTTCCTTATGTCCAGCCTAAAATGGTCTTGCAGGAGTTTGTGTAAATGCTAGATTACTATACCATTAACACCTCACCTCAACCCATATTACCAATAACAAATATGTATCTAGATTTTTGTGTTTGTATAAAAGTATATATAAAAATCTAGTTACATATTTGTTATTGGTAATATGGGTAGAGGTGAGGGTTTTAAAGGTATACTAATCTAGTAATTGCATAGTTCCTGAAATAACTCTATGGAACTAAATAGATTTATATCAGTAATTATTTTACCTCATCTTTTGTGGTTTCTTTGAGTTTACTGTATACTTCTAGGTTCTTTTCTTAGGTCATGTCCAGTTATGCAGGGGCATGCACTTGCAGTGGCACAAACTGCTGCAGTGCATGCCCTTGCACCTGGCTGAAGATCCTCCTGGCCTTTTTGAAGCAAACCAAAGAACAGAAGAATCTAGCAGGGCACATCACCCAGTGGTGAACAGACCCTGTGCTTTTTGTCAAGGCTGCCAGAGCTGTGGCCAAACTTATGCAGCAAGATCTAGGCACCCGGCTGATGGCTTACAATCTGGAGAAGCTTGCACAGTGGGTGAGAGATGAGTGGGACCTGGGGAGGTCCCTGGAGTACAGTAGGGCATGATAGGCCTTCCCTGACCTGTCTCTGCTATCTTGCTCTGCTCTTGGGTGCTTGCTCTTCCACCCACACCTTACCTCACTTTTCCTCTCCTATGCCCACACCCATGGCAGCCATGACCATTGGCACTTTTAATAACAATGGTTGTCAAGATCTGGTAAAATGGAAGGCCATCCTGGAGCTCCTGTGTCAGAAGTGGCTGGCTGTAGCCTTCCTCCAGGAGTCGTGTTCTGACAGGCTCAACCAGGTGCCTTGGCACACTGCCTGGTGAGGAGACCACAGACCTTGTCACCATCTGGTAGGTCCTGAGGTGCACCAGTACACCTGGGCCAGGATGGGTGCTGGTGGTCTCACCATGGCCTGCCTTGACTGCCTTTATGTCACCAGGCACCACCTGCCACTCCTGCGCAGCAGCTGCATAGTTCCTTCTGGCCTGTCAGATCATGGCTAGGCCTGCTGTGAACTGAGCCTGCCTGGGAAAGCCTGCATGCAGGTGTCTTATTGGTGCTTTAATATCAGCCTGCTTCAAGACTCCTACTTCCAGGACTCTGCTTCTCACACTTTTGGCAGGGCTGGGAGGCTGCAAGACTGAGCCACTCCTCCTGGAAGCAATGGTGGGATGTGGGCAAGGTACAGATCCGGGCTTTTTGACAGCAATACACCCAGCAGGCTACAAACGAACTGCACCACTGTATCCAAGAGCTGGAAGAAGATGTGGCAGAGCTCGAGGCTGCACTGCTGGCTTCCAGTAGTGATGCAGTGCTGCGCAAAAGCCTCAGTTTCTGCAGGAAATACCTGAGTGACTTGGTGGAGAGTGCAGCCCGTGGAGCAAGGATCCATGGTGGCTGCCCAGAACTGGAAGAAACCGACACCCCGACCTGCTTCTTCAACCTGGAGTGGTGGTGGGCAGTGAGCGAGTTTATCACCTCAAGACCCCCTAGGGCTAAGTAATCATGGACCCAGGCAAAATATACGAGCACACTGTTGCCTTCTATCATGACCTGTTTACAGCTGAGCCATCCTGCTCTGAGGCCACGTGGGAACTCCACAAGGGCCTGTCATATCTCTGCCCCCTGGAGGCCGGCAAGCCTGAGCAGGAATTGTCTCTGGAGGAGCTGGCAGCCACCACGGCTGGCCTTGCCTCTGGAAAAGCCCCAGGCATTAACGGGTTACCTGACAAGTTGTACAAGACCTTCTGGTCTCTCCTCAGCCCCTGCCTCCTGCATGTTTTCCAGGAGAGCCTCATCAACAAGGCCCTGCCAATCAGCTGCTGCTGAGTCATGCTCATGCTGCTGCCCAAGAAGGGAGAGCTTGGCTGTATTAAGAACTGGCTTCTGGTCTCCCTGCTCTGTGCAGACTACAAGATTGTGACCAAAGCACTGGTGACCCGCCTCTGCACTGTCATGGCCTCCATCACTTGGCCTTAGCAGAGCTACTGCTTGAAGACGATCTGTTCCTGCTGTGTGACTTACTTACGGCCAGTGAACTTTTTGGCCTGGACATTGGCCTCATCTCTCTGGACCAGGAGAAGGCCTTTGAACAGGTGGTCCATGCCTACCTCTTCCAGACCCTGAAGGCCTTTGGCTTTGGGCCCCTCTTTACCAGGGCCCTCCAGGTCTTGTACCAAGACACCTCCAGCCTACTCAAGGTGAACAGTGTGTTCTGTGCCCTGTTCCCCACACACAGGGGCATCTATCAGGGCTGTCCCCTGTTGGGCATGCTCTACGCCTTGGCCATCAAGCTGCTGCTGCATGGCCTGAGGCACCACCTGAATGGTGTAGCCCTGCCATCAGCCATGGGTCAGTGAGCCTATGAGCATGCCTTCTCAGCCCATATCAACAGGCCAAGAAGTGATACCCTGCTGCTTGGTGCATGGACCAGCATGACCCCCCCGCCCCCAGATTTGCCAGGGGGCCTCACCTGCTGTTGTGAGGGCCTTAAGGTCCTGGGTGTGTTCCTGGGGCCACTGACCTTCATGGTGCACAACTAAGATGGCCTTGAGGAGGGAGTGGAAGCCCACCTGCAATGGTGGTGCCATGAATATAGCCCCTAAGAAAACTGGCACTGTTAGAACCAGAGGGCTGTAACTTAGGGCACAGACAAAAGTGACAATTTTCACCTGATTTGGCCACAGAAAGCAGTTTATAGCTGTGACCAAATACAAGTTGTGACCAAACATTGCACGAGGGGTCAGATGGCGTTTCAAAACAGAGCATCTTCTGTAACTTCTATCTGCACTGCCTGCTAGCCTCTTGCTCTTTTCAGAAGGGGAGGGGGGGAAAAGGAGCGGAGGGAGTTCAGCCTCTGCTGGAAGTTGGAGTGGGTATATTGGAGCCCCCCCGCCCTGAGTTGGGGGCTCCAATTCACTGACCCCACCCTCCAGCACTGTCTGGGCAACCCCTAGAACAAGCTTCCTCCACTCTCTTTCTCCCCTCCCATTCTGAAACAGGGACACACAGGAAGAAAGGAGGGGCTGTTGCTAGGGGAAACTGAATACAAGCTCCCAGCCAGCAGCTAGATTCTCCTCCCACCTGGAATCAACAGTGACCTTCTGTTTGTTTCAGAAGATTGTTGTAACTCAGAACACTTCCTGCAAAGCATTCTCCGTTACAGTGGGGAGCTGCACTTCTGTCTGCACCCCCAGTGCGTGAAGGGCAAGACTGGGGCCAGCTGGGTACAAGGGGTACTGCTCACTTTAGGACCCTCGGGTAGCCTCCCTTAATTTCATAATTGTACCATCAAGGCATGGCAGAAAAGGAAGAGGGAGGGTCTCCTGAGAAGTGAAGTGGGGAGGCAGGAGCCGTGTGGCCACCAGGGGGTAACACAGCAAGATACATACATATGTGTGTAAAAATTGGAAAGCTGGACACAGCTTCACATTAACTGCAAATAAAAAATAAACACAGCAAAAGGAAATCTATTTTGGCAGAATACCATGCCACATGGTGATCCCCAACTTGGTTTTGGGGTAAATCTGCAAGATACACTATCAAAATATAAATAAAACAATTTCTTAACCATGAAGTGTCTCAGTGAATAATTTAAAAATCCATTTAATTTCATTTTATTAATACCTTGGGAAAATTTCTCAATCATTGGTCCCATAATAATGGGCATAATAGAAGGGAAAGATTTAAATAGAAGCTTCTGAAGAGACATTACATGCAACACAGGTTTAAAAAATGGTGAAATGAAGCAACTGGCAGCATAAATTTGCTGATAATGTAATAGTTTAGTGGTAGCTAGGGAACAATGATATCTGCTTATTTCCAGATGCTAGGCCATATGGTGTACTTTGGTCCACATCCCTGGTTTAGGATTTGAAAACTTTGATTGAAATATTGGGATTATAATTTTAAAATCAGCACATGTAAAGCTACATGACATAAATAGTCATTTGCAGTGAGTCAGACTATATGCCAGACACTTAGCATTGCAAGGTGATAGGTACCTTAAAAATATATTAGGGTAAGCTTCCTATGTAAAGTGGCACTTTCTCTGGCACCTAATAATGGTCAAAGAGCCAAAACATCATGGAGTTATATTTAACTAAAACTTAAATACATGGGAACTAATGCTTTCTGTTGTGAAGGAGAAATAACACCACTGAAGTCAATAGAAGGTCTGATTAAAAGCAATTGTTTTTGATTAAGTAATATCAGGCTCAGTCTCTCAGTTATATTTTATTAGTGCTGAAGTGCCTTTAAAGCAATTGCCCTGCTGCATACAACTAAAATACTCAGAAAGTGTCTGTAAATATGCTCTTTCTCAAATCAACAGTAGAAAGCAATATGTATCTAAACTATATGTATAACAATATGTCCTCCACTGTGGGGTGGAGGACAAAGCTATGTGGTAAGTGGGGAAGTGGGAAACCTGGAGGAACAGCAAGCAGAAGGGGGCAACGGGGGGAGTTGTTCTCATACTTGCTGAGGAAATGAGGGCAATCAACTAGTTACCTTAGGTGCCTTTACATGAATGCAAGGAGCCTGGAAACAAGCTTGTTAAACATATGTAAGTTTGGCTGTAGAGCCTACTTCTTGACTGATGCCCCCTTCCAGTTATCACATGTGAAGTCCATATCAAACAATCCTAAATATGGTGAGGTGTTCTTCCTGAGGTTTCTTCTTTCCTTTCTATGTTAGGCTCTTCTTTCCTCAAAAGATTTCATTTGATACTGATTAGACAGTTTCCAAGTGTTTTGATCCTCAGCAATCTTCCCCCCAGTCTTTTGGCTCAATATTCATTGCCTTCTTGTCTCTCTTGCAAGCATCTTTGAAATGGATATTTCACACCTGCTGTAAAGAGTTCTCCATATACAAGGTCCTTGTGTATACGGCCATTGCCCACTCTCTGCATCTGACTGAGCCATCAGAGTTGATGCCGGTTGAGAAGAAAGTAGTTGCTCCAAATGTTGGCACATTCCAAGACTTCAGGAAATTCCTAGAATGGGCCAAAGACAACCAAAGTGAAAATGTGGAAAGTTTTAATTCATGGGCTGCTGTTTGTGGATGACACTGCTGTTTGCAGATAGCCACAAAGAGAGCAAACTGCAAAGCCAGAATCAAGAAGACCAATGTTATGAGCCCAAACATTGATTCACCACTATGATTACAATAGCTAAAAATATATTGGTTGTTGTAAGTAAATGTACATACCTTGGCTCCATTGTTACTAACAGCGTGTCACTTGAGGCTGAACTGAATAATTTTATTGGTAAAGCATCAGGTATCATGGGCATGCTCAGCAAATGAGTGTGGAACAACAACACACTAATGGTTAAGACCAAAGTGCTTGTGTCATCAAAACCCTTTTGTATGGCAGTGAATCCTGAACCACATACTGTATGCAAGAAAATTGTTTCAACAACTTTCACTTATATTGCCTTCACCGCATTGTAGCAACAACAGAAGATTACTGTGGATAATACCTTGCAGAACTGATCTTAAATATTTGCTGCCAAAATGTTTTCACTCCAAGGGCGCATCCAGATGAGCATGCATGTGCCTCTTGCAGCATCTCAAAGCCTTTTGAGATGCTGCAAGAGGCACATGCAGGAACAAAAAAAATTCCATGTGATGCAAATTTGCACTACAGGGGTAAAGTTAGACTCCTGGATTATCCAGGGGTAAAAAAATACCCCCCCAAAAACGGGGGGGGGCAGGACCATGCCCTGAGGCAACTGGAGGCTCAGTCCCTGACAGAAACACTCTAGTAGCCATCCAAGGCATCTCTATGGCCGGCCCTCATCCTGGTGCTGAAGCACACTGCCTGCCTGTGCAGGGCAGACAG
>NW_017729027.1:50989116-51004616 GCF_001723915.1 Gavialis gangeticus | reverse complement strand
CCCAGCATCCCAGCAATTAAAAAGAAAAAAGCCCACCTTCACTGGCAGTAGCAGCTGCTCACGGAAGATCTCCCCTGAACAGTGTGGGGCAGTGGAAACTGGCCCCAGCTGCCTGATACCCACACTGCCACTGCCCCATTGTGCAGGTGCTGCTGGGGTCAGCAGGGTGCCACACAGCTTTGTGAGCTGTCAGGCAGCTGGGGCCACTTGGGCTGAGTGGTGCTGGGCCCTGGGTGACAGCGGCAGGTGCCTGGCGAGTGCACAGGGCTGGCCCCAGGCTCTAGCTCCCTCTGGCTGCAGATCCAGGAGGAGCTGGGCAGGTTTATTTTGCCCCAGGTGGCACAACTTGCAGCACACCAAAGTGCATATCTGGGCATGTGCACTGAGGCAAAAAGCCCCAGCTCAAATATGCACCATTTCTATGTGAGCTGCTGCAAGTGCGCATGCCTGCATGTATGGACACACCTCAAATGTCTTGCAAATAAATAATTTTGAATGTTGCCAGAATTTGCTCTGGCTACTGGAGCCTGCTATAAATAGAAGAAATCCTGTGCAGGCAACCATGGTCCTCTTGAGAAGATAACATAGGTCACATCCAAATCTGTGGAAATCATTCAGTGAAGTTACAGTGATTCTCACCAGCTGGGGCTCTGACTAAATATCTAGTCATGCCTTTATCTAGTTTGATAAAACTACTGATACATTTGCAACACTGGGCCCAGGTACCCTTCTCAATATTATGATTTTTTATTGAAAATCTGAGAAGTATAAGCAGAGCCTGTATGAATGGTTCAAAATGTATCTTTCCTGTTTTAGTCTTTACCTCCTAAATGAGGAATCGTATACATTTATACATTGATTAAACAAACTGTTTTTAACTTTCCTTCTCCTTTCTCAGCTGCAGGATCTTATACATTTCCTACCTTAGCTTATATGTTTCATCCAGTTCAAAACACTGACCTCTGTCAGTGCTTACAAAGATTTGGCAAAGGTTCCTGGGCTTTATCCTTCTTTTGTGAAGGCAGCAGCAAAAAAACGCCAACTGACTGATAAAGTGCCATATCAGGCTTCTGAAGAAAAAGTGCTATACTATACTAACCTATCATTGCTGTACAGGACCAGAAAGGAATGGGTGACACCAAAGCAAAGTGGATGACAGCAATCTTTGGCTTTCTCTATATGGCCCTTGAAACAAACCCAGGAGATTGGCAAAAGGTAAGCCCTGCCCCCTTGCACCAGATTAGCTAAAGTAGATCAGGTGCCGTAGAGAGCCAAGGAACACAGAATCCTGTGCATACTTTAGAGGCCATATGCATACAGCCTTTGTGGGATATCTTTTTCCTGGGTGAAAAGCAGTGGGTGGTGTAAGAGATGTGTTTTAATGTTTTCCTGAGCAAAGCTAATTTTAGTTCCTTATTGAAAAACTACTTTTGCCATGCCAGTTGTTGCTGAAATTCTTCACAACTAAATTAAAATATGTGGGGGTTCTTAAATTCTGTACTCCATTGATTGCCCTGGGCAAGGTTCATATTTAGAGGTTTAACATCAACCATAGTAAGAAAGAGTTTGGTTGTCAGTACAAAGTTTGCAGATGGTCAAGAGGGCTCCAAAGCCCTGAAAGAATGAGCCTTTCGGGGTTCTACGCTATTCAGATACCAGGTGGTGCTGCTCTGCTTTCTCTGTCAGTGCTTGCCTTCAGCTTCTTCAATCAAGCTCCTGTTTGCTTAGGGTTTTTTTAAAACATACAGCCCAGACTTTTCTGGACAGGCATGTTTAGCCAGTTTTTTTTAATGGATGGTTGGCTATCCTGACCCTCACTTGTTTGCTTAGTCCAGGCCATCACACCAAATGTAATGTTAACTTTAAACCATTTTTTCTTAAAGGAGAGTGAAGTACTTTAGCATTCACAGAGGTGAAGGGATAAGCGGTTTCCAATGCTGCTTACTGGGACTCAACCTAAAGCTGGCAAGGTGTAGAAAATTTAATACGAAGTGATGCTGTAACAAGTGTTAATCACTGGGTACTGATCAGTAGCACAATTTTGGTCTTGTTTAGTCTCCTAGGCATAAGATTATTAGGCTAGGATCTTTGAGTGTACTAATAACACACTTTTAGAAGGTAGGGGACTGCTTGCTATCTATATTAATGGGGGATGATAACCCTTGTCTTCTAACCTTTTTTCACTTTGATAATTTACAGTTTTGTCTTTATCTTATTAAGTTAAATAGGAACATTGTTTTTCAAAATGCACCATACTAGGTTATTCCTAAAGAAATATTCTTAGTAACTGTAATTCAGTATCTTCTGGGAGCAAACACTGGAGTCCATTTATTTACAATTCTCTTGCAGTCAGTCTTGACCATAAGTTTAATAATCCCATGGAGAATTAATCAGAATACTGTAGTTAAGAATGACTTAACTCCTGGGTAATGTTAGTCATCTGCAAAATATAAATAGATTACCATATTGTTATTTCTGTTACATAGTAATGAAGAGAGATCTGACTATCCCTTACGGAACATAATATACGGCAGAATATAATTTTTGAACATTTGGGCGTATGTTTTCCCCCCTCTAAACTAGTGGTTTACATTAACCCTGGGAGACTGTTTGGAACCTGGTTTGCATAAACTTTCTCACATGTATTCTCATGGTTTGAGGGATGATCTCATTTCACATAGTTTGGGGTGGGGGGGATGTTTTATGCAATCCATGATATGTTCTTGCTTTTGTAACTACAGCAAATACAAATAGGCAAATAAATACAAAGTCCTTTGTGAACTGATGCACCGGATTTCTGTGGGAATCACTTCATAGCTGGATTATACTTGAGGGCCCTGTGAACAAGACAGGATAACAGATGAGTTTAAAGCTATGCATCTGCCATCTGCTTTCTGGTTTCATACATGTCAGTGATACCTGCACTTAGCTTGATGCTGAGGGAGAGAGGACAAAATGGTTATGAAAGACAGCAGCAACAGGAATCTGAATCTTTTGGACAGTGGTGACATCAATATCAAAATTCTGAAAAAATGTATTTTTTTAATGGCCTGTTTATGGATCAGGGATGTTCATATTCAGCTGTTAGAACCTATTGTTGTCATGTTTCATATCTGGTAAATGTCTTGGTAGAAAGGTAGTATGATGGAAGTCAATTCTACTGCAAGAAAGGGTGGGGAGAGGGAGTAATAAAGCCTTCTCTATAAACAATGTGAGACTCAAGATTAGAAGACCAAAGGTACCCATCACAGTTCCATTACTATAAGCACATATTTTTTAAATGTCTTTCCATTTGCTTTATTGGAGTTGCTTTATATTTGTGGGTTCAATGCTAAAGGGATAAAAATATTCCCCAAATTTTCAACATGACCACTAATACTATATTTACTCTCCAAAGATAAGGGACGAAGCCAAAGGAAATGTGGAAATAAAATTTGTTTTAGCTAATTTAGACTTTACCACAAACTCTCTTACTGAGTCATGCTTCCTTATACCAACTTACTACTGGGTAAATAATTGCAAGGGAGTGTAAGCTGGTGTTACATACATTTCAACAAGTTGGAGACAGGTACACTTGGAAGTAGAGATGACAACCTCCCTTTTGCTGCTTTTCTGGGTGCATCATAGACAAGTGTAAATGATATTAGTTTAGAATATTTTAACTCAGTGGATGAGAGAAGATGGATAATTGCTGCATACTACTAAATTCATGTGGGTCCAACTGATACAGTTAATAAGGGACCTGAAGAGAATATCAACTGGTTTAAGTTCTGTGTTGAGGTGGCAGAAAAAAAGTGTCACTTAAACTTGTTTGTTGTGTGATGCACAGGCTGGTGGGCTGTAGGCCCATTTTTCCCCCCTATCCTGCATGCTTACTCCTCTCTAGTGTTCCTGTCTGCTCTTTTGGCTTTGCCTGTCCTCCTTTCTACACCCCTCCTGTATGTCTGTTATGGCCTTTGGCATCCCAGTGCCAATGGCCTGCCGTGTGATGCAGATGGTTCTCTTTGATTTCCTGTGCCAGAGCCAGCTAGATGTTGCCTTTCTGTGTGAGACACACACTGATGCACTAACCAAGCCAACTGGCATGCCGCCTGGTGGGGCTATATGTCCCCTCCCTCAGCTCAAGGGTCATGCTCCTGTCATTTCCATAAAAACTGAGCATGGAAAAACCCCAAAGTGCTGAACAAAGACTGGCAATCCCAATGAAAAAAGGATCTGAAAGATTCCAAGTTGGGTGAGCCATCTTGACTGCTGCTTTCTTTGGAGCACAGGTGCATCTGTTGACTCTGCTCCAGCTTCTATCTTCTTCACCTCCTCAATAGGTCTGGGCTGGCCACCCAGTGCCAATATTGAGCAACTGCTGCTGGTAACTTACGGTGAAAATAATTTGGATTTTGGGGAGCACTGGATTTGCAGCTGAATACATAGGCTTTTTCCTGTGTCTCAACATGGCTGCTGGTCACAAGACAGAATGACGGATTAAAAATATCTTTGCAAATGCTTAGGCAAGCAGTTTTCTAACAAGGTCATAGTGTTAGAGCCCATTGTGTAAGAAGAACAAGATGCAGCCCACCATTTATCATCAGAAGATAAAGCAGAAGCAAAACCTTGGAGATGATGCTGAAATCAGCAAAGAACTAGAAAGAATCAGTGATTGACTGAGAGTACCTGAGTTCATCGCCTTATGCATGTGTTCTTAGCAGAGAGGCATGTAAATAAATGAAATGCATAGGCAATTCCATGCTAATGAAATAAACAGTAAACCGAGGAGGAGCTTGAGATGGGAGGAGAAATGGGTGGAACAGAAGGAGAGACGGAGGGGGAATAAATGTTAATAAGCATGAATCAAAGTTTATAAATGTGGAAATAACTATTGTTTGTGGCTGCTCCCCATGTTCATAGACTGGCTGTCTGTGAGGGAGCTCACCTGAAGCTGTCTCCATTCTAAATAAAGCTGTTGTGGGCAATGTGTGCAAGTAGTGTTTGCTCCCTGCTTGCTCTGGCTAATAAGTAACAGGACCCATGAGCAACTGGACAATCATCTCCCTAGTAGTTGGGCACTGCATGGAGTCAGGGTCTAACAGTAACTATGACATCTGAATGGAATGGTTGTTTTGCGTGTATGTATGTTTATGCAAGATGATGTGTATGGTGATATGTGTGTGTTTATATGAATGGTGTGCTCAGGCTTCTGTCTGCTCTATGTAATTAATGAATGTGGCATTTTGCCTCATCCCCCTTTTAAGGACTTGCTCTTGGTTTGATTAATTGGTAATTTAAAGTAACAGTAGGATTGCCATGGCACGCCATGGCTGCTTATGTGTTGCCAAGCATTACCTACCAGCCCGGCAGGGTGGGTGCCTCATTCTGTCTAGACTCTTGGATCACAGTCCATGGATAGTGACCTGGGCAATGGGCCCAACACTTCCTTGACTCTTTCTGTGCCTCCTGACAGTGAAGCTGGGGTTTGCCTTGACTTTGTACAGGCCTCCCCACCAAATCCTTACAGCTTAGAGGACAGCTGAAGGTGCAGTATATGGTGCCGCAGACATGTTTGCGGCACCACATACCACATGAATGCAATCATCTGCATGCGGCTTCAATAACTTTAGCTTAGGTCTAAATGCTACAATTTACTAAATAATACACCTGACAGCAAGTTTTGAGAGTAATTATGAGCACATAGTTACAGAATACCTTTCATTATCTAGCCTTTTTCTCCTAAGATGTCCTAGAACATTTCCCAAGCTATATACTTACAATACATTTGAAATGCAGACACCTCGAGACAAACTAAAGGCTTCAGAACTGACCCCTTCTCTTTGTTTTTAAGATCTCATCAAAATATTTATTTGCCTAAAAAATGTAAAAGTTTAAAGAATTGTTTATAAACACAAAATTACCCAGGGGCAAAGACATAGTATCTTCAGATGAGAGCAGTCCCTTCTCTTGCCATGACAGGAAGTAATTTCACAAAAGGCATCAATATAGTTCTCTCTTTGACATGGAGCCATGCGTGCACGCACACAATAGTTTTATGACCTTAGCCTTGGGTGGGCTAAAGCTTCTAAGGGAAAAAAGCACTTTTGCTCCTATCTGTTGATGAAGAGGGTCAGAAGCTGAAGAGCTGTTTTAGCTGCATAATCTGGTCCGCCAAACTCCAGCAGGACAGGGAAATACAAAAGGAAGACACTCTGCTTCCTTCCCTTGAGGAACAAAGGGAAGTGTAACTAAAGCAAATACTTTATTTGCATAATTTTTCCACCCGGAATACCTTTCATAACCATTGGAAAATGATCAAGGACTTCTACATTGTAGTAAAGAACAGGTAACAGGCTTTATATAAATACTAGGATTTTGTTGATAGAAATCCGAGAGGAATTTTTGGCAGGAGATGTATAAAGACTCATACAAGTAAACGTAGGCAATGATATTCAATACCAAATAAAATGTGCCATTGCTGCCTTTGGATGCCTTCAGAATTGTCTCTTCTATGATCTTGATATCAGGACCTAAACCAAACTTCTTGTCTAGCAAGCTGTTGACATTCCTACTCTGTTGAACAGATGTGAAATTTGGACAACATATGAAAAACATCTGAAAGCCTTGGAATGTTACTATTAGCAATGTCTTTGGAAAATCCTCCATATCAATTGGAAGGACAGAAGAATGAATGCCAGCATTCTGGCTCAAGCAAAAACAAACAACCTCAAAGCCATGTTTATACGGTACCAGCTCCATTAGACAGGACCTGTCATAAGAATACCTGATAGCTGGCCAGCAAAACAGGTCGTAAAATCCCAACTCATCAATGGTCGCCACTCTAGAGGTGGGCAAAAGAAGAGATTCAAAGTCACCTTGAAAACTAATTTGAAGGAAAGCAGTATTAACATCAATACGCAGGAGAGTCAAGTGCTGAAATCATTGCCAGTGGTGCTGTGATGTATGACAAGGCATCAGTCATTTTGAGGAAACTTACTTCAATGTGGAGACAGCTAGACAAGGGAGACCAAGGGAAAAAGCTGTGGCCCTGCATCACCGTGATCCATTCTTTCCCTCTGGAACCATTTGCCATATCTGTAGTCAAACAGGTGGATCTCAGATCAGCCTCTCCAGTCACCTCTGGACTCATTGGCACTTTTTAAGGAGCTGTGCAGATGCTTGGACCTCTGTAAGTTCACTGGTGGGTCTGTGCAGGGTCTGTCTGGAGTTGGAGTGTCAATGTAGCAATGATAGTTCAGGAAATGTACAAGAGGCAAGAGTTTTTGTGAGTTTTTTGTACTAGGACATCACATTCAGTGGAAATCATACATTCCATCATATCCTCAGGCAACTTCCTGTCTTAGGTATAACTATTGTTTTGTTAAAATCCACATAGAGATCAATGTAATAATGCATTTTAGACTTTTACAGAACACCCATATTTGTCTTAGCTAACCATTATTTTCTTCTTTAGTGAATGACTCTCAAACCGTGTTTCTCCCTCTCAAATGCATTCTTAAGCCTCCACAACTTCTGGAGAAAGATGTTTTATTTTGTTCCATTTCTCAGCATTTTATTGGCATTTCTTGAGTGTGATTAAGCAGAGTTCCCATCCTGTGTTCCCTCTCAACGCACCACCCACACAGACAAGCTCACTCTCTAAAATTCACTTGGCCTTCCCTCTGTAACTGACTGCAGTAAAAAGACAATGCAAACCACAGACCCAGTAGAAGTGGGACAAGTGAAAGATGAATCAGGCCCATAGTTTTCAAAGAGCAGCTGTGACAGGAAATGAAGAAGAAAACAGAAATATGGGAGAATGAATAATAAAACTAGAATATCATATGGAAACTCTTGAATTACTGAAGCTTTTACTCAAGGGCATTCACCATCTCATGACCAAACAGTTCAGCTATCTTTTTACATCTTCACCATAAAGTCTCTCCCCCTCCATTCCAAGCGTGGGTTTCTGCTAAGTGCCATCGTTCTATTTACTTCAACTGCAAAGTTCTACTTCTGTGATGTCTCACTCATTACATTGGCTTATCCAAGGGTTCGGGTTGCCCTGATAATGCACTCAAGGGCATTTATCTCTGCAAGCTATTTTAAAGGAGTTTTGAATCCAAAGTTGAATGCCAGACCAAACAACTGGTTCTGTTATGGTTAATGAAACCTATAGCAGGCTGCTATGTTTACCAGAATTAATCTACATCAGATTAATCTACCTCTGGAAAAGGCCTCAGGATTTTTTACGTTTCAGTTCCCATGAGTGCGGGCAGGGAGGTATCTTATCTATGAACCTAATATCCTATGATGGTTTGTAATGAAGCCTTTTTATCATGTAATTAAGGTGAATTTGAGAACACATGAATGTATACCATTACACATACTGGGACAAAGTATGATTGTGTGAACAATGTTGTACATGTTAAATAGGCCTGATTTTCATAAAGCAGTGAGGCCCTACCCTCTGCAAATGACATTTCCCACTTAAAATTTATTAAGCTGGGCACCCAAATACTGAGGTACATAGAATCACTATTTATATTTGAAAATCCTGGCAGAAAACTCTAAAGTGAACTACCAATAGAAGTCACAAACACATTTGATTGACTTTTGACTGATCAACCCAACCAAATATTTGAAACCCCATATTCAAGGAACTTAATAGAGATTCTGGTTTAAAACACAAAGTAGCTGGTAAAAATTGTGATTTTTAAGAAATGAGATAAACACACACAGATTTTCTCAACGCAGTTTCATGAGGAAAATGAATTCAAGTTATAGCTAGTTACACAAAGCTTTTTCACAGGTTAAAGATCTGAGATCAACCAGTCGGCTATGGTTCTAGAAACTCTCTGAGTGTGGTATTTTGTCCAGATGTGAAGCCCATTTAAATTCATGGACTCCTAGAACTGAGGCTTTGAATTATGTAGGTGCTTGAAATGAGGCATAAAAACTGATAGGCTTTAATAGTGATTTAGGGCCTGAACCTTTGTTCCTTTTGAGGCATAATACTACATGCAGTTTTGCTGGGGAATGGAATAGTGGATAAAACTACTAGCCTTGAATTTTCCCAGTAAGCTTTTTGTAGGCTTGTGCATGAAAAGACAAATGAAATGATAATAAGCAAGATAGGAAGGATAAAGTAATCTTTTATGGCATAAAAGTGCTACAGTTTGGCTACTGAACTACTGATAAATCAGTAGGGAGAAGGGCAAATGGGGAAGCCTGCAGTAAAGGTGCTTCGTGCACATACTAACCGTTGCATATCTCTTCATAATTGATTATGTATCCATTAAATATCTCATTCCTTTTTAATCTTAAATGTAAATATGACAATGGGTATGCATGGGGCTTATTACTATTAATATTCATTCGTTCATTTGTATGATAGTAGCATGTAGTGAACCCAGTTTTGATTAGGTACCTTTTATGCCACGCATTCTGCAAACATCTAATGAAATGCCCCCAGAGCTCATAATCAAAACTAGGGGTTGGCAACCTATGGCCCATGGAGCCATTTTATGCCAACTCCGGTGTGGGAGAGTTTTTGCACTATTTCAGTGTCTGGGGCTTCATCAGTATTTTGGCAGCAAAGGGGTTTACTTGTGCTATGGCTAGGCATGGGAGAGAATCAGTGGTGGCAGTGACAGCAGTTGGGTCAAAAGTGCTGGCCTGCCTTGGACCCAAGCTTGGTTGTTTTGTTCCATCATTCATAAAATGTTATCAACCACTGATCTAACAGAAAAAATGGGGAGAAATCAGGGGGTTGTAGAAAAGCCAGGTTCCAGCAGTTGCCAAAAACAACATATTTTTTGTTTGTACTTATTGAAACACCAAATATTTTAGTTTCTCAAAGAAAACACAATAAATGAAAAAAGAAAACTGATGATATTGTAAATGCTTTCATTTTGTGTTGAAGTTTTGTTTTGTCAGGGAGAAAAGGCTTCTCTCCTTTTCCAAATTCAGTCCCCCTATGACTGGATCACACTCTTTCCAGTCTTTCCTCATCTCTTAACTTTAATCTCTTAAGCATATTTTAACAAACTACACCCTGTCCTGTAGTAGCAGTCCCCCTGCTTTATGTGTGGCAAGTTAGTGTTCATGATACTTTCAAGCATTATGCCTAGTAGCATTATGCCTAGTAATAACAGGATTATTTCTGCATTTTTGTTTGGAATAGGCTAGATGGACACTTAGATAAAATGGGTTAGAAAGGGGTGATCCTGCCTTGAGATGAGGGTTGGAGTAGATGACCACCTAAGGTGCCTCCAGCCCTATATTCCTATGAGTCTTTGTTGTTAAGTTTACCTCAACAAGCTAGCCACCCCCTGGCCCCCGCCATCCACATTTTCTGTGCCAGAAACATCACAATAGTGAGAAAATGATATAGCCATAAAGGAGAAATAAATATAGTGAGTTCTTCATTTTTCCCCTGAACTATTAGCCAAAGGCTAAACTCATGCATGCTATACTGCTTACTGACTTGTGACTGCTGTTATAAGGCTGGGGTTATGATAGACCAGAATTAATGGAAAAGGTGAATAGGAGTGGACCCATGCAGTCATCTTCCTGTAGCAGACACATGAGATCAATGTAGTCTGAGGAATTACCCACTTCCACTGAGGTATGTGGAACAAATACCTTTCTCTTGCTCCCTGAACAAAATTAAAAGCTCTCTAGGAATAGCATTTCCTGCCTCTACACATAACCTTTCCTTTTTTGTGGGTTTTGTATAAAGCAAAAAAGAGAATATTTTTCATGGCTACTAAGTTCTGGATCCATAAGGGGACTTAGACCTCCAACTCAGGGCCAAGCATTCCAGTAGGTATACCAGGGCAATGCTGAACATTGATATATAAAAGTCCCACTATGGAGTTTGGTGTAGCGATATCTTGTGAGGCCTTACTTCTAAGAGCTTTTGCATCTTGAACACTTCTAGGCCCAAGTTAGGAGCTGAGCTTGAGTTTCAGGCTCTCTTTATAATGCCTGGGCATCCAGACAGCTGTTGGAGCTGTTCTGTATATCAAATAATTAAATTCCCTCACTGAAGGAGGGATGGGAACCAAGGTCACCCAGGTGAGTGTTCTGATTGCAAGGGCATGGACTCAGTTTTATTCTCAGGCCCTATGAAAAGTGAAACAGCTCAAATGGAGAGTTCCAACCCAGAATACCCTATTGCCCACTGGTCAGGATGCTCATGTGGGAGGTAAAGGACTTTAATTTAGGGCCCTGCTTCCAAATAAGACTGTAGAAAGATTTGAACCTGAGTCTTTAGTCTCCCAGATAAGGGCCCTAATCACTAAGATACTGGATTAGGGAGAGTCGTCCTCTACTCCTGGGTGTCCAGTGTGGGTTAAGTATACTCTGAGGTGAAGGGATGTCTGAGTTAATGATCATGCTGGGCTTCAAAGAGAAAGAGAACTACTTATAATAGAAGTGGATTGTCCTCAAAGAGATTTTAATTAGTATGTCTGGATGTGTCTACACCAGTGGTCTCCAAAGTGGGGTGCATGCACCCCAGGAGGTACGCAAGACGATCCATTGAGGTGCAGGAAGAAAATATTAGAACTTCTATTTCTATTTCTATTTATATAAATATACATATATTGGGGGTGCGCACTCAAAAATTTTTTACTGATAGGTGTGCGTGATCAAAAAAGTTTGGAGACCACTGGTCTACACAACACTTTTTCTGTGGAGCTGCCTAATTAGCTCCAGAGTAAATGTCTCAGGGCATTTATACACATGCTTCTTCTCCAGCGACGCGCTAGAGAACTGCTGCTTCAGAGAAGACTTGATTAATTGAGTCTGCTTCTCATGCGAGCTGGGGTGAACTGCACTGCACCACGTGCAGTTGTACAAACAGTGAAATGCTCGTCATCATGCAGAAAATGGTGGCAGTGCACTTTTGAAGTAAAGCATCTCTGAGGTGTTTTAGTTCAAAAGTGCACTGCCACCATTTTCTTAGCGCTTGCTTGCATTTCGCTGCTTATAAAATTGCATACGTCGCAGCACTGAGTGCTTTTCAAAGTGCCTGGGGCTGTGATGCATACGCATGTATAAATGCCCTCAGTGTCTACATGTGCAGCCCTATTAGGCCACAGTAAAGTAATAAACATGGCTGCAGACTAGTACTTGTAAACACAAGCGCTATCCTATGGTGGTGTTCTTTAGTGCACAGCAGTACACATGTAGATGCTGACAGGGCTGGCTGGGGCATAAGGGTGCTTCAGTGCAGGGGCTGTCTGCTGCCCAGCATTTCAACATGTGCCTGGGACCGTAGCAAATTGAGCTGGGTTGGACCAGCCCCAGGCTGGAAGGCTGACCCCTTGGCCCCCCTGCCAGCCAGGGCTGCTCCAACCTGGTTCAACATACTGCGGTTGCGGACACGTGTGGCACCTGGGAGCAATAAACTCTGGCACAATGTGCACTGGAATGTATTGCTTCGAATTAATTTAATGCGTACATGCTCCGTCTGATTCCTAAATGTCTTCTTTTACCTTTATCTCAATCAAACAGGATTCTGTCCTCCTTTACCATGGCTATTCATCAATAAATAGCATCTGCCTGCCCCCAGATGTACACAGGTACTTCCAAAATAACAACTGTAAAATTTCAGATAAATTTCTCCAAGGAGATTCAATGACATCCAATGTTAAATCTTGATTTTTCATCAAAAATGTTATTCCTTTCTCAGAGACAGGAATGTCTCATAAGCTTATAACTGACCTGCCTTTGCCCAAGGAAATAAGCTAATTTGAGGTCTGTGCTTGAAATCAGGTAATCCTTAGATTTACAGTGACATTCTTAGATTAGAGAAGTAATATAGGTAAAGGAGCTTGTCTGGAGGTGTCCAGTGATTTATTAATGCAAGGAACCACCATATCTACCTCTTTCCCCATCATACATTTTTGCTGGTGGACAAGAAAGTATTCGAATTACTCTGCATGAAAGTTGCTGCATTGCAGTGCTTTAACTCCAAATATGTCTTTGGGATGTACAGGGAGGTCTGATTTACTACAAGGCACACCTTGACAAATGATTATAAGAACATCATCATCTTTTGTGTGTCAGCATAATTTGAGCTTTTAAGCACATAAAATCACTAGGTGATGAGGAATAGCCAATTAATCGGTGAGTGATTTACCCCTCTTGCAGAGCATGCATCTAAATTTGGTTGGCCATAAGAAATGACAAAGAACTATTACAAACCCTTAAGGTGAAAGACAAATCAGTCTTTGTTTACAAAAGAGGGCTCAGTCAAGGGCTGAGTTTACTAAAAAAGGCATATGTTTTCTTTTGTAGAAAAAAATTCCATAATTCAAATGATGTAGGTGTGCTGGGAGAGAACTGTGTATCCCTTGCTTTCAGCAGCTCCAGTAAATGACTGACTTCAGTCCACTTATTTCTACATACCTGGAAAGTGTGAAGTAATTCTTACAGCATTACATGTCAGCCCTACTTTGGAAGTCTTTTATACCGCCAAATATGCAAATTTATAAATGCTAAAAAAAGGGCTTATTTGTTAGCTGTAAGTGGGAGAGAATGCCACATATCCATGATCCTGATGTAAGGTTGCTTCCAGTCTGAGTTCTACCTGAACTGTCCAGGAATTGGGGTACTTTTCTGGGGTTTATTTGAACACTTGCCCAAAAATGAGAGCTTCCACTGCAGATTGACAGCTTGTAGCTGGAAAATCAGGATGCAGGCATCCTTGGGAGCACAGTGAGGTACAGATGCATCAGGAGTGACAATGGGTTGATGTAGGTGACTGGGTAGGAGATGGGTACTGCCAAAGGCTCTCCCAAGGGTCCATGGTGATGACTGGGAGGCAATAGGGTCTCTTCTGAGGGTGGTTTGGGGTCTTTTTGCACAGTTCTGTGACGCTCTTTGGGGTGTCCTGAAATTGCTTTGGCAAAATGTGGTGACCCTACCTTGCAGAAGGATCAACACAGGCGTAACTGGACAAAATTATTTTGCCTGTTACAGAGGATATCATACCAGACGCTTATAAGGCTGCCACTCTGGCAGCAGGCCCTCTGTCCTGATCTAATAGTGGGGCAGCTAGCAGTAAGCCCCCAGCTGGGTGGAGACTCCCCATCCAGCTGGGGGCTCACTACTAGCTGCCCCACTAGCAGATTGGGGCAGAGCGCTGGGAACTGCCTCTCCTTTGCAGCTTTTTCCAAGCCCCTGGCCCCTGATCAGGGAGCTGGGGCTGGGGGCTCCCTGCTGCTGGGGAAGGGGGACATTGTCCCCATCTAGGCTCCACCACTGGAGCCTGCCCCAGCAGCCGGCAGCTCCTGGGGGTATGGAGCAATTTCCCACCCCCCACTAGGAGACACCTCCTTGCTCCCTGACAGCCCCTGGACCAGCACCCAGGGGGAACCTAGAGCTCCCCCTGGCTGCTGCAGGGGGCCAGTGCAGAGCTTGAGGGGTGGGAGCCAAGAGCAGCAAATCTGCTCCTACATCCCTGCACAGGTAGATGCCTGCCTGGGGTGGGTTTACTTCAAAGTAATTTACTCTACAGTAAACCTACCCCACAGCATTTGCATATGCAGGTGCACCCACTTCCTATTCCAAATCCTATTCCACCTTTTAGATCCCTACGGCTAAATCTACATGAGACGCTGACTGTGCAGTAGTGTTGCATAGCAAAAACTGTGATGTGATGGTACTTGTGCGGTAGTATTAGGCTACTGCGCAGTCAGCATCACAAAAAAGGCATTCATCAGTCTTGGGTGAACTTGGGTTACTGCACAGTCATTTAGTACTTGCTTATACAAACAAGTTTTGTATGGACCAAAATTACTTTACACTTTCCAGATATGTAGAAATAAGTTTATACAAGTACTAAATGACAGTGCAGTAATGGCTGTACAGTCCATGTCTCATGTAGATGTTCCTAAGTGAACTAAGCCATCAGAGTGTGATCCATTTCCACCCTACTCAAGGCCCTACTCAAGGCCCTAAAAACTATTAATGTAAAAGGTGGGTGGAAGCTTCTCCTCCTTGCTATAGCTATACCTCCTCCTTGCTACATTTTAATCTTAAAACTAAGATTATTACACTACTAGCTAATTTCCTGTCAAGAATGATGGATTTCAGGGAGTGTTTACATGGCCCCTCCTTCATCTTCCACTCACCCTTCAGGGCCGGCCATGTAAAGACTTCCGCCGCTGCCGCTGCCGCCTCCTCTGGCCTCTGGCGAGGAGGCTCCCTACCCCCGCCCACCTCCACCTCTTAGTGGGACTGCTCCTCGCATCCCTTCCCCTCCCTGCTTCTCTTCCTGCCGGACGTTGTCAGGGCTGGGCAGTGGGGGTGGGGCGCTGCCACCATGACCCCCACTTCACCTCCCACTGCCCCACAGCCATCCAGGCCTGTGCAGCCTCCATCCCTCCCTGCCATCTCCCCCTCCCTGACAGCTGTTGTTGGGGCCCCCTTCCCACTCCCCTCCCTCCCTCCCTCCCTCCCTGCCAACCATCCCAACTATTGCTGCCACTGTGACCCCTCCT
>NW_017729027.1:50982777-50989105 GCF_001723915.1 Gavialis gangeticus | reverse complement strand
CCAACCATCCCAACTATTGCTGCCACTGTGACCCCTCCTTCTCCTCCCCCTGCCTTGCTTCCCTTCCTTCCTCCCTGCCCACCGCATCCCCCTCCATGCCATCTGCTCTGGGGGGTGGAGGGGAAGGGTGGTGGTGGGGTGCCACCACTGTGACCCTCACTTTGCTTTCAGGCAGAGAGGCATGGGGAAGCCCTGCTGCTCAGGTGGCTGGGGTGAGGTGGTCCATGGGCAGTTGGCCAAAAGCATTACAGACAGACAGACAGACACACAGACAGACAGACTAAGCCCTTTATTATATTGGAATAACAGTATATTACAAAGATAAATGAATTGATTTTTTTTTTCAAAAATGTTGGAACTGGATTGCACTTAGGCTAAGTGTACCTAGATATAATAGGATCTGGCCCTAGTTTTTTTGCAGAAAGAAAGGTCTGAAGGAGAGACTTACATACACTAAAGTCTGGGACTAAGAGAAAAGTGTATGCATGAGATCAAAGAATGCCATGCATGCAACTGCTTAAACAAAGAGGCAGTGCCAGGCTTCAGGACACTCTGAAATGAGAATTTCAACCAAGTCTCCATTGTGGAAAAGGCAGTAAGCAGTGTGAGTAGAATGCTGAAGTTTTTCTTTCAGGTGACAACCTAATTTGTACACGTGTATTCTATTACCGTAATGGAGCAATTATTGAATTTAAACCCCTAGCTTTAAATATAACTAGGCAAATGCAGCTATTATGTATTAAGAATATGTTTGCAAACAAATCAAGCTGACCCACTTAGCTGGTATGCAAAACAACTTACATTCCTTGTTATTGAATATTCCACTAACAAACTTAGATCCATGCACAGTGTTGGATGAAAACAAAAGAATTGTGGCTACTAATGCTGGTAGATATTAGCACAGGGATTCACAGCTGGAGTGCTTTTGTAGCAGCTGTTCTGAAGGTACTTTTTATTATTTCCTCTATCAATTCATTAAACCATTATGAATGTTCACAGATAATTTTTGAATGGCTTAGGTTTATTAAAACAAAATCATTCCAGTCATTATCAGAAATAATACTATGTGACTTCTACAACTAAAGAGCAAATGCTTATATGTTTTGAGTAATTTAATGGAAACGCAACTTCTGAATAGCATTAGTAAAAATCATGCACTGAAAGAAAGGCCTAAGTGAATTTGTTACAATGTTTCTTACTACACATATTTCTTTCATGAATCAGTCCTTGTGGGGTAAATATTGTTTCTTACTTGAACAGTTCTGATTTACCACTAGAGAGCTGGTGAGCAGGGGTGTGGCTAGGAGCCGGGACACCTGGACTTTATCCCTGCTCTGCATGTGGAGGGGAGGGTGAGGGTGGGGTTGGGAGTAGTGCATCCTGGGATGCTAGAGGACTGCAGAGTTTCATTTTATTTCTCTGGAGCAGTTAACCTAATACAAGCTAGGTAGCATGGCCCAGAGTTAACCCTAACCTGAAGTGGCATAACTTTTAGATGTTCAGAGGACACTTAGCATGAGTTAACAACTTTAATGTGCATTTTAAATGACCTTAATATGATCTAAATATAATGTGTAACTTCAATTTGACCTTTATTTAGGTAATTGATTCACTTAAATCCAAAGTTTAAAGCCCCTTAAATATTGCCTAATATTGACAGTACCAAATGTCTGTAGATGTCTACATTTCTACAGTTAACATTCCTTACGCATTGTAAGTTCTGCTTCTGGACATCCCTAAATCTTGACAGTGTAGATCAGTTATGTATTTCATTCATACTCAAGCCTCACGGTAAACCACAATTTAAGCCTTTCTTCACCTATGTCAGCTACAAGGACCTGACTTGGTAGGCATTCTTAGAGCACATCAAAGCAACTGGGCTCCACACAAAGAAAAAGAAACACACCATGGAGTTCTGGCCAACTTTTATGGAATAACCTAGTGATTAAAGTAATCACTCAGGACATAGAAGACCCACATTCAATACTCTGCTCTGTCTGATGGGATCTGAACCCACATCTCCCATGAGGGCCCTAACCATCAGAGTATAGACTATTTTCAGATATGGGTTGCTTTCTATAACTCCTGTTAAATCCTTCCACTTTTCAAATATGTATTGGTAGAGGACTGCTGCTGGGTTTCTTGTGGGAAGTTAAAAGCCAAGGAGATTTTACTATTTTTTTCTCTGAATAGGGTTTTATATAAAGTGGCATTAACCATTTTGTTTTACAATGGTTTTATTGTTCAGTGATTTAATTGAGCCTGGGTTAGCTGGTCTTTCCATGTTTGGATCAAAATAAATAAGTTGGTGCTCATTTCCATTGCAGAACAGAATAAAGATTGTCCTAGGACAGTGTGGCAGGAATAATTTCCTACAGTATTTGCTGTGAATTTGAACTTTTCCCCATGGCTGCATTTGGCTCATGCATAGTTATTTAAATCAGAGTTAGGTTTCTTTATAATGTAGGTAAGAAGAACCTTACAAATAACCTTGCAAATAATGCATGCTCACTGTATAGTAGGAATGACATGTTAATTGAGTGCAGATGGTTTGCTTTTCTGGCCAACTGTAATTAATCTGTAAGCAATCTGATAAATAGGGTGACCTGATACAAAGGGAATTACAACATTAGAATACATAAAATTTTTGCTGTTCCTCAGTAAATTAAATTCATTTGATGTAATTACTCTACTAAAGATTGGAAGTTAGTTGACCAGGTAAAGTCTTTTTTTTCAAAACCACTCAGCTCAACTAATATTTCCAACTGATGTGTGTCTGGAAAGATTAGGGGTGTACTTGGTAGCCATGTTGGTCTGAGACAAAAAGACATACAAAAACTAGAACTCTTGGTTCCAAAATGATACCTTTTTTTAGATCAACTGGAAAATCAAAAGAAAATTGTCCTTTTCTGCAAGCTTTCAGGATCAAAGTCCTTTCGTCAGGCTCTGGGGAAAGTATAGATGGTACAAGATGGTAAAAGGTCCCCATAGGTAGGAAATGAAGTTTACTTTGATCCCGAAAGCTTTCAGAAAAGGACAATTTTCATGTGATTTGCCAATTGGTCTAATAAAAGGTATCATTTTGGAGCTAAGAGTTCTAGTATTTATATGTCTAGAAAGATTATGGTATACAATCCTCAAAATTTCTATTTTGCAACATTGCCCATTTTTCCTTTCTGCATAACGTGCCTTTGCATGCACAAATATTGTTTTATTTGCAACACTGACAAAATAGTATTCAAATCACACATAAAACTGGAATGCTTACACATTTTTAGATTAAATACCTGAAATACCTAATAGAGTAATTACATGAAATACACTTATACAGCAATTGTGCTGCTTGAATTTCCTATGAAAGAATGTCAACATCCTTTAAAGCATTTCTAAGAGAATAGAGCTAACCTGGTAAAGGACATTCCAATTTGTTCTCACTTATTAGGTGCCAAAAATTCATGATCACTAGGCTGTAATTAGATTTTCTTGGCTACAAAGGACCAACTCTTGGGATAATCATAAATTCTAGTTTATTGGATGGGATGTGAAGTTACCAATAAAATCATAAATGCAAACTTTGAGTTATGAGGGGTACTAGTCACCTTAGCATGCATGCGCCCATACATGCACACACATGTTTGCGCACATGCACACACACACACACACTTATGCACTCACTCATTTAAACCCATGTCATTTAAACCCATGTAGTATAGTGTATAGTAGCTACTGTAGTGATTGTGAGAGCACTGGTGTCACTATATCTATCTATCTGAGACCCTGGAGTCTGCTGTCAATGGTCAGTTTCCTTCAAGCTGATGTCTTCTCCAGAAGGGGTTCGCCTGCTTGTCCTTCTCTCTCTGTAGGTCAGGTGCTAGATGACAGAGCACCACTGAGGGTCACGGTTCAGTGTCTTTTATCCCTTTCTGGCAGATTGTGTGATCCCCCAGCATCATTTTGGCTGCCCAATCCAGACGTCACTGTCACATGTGGGTCTTGAGTAGTGCCTGACAGTTGTTATTCACAGGGGTCTCGCCTGCTTGTAGTACAGTTTCAGGAGTCAGTTTGTGATTTTGATTAACCATGGTATTGTTAAGGGTTGCAGGAATAGTCAATAGGGTGGGTGATTAATCCCATGAATCAGTTCCTTGGCTTGATTAGTCTAAAATGGTTTGTAGAGTAGAGTTTTGTAAGTTCCTTTGGCTAGTCTATTGTCATTTAATTACCTTCTGATCATCATGCATACACACATTCACTCAAGGACCAGTCCAATATAGCAGATGTTATCACTTTACTATTACAATATCAAAGCAGTTTTTAACAGTGGTGCAGGGTGTAACTTCATTCTACAGGGAGTACATTCCTTAAGGGTTTAAAAGTATAAAAATATAACGTACAAAATGCCATGGTAAAGATGAGACAGATGAAATATAAAAATGCACTGTGAGAAATATATAAAAATGCAATGTGAGGTAGTAAGGATCAAAGGCTACTGGGGACAGCACAAGGATATATTTACAGTCTTTGAAGTAGCTATTTTAGTTCTGTTTTCTTTAGTGACATTTAGCTCAATTGATATGTAGATGTAGTTTGTAGGTTTCTCCTACAGGAAGCCACTTTAGCTTTCTGGCTTGTTCTGAGCCTTGCCACACCCATGCAATGAGTGTGCTAGGTCTCTGCCAATATTTAGAAGGAAAAAGAGATGCACAAAATGGGGGGTGCAGGCAAGAAGGGGTTTCTTGTTACAATTCTACATGGTCAGCAAGAGCATTTTACGTGTGTCCATATTATTAAATCCACCCATCAGCTTTATTTTTGAGTAGAGAGAGATAGCCATATCAATCTGAAGCTAGGCAGAAAGTAGTGTGGCACCTGAATGAATTAGTCTCTAAGGGTACCTGTACATGAGTGTGCAGGATACTCTGACATGCTGTAATTACTGTGTGTCAGACCAGACTTGATTAATTGAGTCTGCTGGAGGGTGATAATTATTGTGCTCCAGCAGTCTCCCATGTCTCATGTAAATGTCCCCGCACTTAAAAATGGTGGTGGGTGTGCTTGAACTAAAGCTTGTTTAATGAACTTTAGTTCAAGCACCCCTGCTGCCATTTTTAAGTGTGGGGACACTGATACATTAGACACTCTGGTGTTTTAACTAGAACGGCTCTTGGAGCCTCTCTAATTAAAACACCACCTTTCACCCCTGAGAGCACATGTAAAAGTGCCCTACGATTCTACCCTGCCCTGCCTTGTGCCTAGCTTTATCTTCATATATATACATGACTGGAGCTGATCCAGCTTCATTTTTGCCATGATATTCCCCAAAAATAGTAGCTTGGAGAATGAAGTGTAGTTGGTGAAGTTGTTAGCATCAAGAGATGGTTCCTTGATCTTTAGGTTTACAAGTGCCCATTGCAAGACAGCCTTTAGAATGTGAAGTATTAGGAATCCTTATCAAGTACAGGGTCAAAACCTCTATTACTGGTTTCACCCAAACCATGACAAGGGTTTAGCTCAGTAGTTTATTATAACTCTCCTAACCCGGCTAAGCTCTTACTGAACAAAACTGGCTGAATCTACATATGCATCAGTGTGCTTTTCGTAATGTGCATGAAATTTAGTACCTCTAATGTAAGGTGCTAAATAAATGTGTGTTAGGCTGCTCTAATGCTCAGTAGTGAAATGACATGTATAGACTACTGGGCTCGAAAGTGCACATGTAGACATGTCCACTGAGTGGCAATCCTAGAAGAAAGATGTGGTACTGCATCTATCACTTTCTTTTCTCATATTACTCTTGCATTATTATGTAAACTAGTCCTGATCAAATCACTATGTTCAACAAAGTAGATTGCCCCTCACAAATAAAGTATACTGACTTCTCCATTCTGTGGTGTTCTACTGGATGATACTTTACTATGGCAGAGAAAAATAATTATTTTATAGCTTCTCTTTACAACAGCTCAGTAGTGTGAAAATTCTCCATTCTGCAACTCTTCCAGTACTTGTCCTCTTTATTCCTTACTTCAACAATCTCATGCTTTATATTAACTATAGTTTCAAATGGGGTGATAAAAGTAGATAGGAGGTCTAGGTGCCAGCCTGTCTGTGTTCCTGGATAAAAGACTATTAACCACTAAATGGATAAGCAACAGCAGCCCTTAGATGAAAATTAATTAAATCTGTCATTTTTTTAAAATCACCTGACTAAGGAGTCGAGGTAGTCAAACATTTTTTGATGGATACTTCTGATTCAGCAGAAATGAAATGTTCTGCAGGAATGTGTCAATTTGCTTGAAAATGTTGGTGCAAAGCAGAAAAGGAAGGAGGT
>NW_017729027.1:50969287-50977777 GCF_001723915.1 Gavialis gangeticus | reverse complement strand
AGACTGTCCTATTAACCACTAAATGGATAAGCAACAGCAGCCCTTAGATGAAAATTAATTAAATCTGTCATTTTTTTAAAATCACCTGACTAAGGAGTCGAGGTAGTCAAACATTTTTTGATGGATACTTCTGATTCAGCAGAAATGAAATGTTCTGCAGGAATGTGTCAATTTGCTTGAAAATGTTGGTGCAAAGCAGAAAAGGAAGGAGGTTGGCCATCAGATAGCCCCCCTACTTAGGTGAGAGCCCAGGAATCAATGGGTTCATCTACACGTATTATTAGCATGCAGCAATAATCTTTGGCACATATCATGCCAGCATTTATTGCCCCCAGGCGCTGCGTTTACATGTGTGCCCGGGACTGCAACCAGGGTTCAAATTACATTTTGACTTTTGGGGGGGAGGTGGGGGATCTGCAAAAAAAGTTAAACTGGTTCATTGGAAGGACCAATCCGATTGACAACCCCCCAAGTTATGATTTTCAAATCTTACAGGGGGGCAGTCATCTCTTATGGGGGGCTTACCTCCCCCCAAACTCCCCCATAATTTGTACTCTGACTGCAACACATTAAGATGGATTGAGGCAGCCCCAACTGGCAGGAGGCCTAGGGGATCAGCCTGACAGCCTGGGGTTGCTCCAACTCAGTTCAGTGTGCTATGAAGGGGCTGCCTGGGGTATGAGGGTGCTCCAGTATGGGGCTAGCTGGCAGGCAGGTCATGCACTGAAGCTCCCTCATGCCCCAGCCAATCCCGTCAGCGTCTACACTAAATAAAGCCACCAGGTCCAGGATAGTACTTGTATTTAAAACAACTAACCTATGGCAGCATTTATTAGTTTACTGTGTCCTAACAGGGCCACACGTATAGACATGGAGACTTCACTGTGGAGCTAATTAGGCAGCTCCACAGAAAATGTCTTGCGAATGTGCTCAGTGTTTCATTTTCAAAACCTTTGCAAGTATAACTCCAGAGAAAAAAAACAAATTTGCCCTGGAAAAATGAATCATTTACTCCTGGGTATTATAAAAGTGTGGGTTGGTTTTGGTTTGCATGTTGCAAACAAATATAAAAACTGGGTTGAATTTTGCAATGTTTTCAAATCATGCTTGAAAATGAATGGTATGTTCCAAGACATTTATCTAATTGCTTATCTAGTGGGCAGTTGAAATCACCTCTCCAGATGTTATTAAACAAACAAAGTCTGTAGTATTCAAAGAGCCTAATTTCCTGAAAAGGGAAATAATCTCCTTTATATTATGTACATATTCCTAATTTCTTGTAAAGCTCACAAAAGAATCATGTGACAGCAGTAGCTACTACTGTTCACTGGTTTAAGAACAAATAACTCAAATTCTATGTTGGCATAACTCCAGAGACTTCGGTAGAAACTGGTCCAGAGAAATTATAGAACTACCATTTGGGGTAAAGGTAGACTTTGGTATTTCAAAGGATAAGTATTTAGATGTCCCACAGGAATTATAGAAGGAGCATAGGAAGGTAAATGAAAACCTACCTAACCTTTGCTTTTGTGGCCTTGATAAGCATATAAAGAAATAAATGCATCTCTTGTAAGAGAATTACTTGTGCCCTTGTTCCTTTAAGTGCTAGCAGGATGCACATGCATTTAATTAGTTAATTTAATCCCAGTGCATTACAGTTTTAAGTGTGGCTACCATTATGTATTCTAATACTAAAACTTGTACCAATAAAAAGTAATTTAACACTTTTAACTAGTGGGCTTGAAATATTTGCAGACTTAGACAGTTTCAGTTCAGCATTATATTTTAACTTTCCCAGGTCAGTTTTCAAGCTGTCTCCCTAAATGAGACAATACAAATCTAAGCAGAAAGGAAACCCACCCAAGAAAGAAAAGCACACATGAATGCCAATTTTTTTCTGAAAAGGGGTAGGGCAAGTTCTATCATCCAAGTTGTGCTTTACATGGAAGAACCAAATGTGCTACAAGCCAAATCTAGCTACTTTTCCCTCCTCAAAATTAATTTCCTGTGAGCCACTTATACATTTCTCTCTGCATTAAACCTTTGCAAGACTAGTAAAGCCTAGTTCAAGATTTTCCTGTTCTGTCAAATGAGGTCTCATTAATGCCAGATGATCTGCAGATTTATACTTCATAACTCAAGAGACATGTCTTGGGACTTGGTTTTTCTTATTTTGTTGCTGCAAAACAGTGTGCAGATGGTTTATTATCCATAATCACTCCCAGTTCTCCTCCCCAACCTAGGTCCTATGACATTAATATTACACATTATAAAGCTCAAGCAAGTTAGCATTTTGAGGGATTTTATCCAAGCACTCTTATAGGCTACCTGAAAGACATTCATTAGAATGAGTTCTCTGACAAGCAAGCTCACATGTTAATGATTCTTGGAGGTCACAAGAAATAAACATAAAAATCTAGAAATAATTCATAATAATATTTTATATTTATAAAATATAAATGCTTTTCATCCAGAGTTCTCAAAGTCTCTTATGCCTGTAGCATATAGAAACACCTGTACTTAGGAAGCTTTTTATGGGCCCATGAAACATGTCAATAAAAGAGACTTGATTAATTTGCCAGACCACAGACTGCATCATCATTTCTATTGGCTGTTCATTTATTCCTTCAAAATTGCAGTTCTGCTGACAATAGCAGTTATATAAGGAATGGTGTTCCTACTGAAGAGATCCATGGCCAGCATCTGATCTATAGCTTGCTATCATCAATGGAGAAGCTTCTACTGACTTCAGGAGACTTTGAATAGGATGCTCTGCATATTTAGAGTAATATCCACTTATACTAGTGACAACAATAAATTGTTGCTGCTTTTTACTTCCGTTAGTGCTGCAGAGCTGATGAAGAGCTCTGGGAGGGCTGTAGTCAGGTTTGTGCTTCATCAGCAGAACTGTCTACTATATTCTGCTTGAGGAATCTGTATTGTTGGTCATGTGTGAGGCCAGCTGACATTCAAATTCTGCAGTGAGCTTTTTAGAGTGGGCAGTTAGAAAAAAAGTCTGTGTAAACTGAGCAGTTTTAATCTTGCGTCATTGAAGACCATTGACCTGGAATTTCTTGATGCCTATTGTACAGTGCTACTTTTCATAATGAGGTTACAATTTAAGCACAATGGTAATAAACAGAAAATCTTTATTGTTGCTAATACGTGGGCCCAGACTGAGGATATAAGAAGCAGTCATTGCTTTTAACTTTAATGGGGAAGTTGCTTTAGGAACAGAAAGTAAAAATCAAAAAAACCTGTAATTTTCTCTTGTTTTAATTTGTTTGGTATGAGCACTTTCAAGAAATGTTAGCCAGAAGGTTTGATTAAAAATCCAAAATACTCGCAATCCTTTCTCTTAGAAATAAACAAATCACTTGAGTTACCCAATTTCCTGCCACTTCAGACCCCCAGTATTCAAGCTGCTTTTTATCCAGACTCACCTCACATAATGCGAGAGATGTATTTTCAAATCAAACTGTGCACTCTGCTGTGTGCAACTCCTGGGTTATATTACAGTTTGCAGGAACAGAAGGGAAAATGCCAGGGAGGAAAACTGAGTGAGCCACTGCTTCATTTTGAGAGGAAAAGAAACAACCCTAGAAGACAGTGAAAGACTGGGGACTACCTAATAGGAGGGAGAGCAAATCCACAAGGATGACCTGTAGTGTTACAGACAAGGGGCGTGATCTGCTGTCTGCCTTCTGCAAGCCTGAGAGTGGAGTATCAACAGTGCATGATTATGAGTATGTAATTAGAGGGGAACAAAACCTTGAGCTTAAGGACCTAAACTGGAACTCAGGAGACCCATGTTCTATTCCTGGGGTGACCAGAGGGTTCCTACAGGCCTCGGTCCTCTTTCTGTAAGGGGAGAGTAATAATCTTTCCTTCTGTCTTATCTATCGACAGTGTAACGGCAGTGTCTTTCAGACAGGGGCTTTTTTGTGGTTTGTTCAATTGGAGACCTGAACTTGACCACAGGAATACAGAGTTATGCTGGGGTTTGTTATAGTTTTAATGCTATTGTAGTGATGGTGCATTAGCCAAATACAGATAGGCTATAAAAGTAGAAAATGTCTAGATATCAGTAGAAAGCATAATAATGTTTTTAAGGGACTGCGATTTTTTTTCCGTAGAATGCGAGAGAGGTTCTTGCAAGATATGTTCTTGTTTCACTGAGATATTAAATGGATTCTGAGATGAACTACAAATAACTTATTGGCAATTTGGAATAAACTGAATATTGAAGAGAGAACGTGAGGATACCTTTAACAGTGTTAGGTATAAGCTGTTACATTGGCCTGGGGGTTGCAAGAGGGAATCGGAGGGAACTGCAGAGGAGTAGCCTAAGAATGCTCTCTGAATAAATAATCTTTATCATTCTATAAGATTCACTCCTTGGATAACACAGAGAACTTAACTTGAATTCCAGACATATTCTTCCCTTCCTCAGTCAGTTGATAGCACAGCATCCTCCTGGTATTACATTTTAGTCATTCACTGTAATATATGAGCACCTCATGATAGCTATGTGAGATAGGAAGTTTCCATTCTGCAGAGGCAAAACCGAGAGATTAAGACCCAGAATTTAAGTAGCACAAAATTCCTGTTGGTACTCCACACATATTTCTGGCACTTGCTCTCAGATCTCCTGGAGACCAGGAGCTGGGAATAATTGGGGATTTAAAACAATTTTTAATACATACATCTGTCATATAAGTTAGCACAGAAAGGCACTTAACTTTACTAACAGTTAAAGTTATTAATGGTTTAATGAAACTAATAAATGTAATGTAATGATATAAGTTTACATAAGCATGTAAACTTCTGGTCCCCCCCTAGTGAATTTATAGACGGTCACCAGGTCCCCCCTCAGCCTTCTCTTGTATATGTTTTGATTTCCTCTTCACTCCCAGAACTGACATTCTCCTTTCTTTCCCACTTCCAATGCAATAATTCCTGTTTCTTTATCAGCTTCAAATATCTAGCAAATATCACCAAACGACATCTGAAACAGTTCACCCAGAATCCCTCTCTTACCCCTCTCTCAGCTGGTCAGAAATGATTAGTGTGATCCTGCCCTCCCTGGGGGTACAGCCAGTCCAGGTTGCCCTGTGCCTCATTTGTATATACATTTTTGGAGGATCCCAGGACTCATGACAAGAACACCCACTTCCAGTCATGAGTGGGGGCTAATTAGCACATGGATCTTTTGTGGGGAGTGACTACACATCCATACTGAGCAGTGCTGAGCTGTGGGGTCAGTGTGGCTCAAAATGCCGTTGACATGCTGAGGCCCAGTCCAGTGAGTTATGTCTTAAATCATGAGTCTTTTGGCTTTAAACCAGTATCATGCATAGCTTGTTCTATATATGAATAGGTACAAAAGTTATACTTAATGGTGTGTTTATGGAGCAGCTGTGCCAAAACTTGCAGCGCTTTCAAAAAAGGTAAAATGCATCAATTCTGGATGAACTAAGTCTCTGGGTGCTATATGCAAATTGCTATAGGTATGTTTATTTTAAGGTTAGCATCTTCAAATTTGTCCCTCATTTTCATGTGCTCAGTGAGAGCAGGGTCTTATGGTAAGGAGAAAGGGAAGAAGATGTAAGGAGCAAAAGCTTGTGGGGGACAAAAGGTAAATCTTACCTCCCAGATTAATTTCCCCTGCTGTATTGGTGGGAAGGGGACAAATTCAAGGTAAACTTGCAATAATTAGATTCCTGGGAAAATACAGTATATTTATACATTTTTCCATGTATAGAATCTAATTATTGGGAGGTTGTCTTATATTTGAGTAAATATGGTAAATCAGTTTGCAAAGGCTTTAAAGCACTTTTGCAATGAATAAGTATGCCATACTGCATCCATCAAAACAGCTATCATGTAAACAGCCTTGTAAGTAAGTTAAAATAACTGTATAGGTTTGACTTTTAGCAGATGTATGGGAAGTCTACATTTGTACTTAATTTAATCTGGAGCCAAAGATCTGAATAGATTTGCCTGCAGTTCTTATTTAGTTTATGACTAATTCTGTCATTTGATTGCCTTCAAATTGTGGTCAGGCTAAGAATATCTTATCTGATAGGAATATTTTCTTACAGCACCATGATCAATGCATTATGTGCCTAATATGAGAGGTTAGGCCATGATTCTGTGGGATTTCTCAGTTTGCAGCCAACATCCCCTTTTGAAAGGGGGTGGGGGTGGGGAAGGGCTTGCAGATGTCCTGGTGCATCACCACATGGAACACAACACACATTTTCTCTTGGTAAAAAGAAACTAGAAGTATTACTATGGGGTTAGGGAGTCCAGGCTATTTAAGATCAAGCAAAAAAAACCCCCTTTATTGGAATGTACATTAATATGCTACACCATGTATTATGCATAACAACACAGCTAGGCAAAAATAATCAAAAGACAGTTCCATTAGTCCTAGAATTAATGAACATCTATTTTCCATAAAACAAAATCTAGCTTTCTTGAGCAGAGTTTCCAATGCTTTACTGAATGTTATTTCCACACCTGAGTGAATGTTTTTAACTAGAGTTAAAACAGTCTTCAGTGCTGTGAAGTAGGAGCTACATTACTAGGAACAACTTGTAGACAGAAGAATTGCAGAGGAAAGGATAGCTTGATTAGTGGAACCATTAAAGATCATTAAAAAACAGAGGAGGCCATTAACAACTGTGGCATAAAGAGTTTAGAAAAAAATCAGGGAGATGATAAGCCATGAAGTGCACTGGTTCCCTCAGCACCGTCTGAATAAAAATGCTGCCCCCCCTTCCAGGCAGTTGATTTTAAACTTTGGGTGGGGCAGTAATCAAAGCAGGATGGGACTGCTCCACTGCACCCCTTCTGGATGTGATTCCAGTTGTACTAGTGACTGGTCACTGGGTTTCTCAGGTGGACTCCCGAGTGCAGATTCCATAACTGACATCCTTTTTGAGCAATGGGACCTTGCTGTCCACACTTCCAGGCCCTGGAATGGGAGGCATGGGACTCTTCAGCCTGGAGAAGTGTAGGTTCAGAAGGACTTGGTGGCAGCTTATAAGTACAACAGGATCTGGGAGAACGTCTGTTCACCAGGGCACCCAAGGGAAGACGAGGTCTAACGGTCACAAACTGCTGGAAGGAACAGGAAACCACAGACCATTTTAGACTGGACATTGGCAGTGATTTAATATCCAATATTCAACAATACACAGGATATTTAATATTCAACGGTACAAAGAATAACACGCCATAGGCCAAATTCCTTCCTTCTTTGGTGTTGGTTACAAAAAAGTTGTAAATGATGAAGTGGAACAGTAGTTATATGTTATACCTGTATTCAAATTGGCTTTGAAATGCCACTACCTATGTGATTTTTCATACCATAAACATAAATAAGGGGTGTAACTACCAGACCTAATACTCCTCTGGAGCTTTTGGACCTGTGATTCAGACTGGAAGCTTCAGAATGTATGTCTCTAGCTGCTCAGATACTCCATGTGTGGTTTCTTTATAAGTCCATGTTATGTCATATCCATTTATGTTGGTGTTATCAATGTATAGATTGTGTTATGCTGGCTATGTATATCTTTATGATTTTGGACATGGCTTCGCAAAGGAACTGACAGATGCATACTTCACAAAAAAGAGAGGGCTTTGTATTGCTAAATATCTCTTGCCATTGTGTCATTAGGGCAAAAAGAATTGCCACACTCAGACATATGCAGGACACATTCTTGACTTGGGCACCCAAGGCATTTCCTTCCTTGGGTAATGGGGAAATCAACTTCTGTATAGCAAAGGCACCTGAGAAATGCCCATGAGCCAGAGGAATGCCAGATGTCACAGGGCAAGAAATGTCTATCGGATTCTGGAGACTCATGAGGAGTGCTGATGGTAAGAAAAGCAGGACTGGATTAGACATGTAACGGCTGTTTGTAAGGTGGCTGTGGTCTTTGGATTTTTTCCAGGCTGGAGAAGGGCCCCAGTCCCCAGCAGCCAGGGATGGCAAAATCAGCAGGAAGGCTGATTTCTGGAGATACTGACAGGACTCTCAGGCGGTAGCCAGAGGAAAAGTTAAGAAACTTTACTTGTCTTGTTATTCTGTCTTCAAACTTATGCTTGGTTTTGTTTGTATATTTCTTTTCTCCTCCATAATGAATCCTTCTGTGTTTTTATCTCATTTGCTGGTGATAGTGAGCAGTAACTCTGGGGGTCATCGTTGACTGCAAGATGAACATGAGCCTGCAATGCGATGCTGTGGCTAGTAAAGTGAGCAAAACGCTGGCTTGCATCCATAAATGCTTCTCAGGCAAATCCTGGGACATCATTCTTCCCTTGTACTCAGCCTTGGTGAGGCCGCAGCTGGAGTACTGCGTCCAGTTTTGGGCTCCACAATTCAAAAAGGATGTGGAGAAGCTTGAGAGAGTCCAGAGAAGAGCCACGTGCATGATCAGAGGTCAGGAAAACAGACCTTACGACGACAGGCTGAGAGCC
>NW_017729027.1:50956993-50964287 GCF_001723915.1 Gavialis gangeticus | reverse complement strand
TGTTCACCAGAGCGCCCCAAGGGATGATGAGGTCGAATGGTTATAAACTACTGCAAGACTGTTTCAGGCTGGACATAAGGAAGGTCTGGAACAGCCTGCCATCAGAGGTGGTTCAAGCACCTATATTGAACACCTTCAAGAGTAAATTGAATGCTTATCTTGCTGGGATCCTATGACCCCAGCTGACTTTCTACCCTTCGGGCGGGGGGCTGGATTCAATCTTCCGAGGTCCCTTCCAGCCCTAATGTCTATGAAATCTATAAAATCTCCTCATTGATTGCCTGTGGAAAGAGTGGCTAATTGCCTAAGCTAGCCTGTTCTACAGATTTCTTTTATAACCCAGGGGGAACTACATGGAGCTGGAAGAGATTTCCCTGCTGGAGTGAGATCTGATATAAGGGTAGTGGAGCTCATGGGGAGAAGGTGTTATTCCAAAGCAAACCTCAGTCAGTTCTTTGGGACAGGCTGTAGAATGGTGGAGAGAAATTCAGGGCCCTAAGGTACCATACAGATGGGTTTGTGACAGGAGGGTGAATGTGGAAGCAGTGAGGAAAGGCAGTTTCACCACAGCTATCAGGAATCACACATTTTGTTCAAACAGGGTGCGTCTACGTGAGATGCTACTGGACAGTCATTACTGTACATTTATTTAGTACTTATATTAGCTAGTACTAACCAAATGTGCAGTAACCAGAGTTACTGCTCACTATCACCAGCAAATGTCTTTTAGGTGGTACTACTGCATAGTAGCCTAATAATACTGCGCAGTCGTGTATTAACACTGTGTTGTTATGTGCTACTTTGCAGTATTTTTCAGTTACTGCACCGTCAGCATCTCATGTAGATGCACGCTACAGAGGACGTCTTCTTGAGACTGTCATAACTAACTGCAGCAAGGATCTGTGGTTTGGGAAGGAACACATCTGGGAGACTGTATCAAACTTTCTACTTCCCCTACTCACAATACATTTTTCCATCAAGGGGGTCTCATTTCTCAATAAGATCCTAGATAAATTCTCATCTGGGAATGAAACTGACCTGCTGAGCATGAAAGCTGGAAATTTGTATCAGAGTTCTCCAGAAGAAAATATGTCTAGATTCTCTTGTGGAGAGGTGAGCCACCTGCTCTTGATGGACAAATGTATTATGGGAGGGGGGAAGTAGAAGGTTTGAGACTCAAGTAATGAATATGTGGGTGGGGGTAGTGAAGAGGATGGGTAGGTAGTTTGTCTAACTGGGACTGATGGTTGAGGTCATTCTTGAGACAGGGTCTTTCTTTTGGACCAGTTGTCTTATGAGGGAAAAAGATGCCTAAGACACACAAGCATGTGAAAGAGATTTTCCATCTGATGTGTGCATGTGAGACCAGTCATAGATAATTAAACCCCTGCCAGCAGGAGCAAAGCATGGGGGATTAGGGAAATACATATAGCAAGATGCAGCATATACCACTGAATGCTCTTTTGTGACTCTGTCCATGAAGAATATATAGTGAAGTCTTCATGACTTGGTGGAAAGGCAGGAGAATGGTTTACAACTTGTTCCCTTTACAGAACACACTTCCTCTTATAGGTAATAATTTGCATGAATGTGCAACCCATATTCCTGATTCAACTCAAAATAGGAAGCAAAAATACAACCCTCAAATCCCATGTCATTAGGGACAAAGAATTCCAGTATGGACTACAGTATGCATTTGTTAGAAGATTTTAGAGAGATGCTGATGCTTGGAGATTCAAGGACACCTTTAAGGCCAATCTGAAGACATATGATCTTAATACATGGGAGACTCAAGCACTGAGTCATCCCCAGTGATGCCATGATGCAACAACTCATTGATCATTTTGACAAAACTCACCTCACTAGGGAAACAGATAGATGAAAGAGACAAAAGGAAAGCGTGTGACATGACATCACCAGGATTGACACTTTCCTCTTGGAACTATTTGTCCTGCCTACTGCCTGCTGAGTATACAGAGCTTGGATTAGCTTCCTGAGGCACCTGCAGACTCGCCAGTGGCTTCCCTATTTACTGGAAGATCATAATCTTCCTATTGAGGGACTGCTGCTACTACCACTGTTGGTTATTGGTGTGATCAAGTAACAAGACACATCTTTCAAAATACAATTAGTTATAGTAAATTCAGTCTTTAGCTCTGAACAGAGTAAAATTTGTGCCTATAGAAATAATACCAAAAATCCCATTGAGACCATTCGTGTTGCAGATATTATGATATATACTTTAAGGAATCAGCAACTTTTAAATTGAGGAAACCACAGGCTAAACAGTTTGGATCCTGATTTTGAATCTCATCCTCTTCACAATTCAGTGCTAGTTTAGCCTAGTTTTTTATTTATTTATGTCCATTATAAAGTAGGTGCTAACCACACCAGTGGGTTGCAGATTCAAGTTTAGGAGATGGTAAATTTTGATTTAAACCAGTTTTAGTTTAAATTTAAATACATTGAAATTCCCTGCCCTCTCTATAATTTAAAATGTAATAACCTATTTTTTTCCAGTGGCTGTTGTGTGCTAGCAATGGGAAATCATATTTTTAATCACCTAAAATGTTTTGTTTTACCATGAAACTTATTTTTTCCTACTGTGTGCCTGAAAAATGGTTTTCAAAGTCTAAAATAAATAAAGGATTTTACAGAAAATGAAATGTCTGCATGAAAATCTTTCTGTAGCAATTAATGTTTTGTTTTGTTCCCACTGTAGATGTAGGGTGAATTTTCAATAGCTTTTTCTTTTTAACATGTTATTTGCAGGGACATTTGCTTGCATTTTCAATAAATCATGTGTTTGCATATACTCTAAACAGGCATTTCATGTACAAATCAATAGTGAGGGTTGCAAAATCAACATTAAGAAGTGCTATAAATAGTTTATTGTAACAAATTCTGGTGAAAGAGTGCTGTAAAAGGTGGGCTGGGGAGCAGGACCATAAAGATGTGAGGTGAGTCTGAGCCTTGATTTGAGCTAATGCTGAAAATTGCGCCCCCAGGTCAATCCAGCTGGAAATGGCTACCGAATTATTCTAGCTGGGCAGTCAAGATTGGCTGGATGTGACTTCCCTTGTGTGCTTTTGGCTGGAAAACTGGTTTGTCTTAACCATGTTAGCACAACAATGGGCTGCTAAGCTTGGGTGAACTTTTAACCTTGCTTGGGGACAAAAAAAAAATTGGAGCGCAGGACTATCCTTCCAGTGAAAGAACAAGCTTGAAAATATGATCAATAGTGCAAGTAAGCAACTGGGTATATTTAAAAAAAATATTTTTATTATCTATTAAGAAATCTATTTAAAAGCTGAAATTTGTTTCATGCTACACAACAAATTTTTGTAATAAGCAATACTCTCTATTCAGACTATTAATTACTGCCCCAGCTCCTGTCTGCATTTGACAAGCTCCAAAATACCCACTTATACAACAAAGCTTCCGCCTGCTATAAACAGCATGGGAAATTTGCTTGCAGGCACTTTGTCAAGTCCTTTGGCTAGAAGAGTCAGCAAAGCCTACTCATTCATGTTTCTCATCAGTCCTCCCCTCCCTCTTTTTTCCCACTATCAGAGACAAAAAGATGACACCGTGTTTACAGTGGACTGTGAACTGTTTCATTGTTGCTGATTAAAAACAATGCATGCCAGACCTTTGTGAGAATTTATAGTGCAGTGATAAATCTAGTACATGCCAGTCATCTGTGTTTCAAACCTCCTAGGATGGCCATTCATTGTTCCAAGATAAAGAGCTTGGACTCTGATAAATTCCACTATTTGAAAGGAGGAAAATCCCTTTGTAGTTTACTGTGGTGCACTGAATACTATCTTTATAGCAGGAGATTAGGAGGGAACTTCACCAAAGTATTTTATATTCTACAAAGGTTGGAGAATATAGATAGTCTCAGTTACTATAACAAGTAACAATAAGCTAAGTTAAAAGTAAAGACTAAAAAAGATAATTCAGGTAGACATTCTTTATGTAGATTAGGATGGAATAGGGGTAAATTCTCGTCTCATTCAAACTGAGGTAAATATCCAAGGAAATCAAACCGAAGTAACTGTACTCCTGCCTTTTCAATCAGATTAGATTACTTAGGATATTTTAGCTGAAAGTACAGTAGAACTTGACCCAAAGGACTTTATCACAGCAAATGGCAGAGGTACAAGTAAGTCAGATAAATATTTGGGATTCAGCTTCTAACTCAACTGGGATTCAGCTGCTAACGCACAGCTCTAGGATTATGGAAGAGATGGAAACTGGCTATATCTTCACTGGCTATATCTTCACTTCCCAGGTGGGGGGAGATGGGGGCAGGGGGGAAGTCCATAGAGGCTTAGAACTGATTTCTTAGCAATTGTTTCCCTGCTCCTATCACAAGGGGGAAGGGAGAGGGGGTAGCCATGGTGTGCTGTATTCCAGGATGTTCTATCTAGCATAGGGACAGGCAAAATACTGCCCACGGGCCACACCACCACTTCCATCTGGCCTGTGGTGCCCACCAACTAATTGAACCCTATCCAGCCCTCCTTACCACAAGGGTGGGAGTGAGGCACCCATGTATACACACAGTGTGGAGCCCACACCAGGAGTATAGCAGCAGTGCGGAGCTCAGGTTGGCAGGGTATGGGGATGTTCCTCACACTCCCCCCCATGGTGTGCAGCCCCCGTAGGTGGCAGCAGCAGCAGCAGGAGGCAGGGGTGCTGGGGTGCTTGTGCCCAGCACAGGTGCTGCTCCCTGGTGGTGTGCAGCTCCAGCCAATGCTGTAAATGGGAGTGAGGAGTGCACCCTGGCTGGGCCACCGTTATCACCAAGGCTATCTGCCATGGAAATGCAGCTTCTGCACTCACGTACCACCAGAGGGAAGTTCCACACTCTGGAGCTGTCTGTCTGTATTGCTTCTAGCTGTGCCAATCACAGGAGTCCACTGGAAGTGGAGGCGAGCCCCAGCTCATGCTTCCCCACAGAGTCCCAGGACCTGCATGGCAGGGAGCAGTGCAGGCAGCCAGCTCCAGTGCATGGAGCTTCCCTCCAGTGGTGCACGAGTGCAGAAGCTGCATGTGCTTCTGGGATCACCAGTGATAGAAGTTTGGTGTTTTTTTGGAAATATGTGATTATATAGATCTACACTCCGAGTATCCCTCTATAAAGAAAAAACCATAACCCATTACAAAATCTGCATGCGCAGCCCGCACACCCATATAAAAGCCCACTGGCCACCTGGACCCATTACAATATCCACACTGCACACCACACAGGCAGAAACACTGGTTTCTCAGAACAGGCAACCCATTCCTTTCATCCCCATCCCACTTGCGGGGTCACAGACTCAGTTCACCTGTTGTCCATATTTCTGTTGCTCCAGCTCCTGCTGGAGGGCCTGCTGCTGCTGTCACTGTCTCTGTCCTCAGTTCTGCTTGTCTCCTCCCTTCCTCACTGTCACCACCCCCTTCCCTGCTAGGGGGGAGTTGGAAGATCCTGTGCCACATGTCTCTGTGCCAGGTGGCTTTGGCCGTGTTCTCCCCATCCTCTACTACCGATTTCTGGTAGTGGGTCTGGAGTTCGCTTAGAACCATTTTCACACAGTCTACTACCATCCATGTGCCTGTACATCAGGAGGTTCCTGGCTGTCCACAGGGTAATCCTGACGCAGGATGCAAACTGGTCAAAAAGGGCTGATGGGTTCCCTTGGTGTTTGGTGAGGTGCCCGTACAGAGCCACTTCTCGGGTCAGCCAGTTGACACCGGTCACTACTTTGCAGAGCTGCTTCGCCCTGTTCCATACCTCCTTGGCACAGCTGCAGAGCCAGAGGAGGTGGCTGATTGTCCCAATGGCTCTGTAGCAGTTGGGCCTGGTCTCCCCAGGTGTCCATCTCTATGCCTCTGGGCCCTCACTGGCAGGGCTTGGTGGGCTATCAGCCAGTTCAAATCCCTGTGATTTTTGTGCAGGTCCTTGTGGTCGATGTGCTCCCATATGGCCTGGCATGCATTGCCCAGGAGCAGGTTCACAGGTGACGTGATGTCCCTCAGCCTCACTGTCTCCTGGATTTCTTGTGGTTGCTCATGGTCATGGGGCCTGTGCTCTGCAGGCTGTAAGATGGCAGAACTGGTTTAGGATCTCGCAAAACCACGGTAAGCCCATGATCCACAGTCTGTGGTTGGTCAGTTTGAACCCCTCCAGTATCTCAGGATGTGCCCTGCAAAATATCTCACCAGGTAAGCAGTTTTGGATTTTGTGCCTGTCACCAGCCTGCAGATCTGGCTTGCATACTTGGCCCACAGAAACAAGTGGATGTCTGGTTTGCCCTTGCCCCAGGCCCTCTTGTCCTTGTACAAGGTCTTCCTGGCAACCTTTTCCCATCTGGAGCCCCAGAAGAAAATGCACACAGCCCTCTGGATCCTGTGGGCGACATGCTCAGAAGGGGGTAGACCAGTGCAGTTTACAGAAGCACTGGGAACAACACCACCTTCACAAGCGTGATGTGCCTCCCCATGGAAAGGGGGTGCACATGCCACAGCCCCAGTCTCTGCTTTACCTTTGCCTTGGTCTGCCACTCAGCTCGGGGTTGAAATCTATCCTGAGGTTCTTGACCCCCTCGCGGGGGACAGAGACCCCCAGGGACTCCAGATCTCCGAGCTCACCCCCAGCAAGGCAGGTGCTCTTGCTCATGTTGAGCTTGGCCCCTGCCACCACCTCATATACCTGCATGTGCCACAGGGTGATCTCTACCGGCTGCTTGTTTCAGCACAGGATGTTCAAGTTGTCCATGTAGGTCAGGACCTTGGCCTCTCGGTTGCTGCTACCCAAGATGTGGACTCCGTGGATCCCTGGGTCCTGCATCAGGCACTGGGCCAGGGGCTTGATGAACAGGATTGGGGAGAGTGGGCAGTCCTGCCGGATCCCCGACTCCACTGCAGTCTAGGAACTCGAGAAGCTGTTGACCTGAATGTTGCTGCTCACGTCCGTGTAAAGGGTCCTGATCCAGCTGATGAAGGTTGAGGGGACTCCTATCCACTTCAGCATCTGGAACAGGAACCAGTGGGACACTCCGTTGTAGGCCTTCTTCAAGCCCAGGTTTAGGACAATGACGCTCTGCCCTCTTTCCCTTTCCAGCTCCAGTGCATCTCTCATTTGCATCAGGGCTCCATGGATCTGGCATCCTGGCACCCCACATGACTGGTCCTCATGAATGATTGCACCTAGGACAGATGTGAATCGCTCAGCCAAGACTTTGGCCAGCAGCTTGTAATCGAAGTTCAGGAGCATGATCGGCCTCCAGTTCTTCAATTCCTC
>NW_017729027.1:50951560-50951993 GCF_001723915.1 Gavialis gangeticus | reverse complement strand
TGTGAATTGCTCAGCCAAGACTTTGGCCAGCAGCTTGTAATCAAAGTTCAGGAGCATGATCGGCCTCCAGTTCTTCAATTCCTCCTTTGGGCCCTTATTGTACAGAAGGGTCCCCCTGCACCCAGCTGGCCCTCCTGCAGGCATTCTCAGAAGAGCTCCAGCAGATCCAGGCCCACCAGGTCCAAGAAGGTCAGATAAAACTCCTTGGGCAGGCTGTCTGGCCCAGGAGTCCTACCAGAGATAGAAGTGGCCCAGCCAGGCTGTGCTTCTCACTGTGATATGCAGAGCTGGCCAGAGCTGTGCACTGCCAGGCAGCAGTGCCTGCACTGGGAACATGCTGCTGCTACTGCCACCTGTGGGGACTGTATGCCATGGGGGAGTGAGGGGGTCCCAACACCCTGCACCCTCCCTCAAACCCAAGCAATAATTAACA
>NW_017729027.1:50941911-50951260 GCF_001723915.1 Gavialis gangeticus | reverse complement strand
GATATGGTTTTGTTTCTGGTTTAAGAGGGCAACCCCCACCTCCCAAAAGGATTTTTTTCCATGGGGCAAGAGGAGGGACTTCCAGTGGCAAAGCTCAGGGGTGGGACTTCCATCCCAAGATGGCAAGCAGGAGTGGGGGCAACTGTCAAGGGGCAGGGCTACCTATGTGGCCCTTGAAAGCTCACCTAACCTCATTAAGTGGCCCCCCAGCTGAAATAATTTTGCACCCCTGATCTAGCATTTAGTACCCTTGAGACAATTCTTCAGCCTGTGGTAGGAAGGGACAAGGAGATCCGGAGTCACAATGAATTTTAAGATTAAATTTAATAAAAGGTTAGCAACGATTTATAGATGTTATTATAACAATGCATGAATTGTATGTGTTATTGGTGATTTTAAACCACATCTATAGAAAAGCATAACAATGGCATATTACCAAGTCATCTTTTGAATTTGAACAATCTGTAACAATTGGTTAATCATTCATTAAAACAGCTATTAAATATTTACTGTTTTTCTATTATTTATCCATTTACCTCCAACATGATAAGTGAATGTTTCATAATAAAGTACCCTAGGTTTTGAAATACGAATACCAGCTAAACGCAACTGCCTTGACAATGCTAAAATCCCAATAGGGGGTTTAAGTACATTTTAAGCATCCAGGTTGTACATTTTACATACTCTTCTAACAAAAAATAAACAACAAATAATTAAATAATAGGAAATATATTTTATATACTCTTCTAAATATTACACACTACTAGTCCATACTATTTCCAATGGATCTTTTTTTTTTTTATAGGGCTGAGCCTTCTGGTATTGACTTATAAATAAATTGTAAACTTAGAGATGCGATAAGCATAAAGTAGTGGTTGAATTCCCCCTTAACCCTCTGGGTACCCTGAAGTAAAGACATGCTACTTGGCAAACTCAGTTTGTCCCCCTGGTGCCTATGTATTGTCACAGTTTTTCATTATTTATTTACTTGCTATTTTTCTATGGAACCCTTACTCATTTAGTATTTAGACTGGACATTGCCTGGTATCTCATCTCTGTTTTCCAAATGAAGAAGCAAAGCTCAGAGAAATGAAGGCAAAGAAGTGTCCACTCTCCTGAAATACAACAGTTTGATATGCCAAGCATGACATAGGACATTTTTGGTCGAGGCAGGGATAGAACTACTGGTAAATTATCCTCAGCAACATTTAGCTATCTTAATTGTGAGACTGGTTCAACATTTTTGGAAAGAAAAGGGGGTTTTTTGTTTTAAAATGACTTGTTTTGATTTTTTTTTTGTATTCTACAGCATTGAAAACAGCAAAAGCAAAACAAAATGTTTGTTTAAAACAAAACATTTTGAGGTTATTCTTCTTGTCCTAAACTTTCCTTCTTGGAGAGTTTTAAACTATTCAGTGTTTGTTCCAGTTTGGAAGAAAACCAGATTGCAGAATATCATAACTTACCAGACAACTTATCAGACAACTCAATTTTAAGTCTAGTACACTGATCTCGGCAACCTCAGCAGTAGGTTGTCATCATCTCTCTGGACCAGAAGGAGACAAGACACTTTGCCACTGGGTTTCACAGCTGTTTGTTGACATCAGAATGGTGACAATAAGGAATCTTAATACCAGTTCTATGGTTCTAAGAGGTATCATGTCGTGGTGGTTAAAGTCTCCCCCAAATTTAAGCCCTTATGCACATATCGCTTCTGGTCTTCCGTGTTTTTCCCCTAATCTCTCCTCACCCTCTTTTTCAAATCTCTTGTGCCTGCCTTCCCTTCTCCTTCTGGGTCCATTGTCTTTGTTTAGATAGTTTCATAGTTTAATAGATGTTAGGGGCTGGAAGGAAACTTACAGATCATTGGGTCCAGCCCCCCTTCACGTGGGCAGAAAAGACTTCTGGAGTCAGATGACTCCAGCAAGATGGGCATCAAGATGCTTTTTGAAGACCGCCAGGGTGGATGACTGTACCACCTCTGCAGGGAGCCTGTTCCAAACCCTCGGCATCGACTTGTAAAGAAGTTTTTCCTTATGTCTAGTCTGAAGCGATCTTCAGTCAGTTTGTGTCCATTATTTCTTGTCCTCCCTTGGGGGGGCTTGGTGAATAGATGGTCCCCCAGGCCGTGTTGTACACCCATGATATAGGCTACCACCAAGTCCCCTCTGAGTCTTCTCTTCTGCAGGCTGAACAGTCTCAAGTCTTTCAGCCTCTCCTTATATGCCCTGGTTTCTAGGCCTCTAATCAAATGCGTGACCCTCCTTTGGATTCTCTTGAGCTTCTCCACATCCTTCCTGAAGTGCAGCACCCAGACCTGGATGCAGTACTCTAGCTGCAGTCTCACCAAGACTGAGTAGAGCAGGAGGATGACATCCTTAGCCTTGCTCAAGATACCTCGTAGATGCATGCCAATGTTTGATTAGCTTTGCCAGCTACAGCACTGCATTGGTGTCTCACACTCATTTTGTTGTTTATCACGACACCCAGGCCTCGTTCAGTTGTGGTACTGGCAAGTGTAGCACTGTCGAGCCTGTAATTGTGTTGTGAATTATTCCTCCCCAGATAGAGCACTTTACATTTCTCCGTATTAAACAACATCAGGCTGACGTCTGTCTACCTTGCAAGCCTGTCCAGGTTGGCCTGTATTGCCAGCCTGTCCTTGAGTGTGACCACGCTCCCCCATAGTTTGGTGTTATCAGTGAACTTTGGCAGTTTGCTTTTAATACCCAAGTCCACATCACTGCTGAACATGTTGAAAAGTACTGGTCTGAGTACTAAACCCTGAGGGACACCACTGGTTACTTCTGCCATGAGGACTCAGTTCCATCAATTAATACTCTCTGGGTCATACCACAGAGCCAGTTACCCAGCCACCAGACTGTAAAGTAGTTGAGGCTGCATTTTCCCAATTTAACCATAAGGACATCATGGGAGACCAGGTCAAAGGTCTTTTTGAGATCCTAGTTTTTCCCTCCCCTTGCTCTCCTCACTTCCAGTAACAGTCTCCTTGCCAGCTTGTCCCTATTCCTTATTGGAACTGTTTCTCCGCCTTTCACTTGCCACTGCTCTCAGTTTTCCAGCCATGCCTCTCTCTGCTCTGTTTCCTGCCTACTATCAGGTTCCTTGCTTTGCCAGGCACGTTATCACCTCACCTATTACTCCTTATATGAATCTACTTCCTTTTGCTCCACTGTTCTCAACATAGTAGACCCTGAGTGTGGAAGAAAATCATCCTTGAGGGATATGACAAAGTTAAAAACAACTGAAAGCAGGATCTTATAATGAGGTGGGTTTAAGCAGCCTTAAATAATGGTGATGTTGTAACTGTACCAGTAAAAAATAATATTCCTTTTTTTTCTCTCCACCTTATTCCTTTCCCTGTCTAGTTCTTTTCTTCTGCTGTGCTTTCTGTCTTCTTTATCTGGGCAGTTTTAATCTCTTCACTCTTTCCTTATTTTCTTTCCTCACACTAGGCCTCTCTTTGTTCTAGTTCCCCATCTCAAATGTCTTTTGTTTTCCCTTCCCACTTTAATTCATCCCTTTAGTCCTTTACTGCTCTTTTCACCCTAGTCCCGCATCTATTATCCAATTTCATTATTTCCCATAATCATTTGTCACTTTCTCTCCCTGCTTTTCACACACCCCTCTCACTCCACCATTAAATTCTCTTTTCTTCACGGTTTCTGGGCTCTCTTTCATTCCTTCCCACTGAAGCAGCCCATATGACCTCTGCAGGCTCTTTATCCCAGTCTCCTATCCTGTCAGCACTCCCTCCCACTCCATTTCCTCTGCTCATTTTATGGCCACTAACCTCTTCTGTTCTGCTTCTCTTAGGACTAGAGTTATCTAGGACTATGACCCATCTGAGATGTCCTCTCAAAGTTTAGAAAACTGTATACTTCTATTTCTGTAGGAGCTTTGTCTGTAGGCAGTAGCTGAAGTAGAAATAGAGGAGCAGCACTGGACTGAGTAACATTTGGACTAGCTCCAAATTTTCTTAGTGAAGAATAGGGAGAGAGTTAATGGAGAGGACTGGCACAGTGCCAGCATGCATAGTTTACATGAACTGTACAGCTGGCCTTGTTCATTTGAACATTTTCCTTGGTTCGATTCACATGGCTTTACTGCAGTAGGATCCAACCTTCAGTGTCTGTAAATTGCCAGAGCTCTACTGAAGGCCATGGAGTGATAATGATTTGCACTGGATAAGAATCTGGCTCCTAATTCTTGTTTTTGAATGGAGCTAAAAATTAAAACAATAGGGTGTCATGTCATGTTGTGAGTTGAGCAGAATTTCAACATATAACCACAAACTGTCCCAAGAAAACATGGAAAAGATTGTGAAGAATCTTTAAATGACCTGACTCACAGTTTTAAATATGTGTTACCTTGTGCTGTTCTTGGTATCAGGCTTTCTTTCAAGCATTTTGCATGGATCTATTTGAATTTATCTCCTATTGAAAAAACGTGGAACAAAGGGTTCATAGTGGTTTAATATTTATACAAGTTCTTTTTACTGTAAGTCTTGTGCCTTTTTAGCTAGCAAAGTGATATTAAATCCTTGGAGCTTAGATCTCTCAGAACTTAAAGGCTACAAAGAAAGCTTAGGCTCAGGGTCACGTCATCTAATTCTTTGGTTATTTGCTGCCTAATGTAGTCAACAGCTCTGTGTTAAGTGCCTTGCCTGTCTATATCATGAAGTAGAGAGATAATTAGCTATGTTAGTCTGAAGTCAGACAGAAGGCAGGGTGGTAATTTATGGTGGAGTACAGCTTTACTTCAAACTGTCATACAGGCACTTAAAAAGTGAGCATTCATCCATTAAAGGGTGTTAACTCATGGTAAGTACCCTCTATACATTTTAACATTATTCCAATTCATGTGACGGTTATTGATGATTTCCTTTACCCAGGTCATTCCAGGGTTTTGTTAGTCTGCTCTGGGGAGATAAAGCATTCTGAGGGTTTATACATGTGCAGCGAGGTAGAGCAGGGGGCACTTTAATTAGAGTGGCTCCAAGCACTACTCTAATTGAAGCAGTAGCCACCATACATGTATTCAGGGCAGTGCTAGTGCCAAGCCAACACTCCCTCCTGCACCCAAAGGATATGACCCCATCACATGACCACTCTGAGCACCCAGATGGAGCTCACCAGTTCGCTGCTTGGTCTAGCAGCCCCATGCAAACAGCAGTCCTACTACATATCTCCATGATGAGAATGAGCCAGAAAATGGAAACCATTCTCCGATAGGTCTCAGCTCTACCTCAGTGTGACATGCATGCAGATTCTTCTTCTTCTTCTTGTGTCTCTACACCACATTTGACCATTTTGTTACATACACTTGTGGCCATTTATTGTACTTTGTGAGATCTTTCATTGCACATGTACCTTCAGATAATGGCATTGCCACCTTTGCTGCAATTTTGATGATGCATGCAGTGAGCCCACCGGGTTTCAGCTCTGCTCTGCTATGAGTGCTCACTCAAACCCCCCAATGAAATCCCAAATCAGTGAAACATGTACAACATTTTAGGGGTTTTTGTTTGTTTTTATTCTTTTCCTCACTCCTTTGTTTTATTTCTTCTCTTTAACCAGTTTTTCTTCAAAATGTTTCCCTTCCCACCTGTGGATCCAGATGGCACTGTCTGGAAAGCCACAGCCCCAGTGAAGGTTTTCCCGGCTTGGAGCTACATACTACCCTCGTACCTCCTCTCCCACCCCAGAGGCAGGCTCCTTTCCATGGCTGTGCTTGCCAGGCCCCCTAGTTGTGAGCCAGACTTCTGCAGGTCTAAGATGACATAAGCCTGTGACTGCATTGAAACTGTCCTAATTTTATGATGGCGTAACATTCCACAGCTTTAAAATGTTTTAAAGGTAACTTGTAACAGCACCCTAGAGACGAATGTGCTATGCCTTCTGACTCTATACATTGCATGGGGAGACTTAAGTGGCTAAGAATTTGATGCACAAACGTTAGCTCCCAATGACATTTTCCCATTTTTATTCAGTAACTCTCTAATGGAAATTATATTAATGACACTCTCAGCAGGGGCTAGAGCCCAGGTTTCCTCCTCTTTGAATGTGTCCTCATTAATGGGCAACAGTTAGGCTTTTTTTCTTGCTCCTATTCCAATGGCTTTTGCATAACTTCTTCACAATAGTCCAGCCTCAAGCAGAGGAACGGATTGTACCTCCTCCAGATATTCTGTAGCCTGCTGTTTAGAGTACATTCATGAGCAATTATCAGCAAAGACAGCAAACTTGTAAGTTAGGCCCAGGTGGACCAAAAAATGAACTACTCAATATGAAATGAAATACTACTACTCCTTTCATAGCTTGGAGAAGGGAGATTTCTCTGAATGGCTGAGGCGATTCTTTCACATGACTGCACATACATCAGTAATGTGAGACCACCCACCAGAGGAAATGAGTCTCCTAAATCCTGTCTCTATTTATGTACATGCAATTCACAGTGAATTCAGTAGACTAAATTCTGCCCTTATGTTATACCAGTGCCAGAGAATGCAACAGTAAAGAAACAATAAAAAGCAGCATTTGTTCCAATGTGGGTTACATATGTGCTTTTGAGGAAAGGTTTTGGCTCTATGTTAGCAATTCCTTTGCAATATAACTAACCATACTGTAGTGCAGATATATTCATATACCAACTATATATTGGTTACCATAAAAGCGACTGAACTGGGGCTTTTAAACTAATTTTACTATGAAAATAGGTAATATAACACAGACTCTTGCAAATGGTCATCCCTCAAACTGGTGTAATTCATGCCATATTTTCACTGATATAGAATCTTATAATCCTTAATTTACCATATTCACTTGATTCAAAATTGGGAAAATTAGCCTCATCTTAGAACTGAGTAAAAATGCAGTACCTGAAGGCAACTCTCAGTCCTGTGCTGCTTCCTGGCTTCATGCTGATTCCCTCCCTGCTCTCTGGTTTTGTGCTGGGTCCTGCTGCTCCCTGGCTCTGGGAGTAGTAAGGGAATCAGCTTGGAGTGAGGGAGAAGTGTAGGACCCAGCATGCAGATAGAGAGCACAAGGGTCACAGCACAGAGTCACCTGTGATCATAGCAAGTGGGGTTGGGGGGAAGGGGAAGCAGGCAAAAGGGGACAAGTGGCCAGAGGATTGGCAAGGGGGATCAGACATGGTGGGGGTGGGGAGGTATTGAGGGGAAATGGAGCAATGTGTGCAGAGGGCTGGGCACAGGGGAGGGGAGCAAATGGCAGGGTGAAGGGGGCTGGGGTCAGGCTGCCTGACCTGCCTCCACTGCTTGCTCCCCACTCTGCCTTCCCTGACACAGTGGTAGGGAGGACAAATTTAAGCTGACCCTCCAATAACTGGATTTTATATGAAGAAAATTATAAAGAAATCTATACTGAATTCTGTATAGGTTTTATTTGTGTGGGTTGTCTTAAATTTGAAGTCATCTTGGATTTGAGTAAATATGATAATATACTTCTGTGACAAGATAGCAAACTTCGTAGATAAGAGAAAAGCAATGAAGTTAACTTATTTAGATTTAAACAAAGCTTATAATACTGTGCCTCATGGGAAATTATTTGCCAAACTGGGGAATGCAGGAACAAGCCATCCTGATGAGCAGGAAGACTAGCAAGTATGGCAGAAGACCAGTCTTGGCTTAGCAGGGAACTCTTCAGTAAACTAAATCACAAAAAGGAAGCTTATAAGACGTGGAAACTGGGACAAACAACTAGGGAGGAATATAAGAGTATTGCTCAGGCATGTAGGGATGAAGTCAGGAACCAAAGTGCAACTGGAGTTGCAGCTATCAAGAAAAGTGAAGGGTTTCTAAAAGTATGTTAGTAGCAAGAGGAGGATCAGGGAAAGTGTGGGTCCCTTACTGAGTGGGGAAGGCAGCCTTGTGGCAGAGGATGCAGAAAAGGCTGAAGTGCTCAATGCCTTTTTTGCCTCAGTCTTCACAGACAAGGTCAGCTCCCAGAGTACAGCATTAGGCAGAACAGTTTAGGGAGGAGGTGAACAGCCCCCAATGGTGAAAGAACAGGTTATGGACTATTTTAGAAATGCTGGATGTATATAAGTCTGTGGGGCCAGATAGGATGCACCCCGGGGGTGCTGAGGGAGTTGGCTGATGTGATTGCAGAGCCACTGGACATCATCTTTCAAAACTCATGGTGATCAGGAGAGGTCTCAAATGTTTGGAAAAGGGAAAACATAGTGCCCATATTTAAGAAAGGTAAAAAAGATGATCCAGGGAACTACAGGCCAGTCAGCCTCACCTCAGTTCCTGGAAAAATCATGCAGCAAATCCCCAAGGAATCCATTTCTAAGCACTTGGAGGAGAAAAATTTGATTACAAACAGCATGGATACACCAGGGGCAAGTCATGCCTGACCAACCTGATTGCCTTCTATGATGGGGTGACTGGCTCTGTGGATGTGAGGAGAGAGTGGATATGGTGTACCTTGATTTTAGCAAGGCTTTGATATGGTCTCCCACAACATTCTTGCAGGCAAGCTAAGGGAGTACAGGACGGATGGTGGATAGAAAACTGGCTGGAGCATTGGCTTCAGAGAGTAGCAATCAATGGCTCGATGTTTAGTTGGCAGCTAGTATCAAATGGAGTGCCCCAGGGGTCGGTCCTGGGGCTGTTTTTGTCTTCATCAATGACCTAGAAGAACTTTTAATACCATAAGATACAGAGGGATATACCATTTTAGCCTTTTTACTTAATAAACACAGGATTATTTGTTACTTTTCTCATGACATGTAATGACACTGTATTTCCTTTCCTTGAGTAATAAAACTTGTATGTAAAGTTATTTCCAAAAGGATCATATCATATCATAACATGTAATAATACTACCACCTTGTGGGAAAGAAAAATAGCTCAGTTAGCTTCAAGGATAATTTACAGTTTCTCTCAAATGTTCTTGAAATTATAAACAAGACAGTTAACAGAAACAGTTATGTTACAAAGGCCCAAGGAGAAAGAGCCAAGGAGGATTAAGGCAGAGATTTGATTTTGGCTAAATGACCGTAAATATATTAATAACCCATAAACATTGATTTGGAAAAACACAGTAGCCACTTACTGAACTTCTAGTTTTAACACCTTGATTTTTAAAGACAGACAAGGTTCTTTGGGTAAATCCGATATCTTTTATTAGACAAACTAATTAATTTTTAAATGTATTAAGCATTTTACTGCTTAGTATTGCCTTCCTTGACTTCCTTCCTTAGCACTGCCACTTAGTATTGCTAAGTGACATAGGTAGCTTAGTTGAATGTTTAGAAGTGACTTAGGCACTTCTGGCCATATCCACAAGGGTATTTAATT
>NW_017729027.1:50933367-50936911 GCF_001723915.1 Gavialis gangeticus | reverse complement strand
AAACTAATTAATTTTTAAATGTATTAAGCATTTTACTGCTTAGTATTGCCTTCCTTGACTTCCTTCCTTAGCACTGCCACTTAGTATTGCTAAGTGACATAGGTAGCTTAGTTGAATGTTTAGAAGTGACTTAGGCACTTCTGGCCATATCCACAAGGGTATTTAATTTCAGGGCTGCTTAAGTGCTGTTGACGAACTAGGCCTCCGTGGCAGAGCCAGAGCTAGACCTGAAGCCAGTCAACTGCTATAAGCACAAGACAGTTCTCTTACTTTCTTAAGTCCACTCCTATATCACCATGCTCCCTTTCAAATGCTCCAGTAAATGAGATAGAATTTGGATAGAGAACACCTCATTTACTACAATCCTAACTTATTCCCTAAGTGCTGTCTATTCTGACCCTGAATGATACAGTCCTGTGGAAAATAGTATGTAATCATATAATTAAAGCCTGTAATAGAGGCCTACACATAATGATGTGGAATGGGTTTGAAACCTTAATTATGACATTTTCTAAGTATAGAATGTTTAATTTTGCAACTCTAATTGCATTTTTTTAACAAAGGGATTTTTCAAACGCACATCTCATTTTCCAGGAGAATGTCCTAATCACCAAAGACATCTTTTACTCCTCTTGTTGAACCCAGGCCACCTTGCAGAAAAAATATAAAAGTCACAGTATCACAAAGTGACAGAAAACAGGAGAGGGCCTGATTATGTATCTCACTGACAAGGGCCCTTCCTTGGGAAGGGAAAAAAACCCCTGACTGTCTGTTTCCAATGCTCTTTGTATGTTTTATACAGTGATTATATATTGCAAAACATGTAAGTATACTCAGAAATGCGGGAGGGCGCATACTTAGTCCAGCCTAGCTCATATTTGGATGGTTAGTAGATGTGAGATACAGATTTGAATCCATATTGAAAGGAATTTAACCCAGGCCCCTCACTTTCTTTGTGGTCTCTCTAACAGGTAGACATAATGCAAAAGATAGCCACCACACACCCTTTTTTCTTAAAGGAGTGCATCTATGCATATGGAATTCAGTGCTGCCAGTAGGAGTTGGGCATATTTAGACCACATCTGCAGTATTAGGCCTCTCGGTGGAGTTAGGTTTGTGGACACCTATCTGCATCTAGCCCTAATTTATGAATCTGTCTAAAGTGCCTAAGCAGGTAGTCAGGGGTTTTATGGCTAACTTAGATCAAGATGCCTAAATCCCATTTAAAATGCAATTTAGTTACCTAAGCTCTGCCCCTGTAATGTTTGCAGCCTTACTTTCAGGCAAATGGACTTCTTTGAAAATCCCACTTGTGTGTAGCTATCAGTCTGTTGATCCCTAAATACCTTTAAAAATAAAGTCATAAGTCACATAAGGCAAGACTGGGCAGATTGTCCATAGAAACAGGTGGGTGGGCTAGCATGAGATCTGGCCCTGAGCTTGTCCCCTGTTACAGGTGGGTTCTCAGTACTTTCTGAAAACCAAGTCCTGTTATTTCAAACTGAGCACTAAAAAATGGGGGCATCCCAAACTATTAGTCATATCTCAAAAATTTAGCCATAAACAGACAAAGTATTACATTTCATAATAGAATCTGAGAAGGTGAATTCTTAATTACAATCAGTGAAGTTTAGACAAAAAAGACACAACATCTTTAATTTGTTGCTGTCCCAACTACACTGTAATTACTCCTATCTACCCCTGTGGCTTCATTAGAGTTCTGCACAGTTTACATTGCTGTAAGCAAGAGAAGAATCAGATCAACTGTTAAATGTTTATATGCAGCTAACATCATTCAGTTTCTTTCAAGTTCATACAAGTTGCATGTACAGTATAGCAAATTAGAAATATTTTACCTGAGATTCTGAATTCATTGGAATTCTATACAATTTCTTTTCATTGACTACATTAGTTATTTCTTTTTAAAACTGGTGAAGAATTGTTTCCTGTCCTGCAAACTTTTCAAGTTATTGAGAAATGAGACATGGAGGTGAAAAAATGTTTCAAAGGTTTTTTTTTTTGTGTGTGGCAGAGTTAGAGAAAGGAAAAGAGGGATCCCAACCAACCCAACGGAGCAAAAACCTCTGCAGTTAGAGCACTCACTTGTAACAAGGGGTGCATACACACATACTAATTTTATGACAGTTAAATCTGCCTTAACATTTTTAAGTCGACTTTAATGTCAGAGCGTACACAGGTATGTGACACAGAGTTGATGTAAATGTAGCACAAGATAACATATCTCCCAGTTGTATTATCTTGAGTCATATTAGTTGACTTTGCTCACGAGATGGCTGCCACCAAGTCAAGGAGCTGTACATGTGTATGCTCTCTCATGGCTTAACTTAAGTTGACTTATCTTAAGTTAACTTAGTAAGTGTGTAAGCACCCAAGGGCCACATACCCATGAGCAGGGACATGCAGTTAACTGGGGGAAAAAGCAGCAGCATACATTTGTGCTGCAGCTTTTTGCTCCAGTACATGCCTCCACACATGGGGTCAGTGTGGGGTAAAATGCTCTGGGTGGGGTAAGGGAGGCTGGTGCCAGCACCTGGGCTGATCTCAGAAGTCTTACCTGGGGTCCTGGGGCCTTACTGGGGCTCCAGCAGCAGCAATTTGGTGTGCAGAGCCTGGCCAGCAGTTGGAGCATAGCTCTGACCAGTCAGGCTCCCTTTTTGGGTGGTGCAGGCTGCTGTCATGTATGCCACCCCATTTTTTTCAGTCTTGGCTTTTTTTTGACACCGTGATCTCCCGGAGTCAAAAAACCCACCACGTGGTGAAGTTAGCTGTGTGGGGAATGCCTGCATGTGCGGTGTGTGCAATGTGCAGTGCTGCTGACAGGACTGCAGAACTGAATACCACATGTGTGCACTCATCTGGATGTACCCAGGAACTCCTTGCTGTACCTGAGTTGTGTCTATAGCTTACATCTCAAGCAAACACTCTGACTGATGGTGTATTTGTTATTTTGGTAGGAGATTTATTCTCCCCAGAAACCTTTCCCAGTGAGATTCATTGAAAAGTTACATTCCCTTGAAAAGTTTGGGGTTTGAGAAATCCACATTTTCCAATGCAAAAATATTTTGGCAAAAAGTAACTCATTTTTGCGAGAATAACCTAATTTATTTTCCCTCAAACAAGTATTATAGCAAATGTTGCTGGCTGGAAACTGGCAAATAACTTCTATTTATGTAACTACTAACACTGAGCTGGTCATAATGACGAATTTGTTCAAGTGCATGTTCTCATATTTTGGCACTGTATTTGGTATCATTGAAGTCTCCTTTGGGATTTTTAACTTCTGCAGAACTGCTCTTTGTTTTACACCCTTATTCCTTTTACTTTCTGTTCTGGAAAGTCTGATCATATTCTGCATTTGTTTCACACTGGAAAGAAAAATATTGCTTTTGCAATCAGACTCATTTTATGGATTAACCTGAAAGGTGTTGAACAACTAAGAACGCTGTGATTTAAGTCTTTCTTTAACTTCTTATAATTATTAAGAACTAGGGTTAAAATTTGCAGCTGTGCAGGCAACCACAAG
>NW_017729027.1:50931357-50933332 GCF_001723915.1 Gavialis gangeticus | reverse complement strand
AAAATATTGAATCATTGAAGCATTATATTGTAGTAGTAATTAAACAGTAAATTTGCCAAATCCTTGATATAATTTGAAATATCCATGTATTTAATTTCAAGGCTAATCACCAGAGGATTTTGCTAATTTTACCACAAACTCACCAAAATTTATCTTGCTTTTATTATTAAAGTCATTCATTTTTTTAATAGATAACAAATAAAATTGATAGAGTAATTTTGGCAGTTTGTTGAAAAACAGTTTCTCAAAGTTGTAAAGCATTTATTTTCTTTGATTAATGAATATGAATGATTTTGGCTACCAGGGAAAATTGTAGAATCATAGAAAATTAGGGTTCGAAGGAAACTCAGGAGGTCATAGTCCAACCCCCTGTTCAAAAGAGAGCTATCCCCAACTAGACCATCTCAGCCAAGCCTTTGCCTAGCAGGTTTTAAAAACCTCCAAGGATGGAGAGTAGGCCTGTGTGAATAGGGAACTATTCAATTCAGATTCAGCCGATATGGATGCCAGCAATTTGAGTCAGAGCTCTGAATCACTTTTCCGATTCGATTCGGCTAAAGCAACTTTGGAAGATTCAGAGCCGATTGTGAGATTTGGCGATAGAGTATAATGGGGAATCAATGAAATATCTATAACTTAGTTGTTATTTGGATGATTCAGATGTAACTTACAGGGATAGTGGTGTCTGCTGCAAGCATGGAGCCTGCCATGTTTCAAGATGATAGGTATAGGGGTTCCTGACAAACTGCCCCTCAAAGTCCTGAGATCAAAACTCATGTCACACGTGTGTATTAAGCTACAGAAAAGTGAAAACTGCAGGAGTGGTGGACTCTGCTAGGGCCACAAAGCTTGCCAAGTTTCAATGAGATAGGTGCAGGGGTTTCTGGGAAACTTTACCTTAAATTGCTGACAAGCAAAACTCTTGACATAGGTGACACTGTGTGTGTTAAGTCGCAGCGGGGTGAAAACTGCAGGTCTGCTAGGGCCTGCTGTGGCCATGAAGCCTGCCAGCTGTCAAGGAGATAGGTGCAGGGGGGTTCTGGGGCCCTGCACCTCTTGTTCCGAATAGCCAAAACTTGTGACGTGGGTGCTTGTGCAATTGTGTCTCTCTTAGGTCACAGGGGGGCCAAAACTACTGCAGGCCTGGCTGCTAGGCCCTGCTATGGCCACAAAGCCTGCCAGGTGTCAAGGAGATGGGTGCAGGGGGAGTCTGGGTTCTGGGGCCCTGCACCTCTGGCCACAGGCAGGCAAAACTCATGACATGGGTGGGTGACGCTGTGTGTTTGTTCAGGTGCGCCCTTCCTGGCCTCACTGGGGCCTCTGCACAACACAGCAGTGTGCCCCAGTGAGGTCTCCTCCTCCCCTACAGCCTCAGCTCAGTCCACCCCTGTAAACGACAGCAGGTGAAAATAACTCAGCTGGCTCAACACCAATAGCACCAGCATCATCAAAGGTACCCAAACAGAACTGTCAGGGGGTGGGAGGGAAAAGGGGATGTAGCAGCACAGGTAAAAATGCAGAGATACCTGGGGAGTCAGACGTCCAGCAGGTTGTAGCATGTCAGAACTCCACTGTCTAATCTATACTGAGTCTATGAGTTTCTGTACCTACTATATAGGAGGCTGATGACATGCAGTTCATAGGCCCAGCTCTGAAAAGCAGTTTGTACATTCAAACAAGCTCTAACCTCATCACCAAAACTGAAGCCAACTTCCTACAGCTCAAAACACAAAACCTGCCAACTATCTCCAGTCCCCCCACAAACTGCACCCCAGAATCTATCAAAGACAAGAATTCCCAACTACCTGAGGGGGCACATTCCTCACCAAGAAACCGCTCTGCCTCCAGTCTCTCAGGCCTGATCCCAAGAGGGAACAAATTATAAACCATTTTTCACAGCTGGGCCTATGAACTTCACTTCATCAGCCTCCTAGGTACAGAAACTCAGGGACTCAATATAGACATTGGAATTCTG
>NW_017729027.1:50924843-50926357 GCF_001723915.1 Gavialis gangeticus | reverse complement strand
ACCTACATTTCCATTTTCACTGACTGGCTTTCTTGCCTGCATTGCATGCCAGCCTCTGGCTTCTTTACTATTCCTTCCATCCAGGACCAGGAGACACACCAACTGCAGGAACTTCCTCAGCCTGACAAAGGGTTTTTCAACGCAGAAGCTGGCATCTGAGGCACCTAAGCTGAGCTTCCAGGGAGCCTCACAACCACACTGTAACCAGCAAGCATCAGGCCTGTCAAAGATGTGACAGGTCTGGGCTGTCCCCAGTGAGGACTGTGTGCATGCGTGCATTAGCTGGGGGTTATGGTGCCTCCTACCCACCTTTCACCAGGGGATCATTGGTTGTGGCATTTACGGGGCTGTCACACCACCAGCAGTCCCACAAAGCCTCCCTACTCTGGCAGGGTGTAGTTTTAGTGGTCGCCCCCCTTTCTGTCCACCTTTCCCCCACTATTCTGGGGTGGCATGCTTTGGAGAGATGGGGGCTTTGGAGCAAGTGGCGGACTTCCCTTTCGATACACTTGCACTGGTGCCAGGCTGAGCAAGAAGATGGGTTGGGGGTGCTGCCTCCTGAGATGCAGCAGCATTGCCATGGTGGCAAAGTGTTTCATGTCCTTGCCTTGGCTGATCTGCCTTCAGCAGTGCTGGCAGGTAGCAAACCTGGGATCATCTGCCAGCTCAAAATGCTCCCACACTATGCTACTTGCCCGCTTCTGGGTTGAGGGTGGGGATACTGCCTTATCCCCCTCCTCAGCAGGCTGAGGTACAACAGCAGGAGGAGCTACCTCAGCTGAGCCACTTGCCTGAGCCTCCACAACCTCAGTCTCCTCTGAGGTGCTGCTTTCTGGAGAAGGAGACCTGGGTCTAGGGGAACTTTGAGGGGTGTGGAGCACAAACTCTGATTCCCCCTCGGTCACCAGAATTGCTTGAGCCAGGACACTCAGGTCCCCTCATTCCAGCTCTAGCTCCTCCTCTGGCAGTGGGAGGCTCATGCTGGGAGATGACATTGGGGTGGAGGAGAAAGTGATTCTGCTGGTGGTGACTTTTTCTGGAGTTAGGGGACATGATGCAGGTGCAGGGACATTGGATACAGGTACTGCTCCCACCTCCTTTCTTCCACTGTCAGCAGAAGCTTCATGCCTGCTTGGGAAGAGAATTCATCTATATTGGGTGGGAGGAGGCAGGGGGCTTGCCGGTCTAGCTCTCGCCCTACCCTCTCTCCCTCCCCTGCCAGAAGACCTGGCTCCTGCCTTTCTCTAGCATGTTTCATGTTCATCTTTCCTGTGCTGCAAAAGGTGTGTGACTGTGTTAGTCTGACTTCTTCTGTGTTCTTCTTTTCTGGGGTGTGCGACTATTAGATTGCTTGTGTTGTGCATTATAGATTCATAGATTCATAGATTCATAGATTAAGGGTCGGAAGGGACCTAGTAGATCTTCTAGCCCGACCCCCCGCCAGGGCGGGAGAACAACAAAAAACCCCAAAAAGAGAAACGGGACTCAAATGAGTCCAGCCAGGTAGGCATCCA
>NW_017729027.1:50917206-50924141 GCF_001723915.1 Gavialis gangeticus | reverse complement strand
CTGTAACCTATCCAGATCCCTCTGCAATCTCTCGCTCCCTGCTAGCGTGCTCACCTCCCCCCAGATTTTGGTGTCATCAACGAATTTAAACAGGTTACTTTCCACCCCATCATCCAGATCGCTGATGAAAAAATTGAACAGCGCAGGCCCCAGGACCGAGACATTAATAAATGTCTGTGTTGTTCTTCTGTGATGTAGGTTCTTGTTTTCTGGGTTGTACGATTATTAGATTGTTTTGTGTAGTGGACTGTGGTGGGCTAATGAATCTGATTATTGATTATGAATAATAACTATGGTGTGTGTTGCTCTTCTGTGACGTGATGTGTTTAATAACTATATACAATCTCTTCTTCTATGAATATAGGACTTCTTCTATGATCTGTGTGAGTGTGTGTAATGTGTGCTTCCCTGCACAGTGATGGATCACACTGCTAGGGAAAGCACTGAGATTTCTTTTTTAAAAGTTTGCAAAAAAAGAGAGAACAAATATGAATTGAAATAAATTAATTAGATAAGTATTAAGTATTAAGTAGAGATATTCTAAAGTAAGCTAAGCTAAACTAAGCTCCTTTCTAAGAACAAAAAGGAGTAGGCTACAGACTGACTAGGAAGCAAGCCAGGCAGCACAGTATCTTTCTGATGCTGTTGCTCACTCAGAACCAGCTCACAAAAGGCACAGCAAGCCTGCAGACAGAGGCTTTTATGCTGTTTCTGTGGCCTTCCCCCAGACACTGTGATTGGAAAGGCAGTCAGAGACAAATCACACTCACCGGCCAGCTAGAGAAGTCAGTCCTCCCCCCCCACACTTCCCCAGCTCCCGCTCTCCCTCCCGCTCCCCCTCCCTCTTCTAAGTTTCTATTTTCCCATAAAAACAGCCCTCCAAATCGCCAAATCTTTTCTGAATCTTTTCTGAATTGATTCAGAGGCTCTGAATTGATTTGGAAAGTTTTAAGCTTCTAGTGATTTGATTCGGATTCAGAGATTCGGCCTCTGAATTGGGCCGAATCTTCTCCAAATCAAATCGCGATCCAAAGCTTTACACAACCCTAATGGAGAGTCCACAACCTCTCTGGGTAATCTGTTCCAGGTCTTTACTACCCTCCTAGTGAGAAAATACTTCTTAAAATCTAGCCTAAACTTCCGTTGCTGCAACCTGAGACCATTATTCCTTGTTCTGCCATCCACCAGCACTGAGAACACTCTAGCTCCATCGTCTTTAGAACTCCCTTCAGATATTTGAAGGCTGTTATTAAATTCCCTCTCAGTTTTCTCTTCCCTAGACCAAATAAGCCCAGTTCCCTCAGCCTCTCCTCATAAGACATGTCCCCCAGCCCTGTCACCATTTTTTGTTGCCTTCTGCTGGACTGTCTTCAATTTGTCTACATCCTTTCTGTAGTGGGGTGCCCAAAACTGAACACAGTACTCCAGATGTGGTCTCACTGGTGCGGGATAGAGAAGAATAATCACTTGCCTTGAACTGCTGGCCATGTAGCCCAGTATGTCATTAGCCTTCTTGGCAATAAGGCCACACTGCTGGCTCATATTCAGCTTATTCTCCACTGTAATTCCCAGCTTCTTTTCTGCAGAGCTGCTGCCCAGCCAGTCAGCTCCCAGCCTGCACTGGTGCATGGGAGTGTGCCATCCTGAGTGCAGGACTTTGCACTTGTCCTTGTTGAACCTCATGAGATTCCTTTTGGCCCAATCCTCCAATTTGTCTAGGTCATTCCCTCTGAATCCTAGCCCTACCATTCAGCATATCTACTACTCCCCGCAGCTTGGTGTCATCTGCAAACTTGCTTAAGGTACACTCTATTCATCTTCAAGATTGTTAACAAAGATATTGAACAAAATCAGCCCCAGGACTGATCTCTGGGGCACTCCACTTGATACTCCAAATGGATTCCTTAAGGACCTGCTCCATGATTTTTCTAGGGACTGAGGTGAGCTGACCAGTCTATGGATCCTCCTTTTTCTCTTTCTTAAATATGGGCACTATATTTGTCCTTGTCCAGTTATTTGGGACCTCTCCTGATCACCATGAGTTTTCAAAGATGATGGCCAGTGGCTCTGCAATTACATCTGCCAACTCCCTCAGCACTGCCAGATGCATCCCATCCGGCCCCATGGACTTGTATATGCCCAGCTTTTCTAAATAGTCCCTACCCTGTCTTTCACCACTGTTGGCTGCTCAGCTCCTTCCCAAACTGTGCTGTCAGGTGCAATAGTCTGGGAGCTGACCTTCCCTGTGAAGACTGAGGTGAAAAAAGCATTGAGTACTTCAGCCTTTTCTGTATTCTCTGTCACAAGGTTGCCTTTCCCATTCAGTAAGGGACCTACACTTTCCCTGGTCTTCCTCTTGTTACTGGCATACTTGTAGAAACTCTTCTTGTTACCCTTCACATCCTTTGCTAGGTGCAACTCCAAATTTGCTTTGGCCTTCCTGCCTTCGTCCCTGCATGCCCAAGCAATACCCTTATACTCCTTCTTAGTTGTTTGCCCAAGTTTCTAGTTCTTATAAGCTTCCTTTTTGTTGTTTAGTTTACTGAAGAGTTCCCAGCTAAGCCAAGCTGGTCTTCTGCCATACTTGCTAGTCTTCATGCAAATCAGGATGGTTTGTTCCTCAACTCTCAGCAAGGTTTATTTAAAGTACAGCTAGCTCTCCTGGTCTCCTCTCCCCCTCAGACTGACTTTCCAGAGGATCCTGTCCATGAGGTCCCTGCGCAAGTCAAAGTCTGCTTTTCTGAAGTTTACTGCTCTCTGTCTTCCTTTCCTCAGGATCCTGAACTCAAACATCTTGTGCTCACTGCTGCCCAAGTTGCTATTCACTAGTACATTCCCCAGCAATGTACATTCCCCATTCTCAAGACTACATTTGTTTTTGAACAGTTCACATATTTTGAACAGTTCTGTGTTTTAGTATCTACATTTTCCTTTATCTTAAATCACTCTTCTTCTTCCATACTGTTGGTTCCACAATATTTTTAGGTACAGCACAGTGTTATTAGGCTACTATACAATAAATGTCTCATGTAGATGCACCCACAGATGACTACCATTGTTGATTTAAAATGTGATCTAATTTGTACCTTGGACCTTGGCATTTCCTTACTCCTTCCTATTCTTTCCAATCTCTACAGAAAATACTTTTCCTGATACACTATATCTAACTTGTCCAAGAATGGATCCTATTTATGGCTAATGGTTATTTTGTGATTGACTCAAATAACTTAGTCTTTCTTCTCTTCTGTCATTTCCAGCTGATGAGCTCTTACCTCATAGCATAAGTTCTTGTTATTCATTGGTAATAAGGCTGTGTGAATTTTTGGCAGCCATTTCATTTTGTAGGTGTTCTAGCCTGTTTCAGAGCCTGAAACCCTGAATCTAAAATGAAACAGAAGGCTCCGAAACATCTCCAAAATGAAACGAAACCATCCAAAACATTTTGGAAAGTTTTGAACGTTTCAGAGGTGCCTCCCGGGAATAGTCCAGCTCAGCCCAGCCCTCCTTTTAAAGTGCTGGGAGGCTGGGGCCAGGCGGGGGATGGGGCCGGGCAAGGCAGCCATGGGGCCTTCTCCTGCGGCTCCCCGCATCAGGACAGAGGCAGGTACAGCCAGAGGATCCACGGGAGAATCTGCAGTGGGGGGCTGTGCCTGCCTCTCCCAGGCTGATTCGAATCTCTGAATCAGTGCCAAAACAGCATCAAAACTCTGAAACAGATCAGGCCAAATAGAAATGAAACTGTGATCTGAAACACTGAAATGAATCGCTGTCCTCCAAAATGGCCAAATCCGAAACTGAAACAAAACATAGCCGTTTCACACAGCCCTAATTGCTAAGTTTATGACTTCACACTTTGTATTATTAAGCATCTTTCCATTTTTTTAATTACACATCTCAAGGTCATCCCTTTCTAAATTGACAATGTCTCCCAGCTCTGAGTCCTCAACAAATTGAACTAGTGTACTTCCATTTTTTTTCATACCAAGGTGTTTAAAATATTGACCTTTCTGTCCCTTTAATCTGTGAGCTCTCAGAGTTGAACAGCTTCAGATGCAAATTAAGCTGCCTCAGGGCTGGTCTTTCTTGAGTCCCCATCTGTTTCTAAATGAGACTGGGCTGAAAAAAAGTCTTGTTTTTCAGTTCGTTTGTGGAAATACATGTCAATCATCTTGCGATTCTATTGGCTGTGCCTAGAGGTAGGGTGGTGCACAGCCAGGAGAAGCAAGGGTTCCAAACAGTGAGGTGGCCTTTTTATGGTGGCCCTGCCCCCTGCTGGCCAAGGGCCCTCGTAGCCCCACTCCTTATTGCTGATTGGCTGAGGAGGCGGCACCCCACCACCGCTGATTGGGTAGGGGGCTGCCCCTCCCCAAGGGGATGCCCTGTATTCTGGGAGTGCATCAGTGGCTACCCTACCTGTTATATGTCCTGCACAACAGATCAGTGTTGTATTTTCAGGGACACTTCTTCCAGCTCAGTGCTTCCCATACTTTTGATACTTGGGGCATACCTTTTCTATGCATTAAAATTGGCAGCATACTTCTCTCTCATACCCATAAAGGCAGTAACACAAGTAGGAATGTGCAAGAGGGGCATTCGTCGTGGGCACCAAATTAGAAGGGGAGCCAGACTCTCTCCCCACTTCTGTCGAGTCTTCACCCTGGCAGCAAGAGCAGCCTGTGGCTTAGCCATGCGGGGAGCTCTAAAATAGTCCCTGACTGCTGGTTTAAGAGCAACAGTCACACCAGGTGGCAGTGGCTGCTGCAGCAGCTTGCCTGAGGACTTTTTCAAAGTAAGACTGGGTAAGACTTCAGTGTTCCCCTCCCTGCCCTGCTTGTAACCCATACATGCCCTCCCCCTATGCTCCCACAGGGTATTCCCAGGGCATCAACTCTCCTTGTTATGCTTCTGTGAAAAAGTGTGTGTATATCTATATCTATACCTATATCTATATAGATATATAACATACTCCATTCCCCCGTCAGAGGAAATCATACTAGTGCTGAGATGTTAAAAAATGACACCAGATACATCTTTCCTTAAAGCAAAAGCTTAATCTCTATATTAGTGGCTCTCAACCTTTTTAGCCTCAAGGAATCCCTTCATATTTTTCTGAATTTCACAGCATGGTTACCAGTTGAAAATCACTGAGACCGAGCTAAATTCAGAAAAGATACAGAGGCTTTGAGGTGAAAAAATCTGAGAATCACTGATTTAGTTCGTGTCACTTAAAGGCAGCAGGTCAGAACCTAACCCTGCTGTCCCCTTCTCTTTCTACTGTCTGCCCCCATCCTGATCCCTGGTATATACCTCAGGGGGCAAAAGCAGCCCCTGCTGCTGAGGCTGCTTTTGCAGGGTCTAATGCCAGCAACCACCCCTACACTCACCCTGGCAGCCCTAGGAGCATGGGAGGGGTGGAGGGGATAAGTGATGCTGCAAAATGTGGCTCCATCTATGTATCCAGCTACTTGCAGCAGAGCACGCTGCTGGGAATGTTGGGCTGGGGAGGAGAAGGGCACAGGGTTCAGGGAAGAGCTGGAGAAGGCAACAGTCATGGCAGTAGTCCCCAAAGAAGTAGGTACTGCTGAAGTAGCTGGGGCAAAAGTACAGTGCTGGACCGGGAGGAGGACTTTTATCTCCTGACACAGATCATACAAGGGGATCCTATAACTTCCATAACTTTCATAGCTCTTTAGTGTGCTGGGGGACACCCTTTGAGAATCGTTGTTTCAGGCCCACTGCTGCATGTTCTATAGTGAGTATAAACTAAATAGCATGTATTCACTAGTAGCTGACTGGTCAGTCCAACTAACAAAGGGGATAAATGTCAGTGTAGACAAATCCAAAGTTCCCCTGAAAACATACATTATATACATGCCTTATGGATTTGAAATGTGGGTGACCTACTGTTGTCATCTCAAGAGCCTGGAGAGGTATTACCAGTGATACCTCTGGAAAATCCTCTTCATCAAATGGGAAAATCACTGCACAAATGCCAGCATCCTTGCTGAAGCCAATGTTATCAGCCATAAGTAAGTGATTTCCAAGTACCAACTTTGCTGGACCAGGCATTGGGTGCAGATATCCAACTCTTGACTCCCCAAAAAGTGCTCTGTTGTGTCCTTAGCTGTGGCCTGAGATATTGTGACAACCAGAGGAAATGCTACAAGGACACATTGAATGGATGCCTCAAGAAAACGGACACTGATATCAAGAACTGGGAGAAGCTGGCTGCTAATTGACTCCAGTGGCACCACAACCTCAACTAAGTGGCAGCCCAGTTTGAGGCAAAGTGTTTTGCCCTTGAAGCAGAAACAAGAAAGCAGGAAAAGAAAAAGGTGAGAAATCTTGGCCTATGGCCTACTCTCCCCTAAAAGACCTGCAACTTCTATGGACAGATATATAACTCAAGGATTGGACCTTTAGGTCACCTCAAGACCTGTCAATGAGCTATGGTACAGATCATCCTTGAATTGCTGTCACCGCCACTGACTCCTTGAACCATGCAAGAAAAGTTTAACACACGTACACTCAACTTGGTAGCATTTCTTTCACTTGCATTTTAGGATATGATCTTAATATTTTAATATATTTTCTATATTCCTTGACTATTTTGTAAACTTCCCAGGAAGACACAACCTGACTGACAAGATGCTCAATAGGGGGTGAATACATAAAACAATTTGTTACCACTTAAGTCTTTTAGGCACCTGTCAGTCTTCCTGGGTTGTTTACTACATTCTTTTTGTATTCCAGGGTGGGTCTGACCCTGAAGCAGGCCTTAGTTTTGGGGGTGTTAAGGAAAAATCAATTTCTTCCATTCTGTAGTAGTCTGTGGTTCAACTAACATTATACACAGTACCTCAGATGTTCCTATTCATCATAAACTGTGACTTGTACCTACATCCTTGTTTGCTTTTGGTAGAGGTAAGCTGTTA
>NW_017729027.1:50900109-50912206 GCF_001723915.1 Gavialis gangeticus | reverse complement strand
TGGGGGCGTTAAGGAAAAATCAATTTCTTCCATTCTGTAGTAGTCTGTGGTTCAACTAACATTATACACAGTACCTCAGATGTTCCTATTCATCATAAACTGTGACTTGTACCTACATCCTTGTTTGCTTTTGGTAGAGGTAAGCTGTTAGGAAAAATCATTTATAAATGTGGCTGCAATATCTTGTTCATGATTGTTATTTATTTACTTTAATGTGAACATCTGTTCACTCTCCATGGAAAGGCTGATTGTAGGATGTAACAATAAAAAATTAAAGCAGAGCAGGCGAACCGGAAGAGTAATCACTGTTTTATAGAAAATACATAATATCGAATGAACCTGATTTTTTTATAGGATTACAAGTTTGATTTACCAAGGGATCAACATAATATACCTAGATTTCTGAAAGACATTTGACTTACTGTCAGACAATATTTCAATATATTTTTTTATACTACCATTTTTTTTTAAACTGAGGTGTGGGAGTGTTTCAGATTGGGTCCTGAAGAAATACGTTCTTGGTCCAATGCTATTCAATATCTTTATCAATGTTTGGGAACAAAATATAAAACCTGACAATTTTTAGACAACACAAAAAATTGTGGAGTGACGATAGTGTCAGGTGAGAGCAGTCTAGATAGCATGACACAATGGACTCACTTGAAAAAATGCATGTCAATGCAGCTAAATGTAAGATCATATATTGAGGAACTAGGGAATTGTTCATATTTATAGTTTGGAAGATTGCACTTTGGGGGAAAAAATGGCCTTAGAGGTCAGGATAGAAAACAGATTCTGGTGGCAGAGCTGTGCCAGGGAAGGTTAACTGAAATAATCAGAGGTAACTCCAGTGAATAGGAGTCATGAACCAAGCAGTGCAGCACCACCAGGATGTAGTGGGGACAGCAGATGTCAATGCTTTTCCTCCTGAAAAGCCACATATATCCTCTGATGGTGCTGTGACACGGTGAGTACAGGTTGCCACTATAATAAGCCTGTCCAGCACCCCGCCATGGGTCTACACATCCTCAACAGTAGAGGTGATAGAAGAACATGTCAGAATCTCAATGGCTGTGAAGGCAAATGAAGGCTTTAGTGGAACAAGATCTCCAATTATCTTGGCTTCCTTGCCATTGGATCAAGACCCAGGTCTGTCAAGAAGCATGTGGAAGCTGATGTGCAGAAACTTCTCCATGACAAAAGCAATCATGCACAGGTGTCTTCAGTGAAAACCGCTTTTGCACATTATTCAAGCCCTTTGACAACCAGCTAGTGATGATGGGAGCAGGATTATGAAGCCTAGAAACTTGTAGTTACTAACTAGCGTGAAGGCGGCAGTTACAAGAAGGTTGCCTAGGATTTGGATGAGGCAGGAGTGTGATTCAGCAGCTGTAACTGTAACTGAGCATCTCTCTTTAGGATCCACTCTGCTCACCCCACTGAAATCGTGTCTCAAACTCAGATGACACCACTGTCAGTGCATATGCTGCGACTCTTGTTGCTGCTAGTGAAACCAAGGAGGAATTCTATGCCAACCCTGACCAAGTCCTTTCTGTCATTCTGGACGAAGATAGACTTATTCTGCTCAGTGATTTCAATGAACGCCAGAGTTGGAAGGGACTCAAACCTCTGGAATGGAACTATTGGCAAGCAAGGAGTGGGAAAAGTTGACTCCAGTGGCATCCTTCTCTTGACCAAAGGAGTGGGATATGAACACACCATCACTAATTCCCTGTTCTGCCAGAAAAACAGAAAAACATCATGGCAATTTGGACATGGGTGTGGGAATTATAGTGACAAAGTTTGTAAATGACATCAAGTTATGGAGAAATGTGGTCACACTGGAAGACAGGTTGAGGATACAGGCTGACCTGGATAGGCTTATATAGAGGATGGAGCGGAGCCACCAGTGCGATGCTATAGGTGGCAAAGCAAACAACACTCTGGCATACATCAACCGATGCATTACAAGCAAGATCACGGATGTCATCCTCCTGCTCTACTCAGCATTGGTAAGGCCTTAGCCGGAGTACTGCGTCCAGTTTTGGACACTGCAGTTCAAGAGGGATGTGGAGAAGCTGGAAAGAATCCAAAGGAGGGCCACACAAATGATTAGAGGTCTGGAGAACAGACCATATGAGGAAAGGCTGAGGGACTTGGGACTGTTTCAGCCTGGAGGAGAGAAGACTCAGATGGGACTTGGTGGCAGCCTTTAAGTATATAAGGGTCGAACATAAGGGGCTAGGAGAACACCTGTTCACCAAGGTGCCCAGGGGAAGAGTAGGAATAATGGTCATAAACTGATAGAAGATTGCTTCAGATTAGGCATTAGGACAAACTTCTTTATGGTTCATGTGTCCAGAGTCTGGAATAGGGATCTTGAAAAGATGACTGGATGCACACCTTGCTGGGGTCATCTGACCTCAGCAATCTTTCCTGCCTTGAGCAGGTGGGCTGGACCTGATGATGTCTGAGGTCCCTTCCAGCCCCAAGGGATGACAAGGTCCAACGGTCACAAACGCCTCCATGACCGTTTCAGGCTGGACATAAGGAAGAACTTCTTTACTGTCTGAGCCCCCAAGGTTTGGAATAGATTGCCGCCGGAGGTGGTTCAAGCACCTACTCTGGACGCCTTCAGAAGACATCTGGATGTTTATCTTGCTGGGATCCCATGATCCCTGTTGACTTCCTGTCCCTGGGGCAGGGGACTGGACTCGATGATCTCCCAACGTCCTTTCCAGCCCTAATGTCTATGAAATCTATTAAATCTATTTATGAATCTATGGCAACACCTGTGATCTAAGCATTGCTTTGAAATAATCTCAGTTTTGACATAAATAAAGCATAATAATTGATTAAAAACTTCTTCCATTGATATCTATTGGGCTCTCTGTGATGAAATGTAATGACTGTAAGGTCATTTATCCAGTCCTTGACATTAAGTAGTTTGTTTAAAGTCCTTTTATTTATGTATCTTGGAATTTTAAAGAATGTACCCCCTGCATTCCAAAAACATTATCATTTTTCTTAGGCATCACTACACTAAGAACCCTTCTACATATGCAGGAGAGGCACAATGGGTTCTAATGTGCAATCCATACAATCATACTTCCTGCCATGCCCCACATGCATGGCTGGAGATGCAATTGTGGAATCATGAATTAGATCCTATGGCACCTTATCACTGATGCGAGGGGAGCCTGGGTTCATAATCTGCTCCACTTTCAGTTACACTTGTTGCTTCTTAGGCCAATCTCATGTATCTATTTTAGGAAAAAGAGTTGTGGTAAGACACCTTAACATTGCACTATATCATCCCCAGGTAATGGCTTATGGGAATTGTCCAACTGCAATCTTGTGGTTCAAGTATTCCCTGGAAAAAGTGTTAGTGTGTAGCACAAAAGGTATGACTATATAAACACCATTCTTGTTTAAATTCACTGGTTAGCAAATTGTTTTCCCTCATCTCTCTTGGCATTTGCTCATGTTTTTTCAAATGTCATTTGAGGAACAAGTCTCTGATAACTCTGCAATATCACGGGGCCTCACTTTCTTCTTAGCTCTAGTGCTTACCTAAATGATGGCTTTACTTCTCCCCTGTGGGTCACATCACCATTATCCACATCTTGGATTAAATGAATTAATCATGAAACCTCTAAATGTCATGTCCTATGACACTGATACATAAAGCTAGTCCAGGTGCATTCCTGTGCACCCCAGTGGGATGTAGTTTAACTTGTCTGAAATTTTTGGGCTGCTCACAACTGTAAGACTGTTTCAGGGGACACTACCTGTCAGAGGTGGCAAACTACAAGAAACTGCCAGTAGAATTTGAAGGCAGGCTAGATTTGTACCTTAAAAACTAACTAGTGTATATATATATGATGAAACAAATTAAGCTGATTGCAATTAACAAATTACAGTCCCAACCAAGTAGTGTATTCAAGAAAAATCATGTGGTTTAATTTTTGGTGAAGCCCTGTTGTACTTCTTATGTTTTCACTACAGATGGTGCTGTGTGATAAAGTATGTGCTGTGTCACATCTGGAGATAAAAGGATGAGAGATTAACTTGCAATTCTTTGTTATAGTTTCCACAAGTCACCTAAAGTCTTTCTATATTTATATGGATAGGATATTATTTGATCATTGTTTGATTTTGGAACTAAAAATTGATGGATAAATAACAAGCCAATATTGAGATTATCATAAAAATGATAATAATAAATAATAAATAAAACAACACAAATAAAAACAATAATAAATAAATAAATAAAAATACAAAGCTTGCTAAGAAGAATTTTTCCAGCTATTTAAATGAGTCTAATAAAAGTTACTGGACTTACCCAAAGAACCTTGTCTGTCATAAATATAAGATACTGAGATACTTTCATATTGAACAAGTCCATATGTTTCTTTAGTGGGGAAAAAACAGTGATTTGATTGTTGAGAATAATTAAATTTTTGTCATTTGTTCTCATTTCTGGACTGTAATGATATACTATTTCCATCTAGTATCTAATATCCTGGATGTTTCCAGTCTCATGTATCTGATAGGGGATCTTTATTTCAACTGGCATCAATAGGAATTAGTTTTCTAAATTCAGGGCAGTGCCATGAGAACTAAAATTTAGTGCAAGTGGCACAAATAATGGCTATTTAAGATAAGTATCTGGAGACAGAGAATGGAAATGTTTTTCTGTAAAATGAGAGAGAACTTGTGCCTGGAGAAAAAAGAAAATAAATTAATATATCATTGAGTTTGCTACAAGTTACAAGTCTGACTCCAGGTACATGACCTACTCTAGTAGTGTTACTAGAGTAAATAAGGGTAGATTTTTAGTCTACTAGTGCAAACCCTTTGGGCTCCTATATACGTGCAGGGAGGCTGCTCCAATGCTCTGTACTTACAGCACATCAGAGCAGACTTGATTAACCAAGTTTGCTGGAACATGTGCTGAAAAATGGTGGCAGGATAGTTTAAATTAAACCTTGTTCAACAAGCTTTAGTTCAAAGCACCCTGCTTCCATTTTTCAGTATGGGGACTTTGATACATATGATGCTCGAGGCACTTTTAATTAGCATGGCTCTCAGAACTGTGCTAATTAAAGTGCTAAAGTGCCCCCTCTCCCACCTCCCGGAGCACTTCTATGAACACCCTTTATGCCCTTTAAAGGACACAGGATACTTGTTCAATTTCTAAATTTTGGATTTCTTATTCTATATTTGTAATCCTTATTGTAAAGTTAAAAACAAACAAACAAAAAACCCACCACCACTACCAACTAAAACAAAACCCAAAGCTAACTTATTTTTTTAAGTCTGTTAATTTGTTCACTTTTCAGATAGAAAACGCTGATTCTGGTAGAGTTCAATACACCATGGTACCTGCACTCCATTTGCTTCCTGCTTATGTACCTGCATTAAGGATGGCACAAAAGGAACACCCTGGGAAGGTTGTTTTCTAGTTAACTTGTGTTCAATCCTCCAACTGCAGCAGTAGCAAAGAAAAGCTGAGCATGGTTTGCCTGATTCTGCTTCTCCTTTTGTCTGTGTCAAAACCTCTGTCAACTACATGCAAGCAGGATCAGCCCACTTTTATAAATACAGGGCCAGGTATTAATTTAGTACTGAGCAGTCTAGTTTCACTATGAAATATGCTTCACTTGGAAGTGTTCAGAGGGAAGGCATAATAGGGGCACTTGGAGAACACATTTCCTCATACAGTTGCACCAATCCTGATCTTGTAGAATGAGATTTCTATGCCTTTTCACTCTTCGGGATCTTTGCTGAAAGTGCTGAAAAATCCTACAATGTTTGTTTTTTTTAAGAAGCCCTCTGCCACATAACTTTTTTCTGTACTTATAGATATGGGTGGATCTAAAATTTTGAAAAAGGGGGTGCAGATGGTGTGGTGCAACATCACATATAACACGACACACTTTTCTCCAGGTAAAAATAAATTAGAAGCTTCACTAGTATGCCAGGGGCCATATTATTCAGTTTAAGATCAAAGCAAAAATGAATATAACTTTATTGGAATGTGCACTAGTTTGCTAGATTATATATTAAATCAAAAGATTATTAGTCCTGTAGTCATTGTATTTAAATGTACGTTTCTTATTCAGATTTGTAATATCGAAACTAGCTCCTTGAGCATCTTGGTGGTGTATCCCATGCTTCACTATCTATCATTTCCACTCTTGAGCTGATGTTCACCTGCACTAATGTTACCACACCTGAGTTAAGCTTTTTAGCTAGAATTAAAGATAGGAATGTGAAAGGGAAGAGAGATATTACCAGAAATGACTAATAGACACACAAACAGCAGAAGAAAAGCTAACTTAATTAATGGAACAAGACCATTACAATGGAAAGTGGGTCATTAGCACCTGAGACTAACAGGAATCAGTTATATTATAATGAGTCATGAAATCAATTGATTCCATCAGCACTGCCTGAAAAGAAATGCTGCTGTCCCTCCCAAGGCTATTGGCTTCAAAGTTTAGGTGCAGCAGGATTCAAAGGTAGTATAACTGCATCACGGCACCCTCATGAATCCAGCCCTGCACTGTCTATTCAAATGATTTTGACAAAGGGAGTGATTAAAAATTACAAATCACAGCAACATGGCTTTGTTGAAAATATTAATGGTGATATCAAGGAATGAATGGATATGCAATGGTCTCGTTACTCCATAGAAGTCCCTCCAGGTCAGTGGTTTATAAATATTGCCAGGTCAGTGGTAGAATAAAAAGAGCAACAATAAAAGAATATTTCAAATCTAGAAGACATTCTCTGCTGCTACTTATTTACGTTAATCACATTTCCAGGTCAAGCTGATTGATTTAAGACTCAATCTTGCCCCAATCTTTTGGCTCCCTGGCTTTTACTGTTATGTTGTCTTTCTCTTTCTAAATATTGTCCTATATTTTATACCCTAGTGAACTGGCTTATCAAGCTGGGTTTGAATTTGGGGCAAAACTTGCTGGGAAAGAAGGGGGAGAGACATGATTCTGGGAGTGGCGGAGGTGGGGGTGGGGAGAGGGGCCCAGGGCATACAGTTTCCGAGTGAGCGGGAGGAAGTGCAGGGCATAGGTTTTGGGAGCAGGCATGGGGGTAGTAGTATGGGGGGGAGGGGCACCACCATATCCATCTGGGAGCTTTTAAATAGTTCCAGCTGAGCTGCTACGCTGTGTGCTCTGCCTGCCCTGGTTCTGCTGCTCTTAAAGCAACAGCAGCTGGGAACTGTTTGTTTCTGGCATGGCAATGGTTCCAGGACTCCACGGGGTTGGCAGGCTAATCTGGTACCATCCTAAATTGCTTCCTGGGGTGGATGCTGCTCTCACCCACCCTTAGTTACACTACTGTGCTAGTGCATGTGTTTCCCAAAATCTGCAATTTGAAGAGTTTTCCTGCTGTAAATAAAATATATGCCATTAAAAAAGCCACAGTTGAAGAAATTGCCTGATTAGAGGAAAGTTCATTAGGGATGTATATGATGTAGTGAAACTTGACGGTCATGATACTTCCTTGACGTTATTTGGCAATGCTATTTGGCATTGATAAAGCACTTGTACAAATAGAAAACTGTCATAGTAACAAATGAGTTTGTCATAAACTATTTGCAGTGAATAATTGATTTGTCCTTTTTCTGTTCATGAATTTGCAATCAGATGCATTTTTATTAATTAATTCTTATTTGGGGAATTCACCTATAGCTATATTCCAGGGCTTACCATAGTCCTTGACTTAACATGGACCACTATTACAAAATACAATTTTTCAATTCCAGAAAGTTGAAAATATTACTTTAGGTTAAAATAGGTGGCTTATGTTTTCTCCTTCATGTAGCAAAGATGGCATATCCACTCCACTACCCCTAGCATAGGTGCACTGCTTTAATATAAAGGGGTAATTGCAAAATTTACTTCAAAAGTGCCTATCTCCTCTTTTTAAGTGCTTTTGAAAATCCCTTTAGGAGCCTATTTGCATCTTTAGGAGTCTAAATACCTATACAAATAAATTTAAAAATTGTCTCTCCTAAATCACTTTGTAGCATTTGAAATATTTTCTTAAACCCTCAATTTCCAAGTCCTTTTCCCCCAGTCATTTTAATGGCTCTTTCTTGTTGTCCCTCTCTGATATGACAAGCTACCTCCTTCTACTCATCCATCTTTACACTTCTAAACAATTGTGTTTGAAAATGCTTGTGCAAATTGATTTTAATTTAACAGTGTTAATATTACAGAAACCTAAACTTCCAGATTATTCTCTTTTCATTTCTGGGCTAGACTAGGGTTGATGTAAATCCACAAAGCTGAAAACTTCATTGACTTGAATGAAGCTGTGCCAAGGTTACCACAGCTAAAGATCTGTCTCTTAGACTGTAAGTTGTTTGAGGCAACTCATACATTCAGAATAAAGTATGATATACTATAATATACTAGGATTTTACTCATTTCCAGTCTCATATTTTCTTAATTTGAGTAACACAGATATGTAATGTCACCCATGTGAAGAGATAGAGCATTCATTTGTATGCTTTTCCTATCCCTGCAGCAAGAAATGAATGCATGTCTTGCTTTATAGAAAGACACTTAAATACAGATTAACATCATTACCATAAAGGGTCTATGTAGTATTTTTAGCAGATCATTAATTAAGACAGGAATTAATGGTAGAGATAAAGGCTAGTTGATTTAAATAGTTTCTAACTCTGATAAGATACCTTATCTCCTTAATAGTATAACATTGATCTGTGCCCTATATTTTTAGAAATGACAAAAAAGGATGGGGTGTATAGTTATACTGAAAGGATCAAAATTACGTTGAGTATGGTCCTTCCAGAATGTAGCTATATAACACTTTCATTACAAGACTGATTTTTATTTTAGAATATGCCTTATTTAGGTTTTAATTGAAGACCCCAAACTCTGGGTTTTAATTGGAACCCAGTGTTCACCCAGGATTCATAAATGTTTTGAATTGACCAAAGCCTAGCTTTGAAATAATCTTACATTATCTCTTTATCCATTGAATAATACTCAAAGAATGGCAGGTGCTCTACAGGTTGCACAAAAAGAGCTGCTAGTTAAAGGTTCTGTCCTATGGCCATTTTAGTCAACCGGTGCCCTTCTGTTGGCTTCAGTGGCCTTTGGGTTTATTTTTTTCTTAGCACAAGTCATGAAAAGAAACAATGTGGACATGGGGAATGATTACTAATAATAATACCTAGGATTTTTTGAAGAAATTTTCTTAGTGGTAATTCTGCCTTGGGAACTCCTAGTTTAGTGGCTATTATTGAGTAATAATAGGTGTTGTTTATGCTAGGCCAAGTAGGCTTTTGAAAAGAAAATGAGGCAGTAACAATAAAAGAGGTTCTATAACCCTTCTGTCCCCCATAGCATTAACAAACAAGTCTTACCATGTTTTCACAGTGTTTAAGTAAACTGGTGCAGTCCGATTTCAAGTTGCAATTTGCCCCCAACTCTATTTTTGGAATGTTTAATGATGGGATTTTATTCCAAAATCCATTATAAAATATTAATTGGACAGAAGCATTGCCAGCAGCACAGTTTACACTATAATGCAAAATATAAACATATCCAGAAATCTACCTGCTGGGGTCTGACTCTAGAGTAAGGCATCATCATCTTCCCTTTTCAAATAGTCACACAAATTCCCTGGCTCACCTTCCATTTTTATTTGTTACTGGTTTATAAGGAGAGAGGTAAATATAAGTTCTTGGTGATAATTCCTGCATACATGAATCTTTGTAGAGCTGGGGAATTGTACAAGTGGTAAAAGTACCCTCTATAAAAGTAAGATTAATCAGGCAGCATTATATAAGGGTATTAAATTAAAAGTAAATATTGTACTGGGTTATATCCCTGGGATAAGAATGATTTGTAAGAGAAAATATTCATGCTACTTACTACACTAATGCAGTTTAAGGTTTGATTTATATGGACAAACATTTTTTCACAGCCCAACTCAACAGTTCTATGCAAAATTACCTCACAGTCTCCCTTCAGCCACTGTACCATTAGGGGGAAATAAGAAATAAAAACTATTTTCCAACAAACCCCATGGCCAAATATCTTCTTTCATGTCAGAGCCCTTAGGATACAGCCATATAGCAAGCATTTCTCTTACAGCAATGTATGTACAATTTGTATAAAGTAGGTAATCTGTGACCTAGTAATTCTTCATCCATAAAAATAACCAAGTAATTTAAGCCCAAGGGGCCTTGATAAAACCATAGGATACAGTGCATATTTCCTGAAATATTCCAGGCCCTCAAACTCTAGGAACTGCCCACACTGGCTATACCAGGTTTTTTTTAAGGCAAGATGGCCCTATCTGTAGGAAAAAAGAAAAAAAAATCCATCCCTCACTCTGAAGAATATTTTCCACTATCATTTGAAATGCATTGAAATACATCAGGGATGTCAAAAATCAGGGCAGCCCTTGGACTCCCATCATCTGGCCCTAAATGCTGCTCCTAGGTCTCAGAGTTGACCCACGTGTTGGACATGAAATATGCCAGACCAGCCCTACGAACAAGATCCAAGACTTTTGCTATACATAGTGCCTTCTCCAGTCACTCCAGGGCCAGTGCTAGACAGGGCACCTGCCCCTGCCATGTTTGCTGCATTTAGGGCATAGAAAGAAATGCAACAACTTGGTCTAACTCTTAGTGCTTCACAGAAAGTGCCCTGAGTCAAACCAATCCTCCTGAGCTAACAAACATTAGCTGTTGGGTTGGGAGGGTGGAGGGTTGTCTTCAATTTGAAGCTGATCCAAGGAGAGAGGCTGTGTTTCTACAGTGTCTCTCCCCTAGCTCAACCCAGTCCTTGCAGCTGTGGTGCTGTCTGGGTGGGAGAGGGGAGAAGGCAGAGGAGGGTGCTCATTCTGGGGGTTCCTCAAAAATGCTGTAGTGGGGAGTTGGGTGGATTGAAGCCATCTCCAATCCACCCACTCCAATACACCTGCCCCACTCTCCAGCGCTGGATAGGCAAACTGCAGAATAAGCTCCCTCCACTGCCTTTCCCACCTCCTATTTTGAAAATAGTACAGTTTGCAGAGCTAGACTGGTCAGCTGAGTCCTGCTTCCAGCATGCACAGACAGAAATTAATGAAGGTGCTCCATGCAATAAGGGTTCAGATTGTCACAGGATTGGGTCCTTTTAAAGAAGTCTGTAAACTAGTGTTTGGTCATAGATGTAGACCACTTTCTGGGGTCAGATAGGGCAAACATTGTCACATCTGTCTGAGCAGACAGTGCCTGCTCCAGCCAATTTGGTACCAGCACCACATATGGCACCTTCTCCAGCTGGTCTGGTCTGCATGCCGCATGTATGCAGTGCACATCCTAGATAAGCTCTGCACATGCAGCATGTGCATCATATGTCCTGAACTTGCCAGACTGTACTGCGTATGATTGATGCAGAAAGCAGGAGGGGTTCATCAGCATGATCCAGTCTGGAGGACAGGCCTTGCACCAATCAGCCAGCCCATGTATATACTGAGCCTGCACCATTCACCTAGCCTGTGGGGTCAGATAATCTGACACCCCTGCAATACATTAATATTTTTCTTCTTATACAAACACATTTAACTGATAAAAAGAAGATATAGTCATTTAGTCCAGGCCCCTGCTCAAGGCTACATCATCTCTGACTAAATCATCCCAGCCAAGTGTCTGTCTAGTCTGCTATTTAAACCTTTCAAGGATGGAAATTACACAGTTTCTCTAGGTAGCCTGTTCCAAGCACAGAAGTTTTCATTCGTCCTTGTTGAAACTCATCTGACTGATTGCAAATCATTTCTCCAGTCTATCAAGGTCATCCTGGATCCGGGCCCTACACTCCAAAGTATCTGTAATTCTACACAACTTGGGGTGCCTACAGACATTCAGGACCCCATTTTAACTCATGGTACCTTTACGTAAGTTAGAGCCCCTCCTCCCCCCTGATCCAGCAAGTGTTTGCCTCTTGGGTATGGGGTGGCGGGGAGTGGAAGGAATCAAGCCTGCCTGCACCGGGCTTGGCCAGCATTCAGGGTCACCCCAGAAGCCTCTGAGGAGGTTGTG
>NW_017729027.1:50889413-50895109 GCF_001723915.1 Gavialis gangeticus | reverse complement strand
CCGATCCAGCAAGTGTTTGCCTCTTGGGTATGGGGTGGCGGGGAGTGGAAGGAATCAAGCCTGCCTGCACCGGGCTTGGCCAGCATTCAGGGTCACCCCAGAAGCCTCTGAGGAGGTTGTGAACCACCCCTCTCTTCAGTCCTCCCTCCTCCCCTGCCCAGCTCCAGGGCTTTCAGCAGGGAGGGAGGGTAAAGGGAGCAGGATGGAGCTGCCAGCTGGGCTTTGCTTGGTCTGAGCTGGAGGAGATGGGGTAGAAGAAAGCTCCCTTTGCTCATAGGCTCCCCACAGGTACCCAAGCTGGGGTACTGGGTGAATCAGGCTGGGCCCTTGAGGCAAGGAGCCTCCATTCCACAGCCCGCCTCCAACTCAGACCAGGCAAAGCAGCTGGCAATGGCTGCTGCCACTCTCAAGAGGTCCAGCTGGAGCTGGGGGAAGCAGGGTGGCCTGGCAGCCTCCCTGCTTGCCTCACAGGCCTGGCCCAGCTTCCCCCAATACCCCAGCTGGCCCCTGAGACAAGGGGGTTCTGTTGCACACCCGGCTCCAGCTCAGCAGACAAGTTTCCTCGCCCCATGACAGCCCCAGTGCTGTGTGAAAAATTAACCCTTGAGGGAACACACATTCCCCAAGGCTTTCTAAAGCAGAGTGCCTTAATCTAATAACTCATTAGATGAGGGTTAATTTTTTATGCAACTGGCAATCTTAAAAGTGTCTTGCTGCTATGTACATGTGTTATGTCATGGCTGTAGAGCACTTATAGGGGGCAGATCATGCAAAAAATGTCACTTCTGCTTGCACCCTTGGTGTCATCTGTAAATTTGGTAAGCATGAACCCAGTCCCATCACTCAAATAACGTATTAAAACATTGAACAATAATGGATCCAGGACAAACCCTTGAGGAACTCCACTTGTTACCTTCTCCCAACTAGACTACTATGAGCCACTAATGACTACTCATTGACTATGATGGTCCAAGCAGTTATGTATCCATCTTACAGTACTTTAAGCTAGTCTGTACTTACTCAGCTTCTTAATTAGAATGTTGTGAGAGACGGTGTCCAAAGCCTTGCTAAAGGCAAGGTATATCACATCCACTGCTCTCCCCTGTCCACAGAGTCTCTCATCTTATTATAGGAGGAAATTGGGTTGGTCAGGCATGACTTGCTCTTGGTGATTCCATGCTGGCTGTTCCCAACCACTTTGTTCTTCAGGCACTTCACAATCACAAACATGGCAAGCATTTATATATATTAAATCATATAGCAGACATATTAGTATACCTATTGTGTGTGTGTGTTTAATATATATATATTAACATCTGCAGAGATAAACCTGCAATAAACTGTGGCCTTTTTTCAAAATTCTAATAAAAAGTCAAAACTTTAGTTATTAACTGCTAATAAGTGAGGCCCATATAAAGGTTGTTCTCAGAATGATCCAGACAGTGGACATATTTTTATGGGGTTAAAAATAAATACTTCAAGAAGTGCATCACAAATAACATGTATCAAGATGATAATACCTGTACGCTCAGTTTAGTAAGTCTTAAAAATTATATGAGCACAATCTAGTGATTCTTAAAATTATTACATATTAATCCGGGGGGGGGGGGTTGCTTTATCTCTATTAAGGTTCTTCAGACTAAATATTAGCCCACTTTTTTGTACTTAAGTGGCACTTACATATCTGCATAACTGCTATGTTTGGCCCTTACACACAGTGTAGATTCTATTTGCACATGTGGAGCTATGCTCACCCTGTGTGTCTCTCTGGGATAGCTTTTATGGCACTGTTGGCACTGGATTTTAGGAACCCAGCCCCTATACCTTAGTTCTGGGTGAGTACAGCCCTCAGACCAACCACAACATCTGCCAGTTGATAACAGGCAAATTTATTGATACAGAGTGATAACAAAAAGCAACAATACAAACAATCAAGCGATTCTATATCAACCAATCCCAGGGCTGTCATCAGAGTCAAAGTACCTCTGGTCAGGAAGCAGGTTCCACCCTGAGGCTCTTTCTTTTAGGTGTTCGCAGTCTGGAGGTGGGATGCCAAAGCCCACAGCCCCCCTCTGGTGTGTGCCCTCTGTCCATAGTGGCCTTGGACACCCTTCCTGGGTGATGGGGATGGGGACCCCTCTCAAGGAAGAGGAGCAGGGACAGGGAGGGACAGGAGGGACCCTTTGTTAATCTCAAGTCTCTGCTTTTGTATTCTCTTCCCCCTTGATGACTCCTGATGATTCTTCATCCATGGTTATCTCTGGTTGGCTGTCTGTCTGTGGTCACATGTCCACATAGCTTCCGGGCCTTCTCCTGATTTGGTTTGTTCCCCCAGAACCGGGACATAGGCCTCCCTGCTCTCTGAGGCCTTGCTGTTGGTGTCACTTATCTTGTGTTATGGGAAGGTATGGCACATACTTGTTTGTTTCCTGGGCTGTGTCCTTGTTGTGTTAAACAACCTGTCTGCCTTGAAGGCTGTGATCTCATGTTATGGCATGCTCCCCTCAATTCTCAGGCTGTGTCCATCCATTGGCCTTGTTGTGCTAGACAGCCCATCAGCTCCCAGAGCCATGAGAAGCTGTGTGTGTGTCTTCCAAGCTCTTTAGAAACCCATTTAACCCCTGCTGCCCATCTTGATCCTTTATAATGCATATATCTATACCTATTAGTCAATTCCCCCCAAAAAGGGCAGAAATTGAAAGAAACTGTCAAAGGTAGTGACGTGGTGGCAAATATATGAAAATATACTTTAAAATAGTAAAAAAAGCAAGCTATATGTAAACTTTGTCAAAAGTTGTGTGTACAAATTAATGCTTCTTCATCACAATAGCTTGATGGGCTGGTTCTGGCATAGGTAGACTTTTGACTTTTTAAAGACAGTATAGGATTTGATTTGGAATTTTTGATCCTATTCTCACATCTGCTGAAATCAAATGTAATATAGAGCTATGTGATATCTGTATCAGGATCATTCTGCTTTTTCCCCTTTAGCATAGAGAAAATTATCGAAATTTATCATTTACATTCTAAAACTGTAATAGGAAGGAGAAGGGGGAAAATGTTTGAGCTCTTTTCAGGTGTTAGCTTCAGCTTCTTGCTTGTCTCATGCAGTCTTGCTCGTGAAGAGACCTCAAGGGTATAATGCTTGGGCTGTATGCACTAATGTTTCCTTTCGTCTATCTGTTCTGTTGGAGTGGTTCCCTTGCCCCACACCAAGGAACTATACTGGTTGCCCAGTTCATTTTATTTTGTAATGTTACAGACTTTGCACATTCTGAATATTAATGTTGACATGGAAGATACCATAACCGACTAAACACGCTAATGTACGGAAAGCAAACATCCCCTGTCATTTACTACTTTAAAACCTTCATACTTCATTGAAGGAATAAAGGAATTGCCAATATTTTTTAATGAGTGAAATTCTGATGTTTATTGTAAAAAGCTGAAGTGAGAAATGCCAGAATTTTGATCTGCAAGATGACCTTGTTCCTTTTGAATGGACTTAGGATGAGACCTAAGTATCTCTATTGGGCATTTATACACATATGTTTTTGTCTTGCAATTAATCAAGTCTGCTACACATGCGAGCTGATGCGCACTGCACTGCAGTGTGTGCAGTTGTATGAGTGGTGAAGTGCACGTCAGTGTGCAGTAAATGGTGGTGGTGAGATTTTAAACTAAAACACCATTGTGGTGTTGTAGTTCAAAAGTGCACCACCACCATTTTCTCAGTGCTGAAATGCTTTCCGCCGCTTGTACAACTGTATGCACCTCAGTGTGTGCCAGGATCTTTTGAAAGTGCCTGGCATTGTGGCACAAGCATGTGTACAAATGCCCATTTAGATCAGTGGCAAGGCATCTATTTTGTCCAACATTATTGACAGTTGTACCAGTACCTATGTCTCTGATTTGTGCAGTGTCTTTAAATTGCCCACATCAGTCATTCCTTCTCTTTTAGCTCCCTCTAAAAGAGGGACTAAACATCCCACAGAGATCCTCCTACTCCACACCATTAATTGTCTTCTCTATATACCCAATTTATTGATGTAATCCTCCTTTTAGCTAGTCTTTCTTTAATTTATGACCATATAGGCCTCTACTTCAACATTTCCTGTCTCCTTTCTCCTCCTTGTTCCTCCTCAATTATTTCACCAATGGTCTCAACCTTTCTGACATCACATACTTCATTCTGCCAAACACCTGCCCACTTTTGTACTATTCATTCCATTGATTGGAACTACGAGTCTTGGCTGACAAAGGTCCTGGTTCTTCCTTATTCTTCATTTCAATCCATTCTTTGATAACCTGGACCTCTCTTCTCCTGAACTTTCTTCAGCATTTCAGATTTTGTATTAGCCATGTCATGGTACCCTTTATACTTATTTCATATCTACAGTTAGACTTTTCTTCTCTAATGGCAGAACAAATATCTCTGTACTATGTTGAACATAATGGAATAATTTGATTGTATAATTTCTTTTTTTAATACTTGTACATTAAGTAAACATAATCAATTACATTAATATTTAGAAAGCCTTTTTCATGCACACACCCCAGGATGCTGCACAAAGAAAATATAAAATGTGCATAATAAAATATTAATAAGGTAAATCATGTTAAAAGCTGCTTAAAAGTACTGTAAAAGTTGGCACTAATGCTGAAGTTTTAGTACTTGATGAAAATTAATTCATAAATGGGAAGTAGAAATGGCTGAAATACAAGGTTGGCTTGTAGAGCCATCTGTTTGCAAATACATCATCTGCTGTCTGCCTGTCTTATAGATGAAATTACTTGGAATATGGAACAAACATTTGCTATTACTGGCTTGTAGTGTATAGAGCAAAACTTCTGTGTGGTCCACAGCAAACTCAACCTGCTTTTTGTAGCAAACTTCCTAGATTGTGCAGCAAATTGGAAGCTCTCAGCAGCATTTTCTACAGTAGACTGAAAATTATTTCACCACTTCAGTTAAATTTTACCAATGTAGGCTTATAATGAATTGAATATAAAAAGGATTAAGGTTTCAGCAGTGCAGCCATCCTGATCCCACCAAAGTCAGAGATAAAATTCGTATTGATTTTAAGTTTGCTATCTTTTATAAAGTTCTCACCATTTGACTTTTCACTGTCAGAGATTTTTGTATTATCTAGACCTCAATATATTGCAGGTATTGCTAGGGTAGTGCTGACATGGTTGGGCACATAAGAGGTTCCTGAAGCACGCCATCCAAAACAAGTACACCTGCGACCTGAGGGCCAAACCCGACCAGGGCAAGGTCTTCAACGTCATCTCGAAGTGGGACTCCAGCAACCACTTCATGCCTAGTGGGAGCGTTACGTGCTTCACGGACTGGTGCTTCCTTCACCACGCCCGCCTCAACTGCCTGCCTCTGAACAGGGCCATCCACTTTGGCTACCAGGACAAGAGGTGCCGATGGCGTGGCTATGTGGCAGAGACCCCTCTGGTATGCAAGCTGCACACCAGAGCCTGGCAGCTCCGCCACAGCGCTGCCTGGTGAGGGCCATCCCGGCCGCAGTGGGGGAGATCTCCGTGAACCACACTGTCACGTGCTGCGAGAGCCAGATGTGACCCGACATCATTGTTACTAACGAAGATGCCAAGGGAGTGCATCTACACTGGGTATGGGAGGGCAGATAGGGAGAGGGGCTGGGGCCAGGTCTGGGGCTCGGGGC
>NW_017729027.1:50888211-50889148 GCF_001723915.1 Gavialis gangeticus | reverse complement strand
TCATAAGGTCTGTTCTCCTGACCTCTGATCATGCGCGTGGCTCTTCTCTGGACTCTTTCAAGCTTCTCCACATCCTTTTTGAATTGCGGGGCCCAAAACTGGACGCAGTACTCCAGCTGCGGCCTCACCAAGGCCGAATACAAGGGGAGAATGATGTCCTGGGATTTGCTTAAGAAGCATGTATGGATGCAAGCAAGGGTTTTGCTCACTTTACTAGCCATAGCATCACATTGCAGGCTCATGTTCATCTTGAGGTCAATCATGACCCCCAAGTCCCTTTCATCCGTAGTGTTAGCCAGTCTAGGACTGCCGAGCCTATAAGCATGGTGCAGGTTTTTCCTCTCAAGGTGGAGAACCTTGCATTTTTCAGTCTTAAACACCATCAGGTTCTTGTTAGCCCATTTCCTGAGCCTGTCAAGGTCTGCCTGGATCACCCTCCTGTCCTCAGGTGTGGATGCTTTACCCCAGAGTTTGGTGTTGTCAGTGAACTTGGCCAGTCCACTTCTGACACCAATGTCTACATCATTAATGAAGATGTTAAATATATAGGCCCAAAGACAGAGCCTTGAGGGACCCCACTGGTCACAGCACACTACGACGATTGACTTCCGTCAACTGTAGCAAAACCCACAACCACCACCCTCTAGGATGTTGTGCTTGACAGCTCCAGTCAATCCCAGCTGGTGGTGATGATGTGCGGCTCCTTGCAGACTTGTCAGGGGTGGAGCACAGTGTACAGGCACCTGGCCAGGGTCCCCCCCACCCTCATAAGAAGCTAGTGCTGCTGGCAGCCAGAGGTGACATGGCCAGCTGCACCTTATGGCTAGGGCTGACGCTGTGGACTTTGAGGGCAGGCACTGGCCCAGGCTTCTTGAACGGCTGATGGAGGCTGTAAGTGTTATGGGGGAATTGGGTTTACAGGAGAAAATTAGAAGAT
>NW_017729027.1:50881905-50883211 GCF_001723915.1 Gavialis gangeticus | reverse complement strand
GCAAGTGGGGAGACTGGTGGGATGGGCTGCTGGAGGCCCAAAGGATCCTGGTGACACACCACTGTGGGTGCCAGTCCAGGGCAGGGGCTCAGGCAGGCCTCCTATGCTGCTGTACAGAGCACGGCTGTAGCCTCGGTCCTGTGGCATAAGGATGTCTGTTGCCACATAAAGGGCATGGACTTTAGGCACTCCCCAAATGACAATTGTGGTTGGTTACAGTAACCCACTGTGTCTGCAATGCCTTGATCTTTATGTGGCACTGCAGGGCTGACTAGTCATGCCCACACTCCCACATCTGGCCTGACAGCCCATCATATATGTGGGTATTGGAGCACCCACTCTGTGCAAACTGGCACTGCACCTCTTCCTCACCCCCACAGTGCCAGGAGGTCACCAGTCTCCTCCTATGACTAGTTGGGTTCCCGGGTGGCAGGCATAGGCATTGGCAAGGACAAGGCCACTGGGGCTCCCATGCTAGTTCTCTGGGTCTCCACTCAGCTGTCCCTGTGATGCCAGGCCTGGGCAGCTGCCTGCAGCACCTAATTCAGGGGCACAGCATGGGACTGGGAGCTGTGTGGTGAGACTGTGTCCTGAATCACCTACCGGATCTGGTCAGGCTGGCAAGAGTAGGATGTGGGCAGCAGGAGCTGCCTGAAGCTGGGACTGGGTGCTCACAGGTCTGACAAGATGCTACACCAGCCTATAGGCCTGGACAGCATAAGCCTACAGCTGAGCAGCACTGCAGTGTCAGGCAGCATTGCCAGAGTTCAGGCAGGCTGGTGTTGCTAGCCTGCTGCCTTCCCAGGGGGACACAGGAGCCTGTAGTGGCCTCAGGGTGCCTACTTGTGCCCCAGGGCTCAAAATGCCAGATTTTAAGATCCTGAGGCTGGGGCTGGCACAGAGATGCCCAGCCCTGGGGCAGGAGAGGTTGGTCCCCTAGTAGCAGGGCTGACCAGGAGCAAATTTGTTCCCAGCTGGCATCACACTTGTTACTGCACAGTAACTAATCATGAGTAAATTTGCTACTTGCATTTGCAGGTAGCAAATTTACTCCTAAGAAGCATCATTTACTGTGCAGTGGGCATGTGCATGTGTAGAGGTACACACTTACTGTGTAGTAAAACTATGCTACTACACAGTAAAGCATCTCGTGTAGACACACCCACTGTTTTGTACTTTACTGCACAGTAAGCTTAATGCAAATGAACAGTATACAGAAACAATCTGAACAGGGTGCAGGGCCGAGGGCAAATCAGCCTGTGTGGAGCCCCGCCCCTGGACACAAGGAAGCCAGCAGCAGATTTGG
>NW_017729027.1:50874361-50881538 GCF_001723915.1 Gavialis gangeticus | reverse complement strand
TTTGGGGGGGGGGGGGGGGCGGGGGTGCAGGAGGTGTCGAGTGGCCAGATGTGAAAGCGGCAACAGCATGGAGTTGCCATGGCTGCTCTGCCCGGCTCCATGGGGCCCCCCAAAGCATGGGGCCTGGGGCAGTCACCCCGATTGGCCCCTCTGTGGGGGTGGCCCTGATAGTATGTGTAGATGCTTCCAGTGTTGCATTCCTACCTTCAAGCTTCCAATTCTGGACTGCACATCCCAGCCTCTTTCAGATCCAGCTCCTGTCCTTAAATCAAGATAGCTTCCTCCTTCATGAAGCTTCAGCCCAGTCAGGGAGAAAAATAGTCTCTTCTCTTCTTAGTCTCCAATCTGATACACAGGTGAGCTCATAAACTTAGAATTGTATTTAAATCCTACTCAGATTTCCACAGCCTTGGCCTGGAGCATGTTCACTGCACATGAGAACTTCAGAATTTTTACCCATTTAACTGTAACAAGTTTTGACTGAGCATTTGTTAATTGCAGGTGGAGGGGGTATTATTTGCATAAAGCTTCTTCTAATCTTAACAACAGGGAGTGCTGCTAGCCCTGGCTAGAATTTACACAGCTTGATAGCTTTTCATGATTTATGGTAAGTGATATGGTAGATGTATTATCATCCTAAAATAAGAAAAGTGAAATCGGTCCCAGTTGGTCAACACTGGTAAATTCATCAGTCACACAAATCATTACAGAATATGCAGTTAATTTCCCATTCCCTTGGAGACAGAGTTGACTATGTGGGGTTTCCTTCTTATATAATATAACAACAGTTAGATATTTTGATATCTTCATGCTGAAGATCATATTTATCAATTCAAAGTGAAGAATAGAGAGCCTGTGAAGTTTCCTGTTATCTTGTTATGCCTTATAGTAAATCTGTACTGCAACACATTAAATTCCTTTTATCTTAATAATGCAGTAAGAAAAAATTGGTCAAGCTCCCTTTAAAAATATATTGTGGGTTTGAAGAAAGAGAAATAAGCAAGAAGATCTGAAAGCCAAGATTGCATTATCCCATTGCTAGTTCTTTAAATAACATTGCATTAGCTAGTAGCAGTGACACAAAGTTTGTCAATTAAATATCTTTGTGATTATGAAATCCTTGCATAATTTGTACACTTAATAGTGGCCTGTCATTTGTTTTTCACTGCATGCATGCTTTCATGTTTGTATTCATTGGTATACCTTAGGGATGTTATTTTGCCATGCCTCTTTTTTTTCTAACTGCTGTTTTTGTAAATTAGGGAATTTATTTCTAGATGTACTTGCAGGTTCTTGCTAACTTGTGCACCTTCTCTTATTTAACTTAATATCTCTCCTTCTTGGGTCACTTGATAAAGGAAAATTAGCATGTTCTTGGGAGTGTCTGGGACTGGTAGGAAGGATGGAGAAAGCTCTGAAAGGAAGAGTAAAAAGAGAAAAAGTTTGATAACCAGAGTAGTGGAGAAATATTTAAAATCACAAGACAGCACTACAAATGAGGCTTTTCTGCTGAAAATGCCATTAGAAGTTATCATCAAAATGAAAAATATGCATAGACATTTTTACAGGTGCTGTACATATATACTGCAAAGTCACCTTGAAAATTGTAGAAATAGATAACCAGCATGAAGGCACAATGTCTTAAAAATGAGGGTTGTGCAGGAACCAGTATTTATGAATATCAGCTGAAATGACAGTCTGAAATATAGTTATGTGCTGGTGCAAGTGAACTTGTCTTCTTTGAAACTTTATTTCCTAACACAAAGATCCATATATTTACATATTACTAATTTTAGAATAGAGATTTCCAAATCAAGAATCTTTAAATAGCTAATGGTTAGCATGTAAAAGCAGCAATTTAGATGAATACAGTGCAAGAAAGCTATTATATATTTTAAAATGGTTATGTTAATGATTATATACAGGACATTTATAATTGGAATAAAGCATGAATAAATAAAAGGAAGGATGTATTTCTACTCTTTATATTTTATTGAATGCTATTCTGGAATTAAGAATAAACCTGTTTCTGAAGTCACCTGTGTTTTTGCTTTACTAGGAGATGAAACAAATCTTTGTGGGACTCCTAGAAGCAAACATAATTCACTTTTGCAGTAGTCATTATATTCATATTTAATTGCTTTGGTAGTACTAGGAGACTGTGAGGTAACTGAATGCAACAACATTTGAAATGTGGTGATGCGTAATGCCAAAAATCAAAATGTTTAATATAGAATTATAATATGGAGGCTCTTTGTATCAAAAATGCAAAGCAGTTTGGCATAAGTATATCTGGATGATTCTGACTAAATTGCCTCTTCTTTTGATATTTTATTTATTACAAAGAAGTGTGCTGTAGCTGTCCATTATTTCTCAAGTGCTGTAAAAATAATTTACATGCTGAATAGAATATGGGGGTCACTGGTACGATCCTAAATGGAAGGAAAAAAGAGAAAATGTTACATTAATTTCATATCTAACTCTAGGCCGTGATTCAGTAAAGCTGTTAAGTATAATGTTTTGCTGATATGGACCCTTAGGATGTGGACAGATATAACACTTAAACTGTGCCAAGAATGTCACTGATTAGCAGGAATCCTGGTTTTCCCTGATAACAAATAGAAAATTCTTGGATAAACCGCCCCAAATTTGCAATTAAATTGAAACACCACTATACACACGCACACACGCGCGCGCACACACACACACACACACACACACACACACACACACACACACACGTATCAACAGAACACAATGTTTTATTGCTGTATTTACAATTTTAAAGCAATTTGGAAGCCTACCTGTGCCTCAATCACTATACTGAAAAAAATTCTAAGTACCTATAGATTTTGGTATTTGAATTTGGGTTTTTTATCATGGAAAATCAGAGCTCCTCCTGCCCCTTAAGCTCACCAGGATGCAGGTCCAGGACCCTCAACCCAAACCACAGCTCCCCAGTCCTGCTGGTACCCCTCACTACTCACCCACAGCCCCCTGACCCTGATGGTGTCCCTGCTGGTGTCTCCACTAGAACGCCCCAGACCTGCTGGTGCCCCTCACACCCCACCCACAGCCCCTTCCCCACCAACCCTGTGGGAGGGGGGCCCCCAGCTGCCAGGGCTACAGGGCCATAAAAAGAATGTGAAAATATTACTGGGTGCCTTGAGTGGCCAACAATCTTTTACTTCACTTCCATGCACTTTAAGTGGATCTTTACCTAGATTTATATATTGCCCACTTACTGTGCATGCATTGTATTCCCTATCTGTTCCATTATCTCTTTTTGACTTTGTTTCCCAGTATTCCTGGTTTCTAACTTGGGAACACACCCATGCCATCCCCTTCTGATACAAAAAAAGTTCCACGGGCTCATCATTTATTTCAGGTGGGATCCCAATGAGCACTCTCGAGGAAGATTCCTATTTCATTTTATGTGAAATTGCTGTGTGACTGCCATTGAGGCACTTTTACACACATTTGCATTCTTTTTCACCATAGGGAGAAACACATTGTCCTGCATGGCTACACACATGCTTGTTGCAAACCAAAGAGAGGCAGAGAAAGGGGTCCCTCCCTTGCTTTAACCCAGTAACCCAGTGGCTAGGACTCTTGCCCAAATGTGGGAGACCCAGCTGCTGAGCTCCCCTCCCCTTTAGACAGGGTCTAAACCTGCATTTATGGCTTTCCAGCAGTGTTCCAACGAACAGGCCACAATAAGACATTATCCAGTCCAGTCTCCTCCCTGTCCTCCCCCTGAAGGTTACCTGTTGCGCCTTGCATTTCGTATCCATTGGATGAAGAGCAATAGGGAAGTTTCTACACCACTGGGAACAAGAGCCTAGGCTAGACCGAAGGCTTCCTCCCATCCAGGCTAGCACCTATTTCACCAAGCCATGAATCTTCTGCTTTTGCATTTTTCCTGGACCATCACAGCAACAACACTACCAAGAAATAATCTGATGCCTCAAGACATGTTATACCTTATTAACTGATTCAACCTGTGCATTGGGCTGTGAAGTCTTCATTTCATGGCATTTTTTGCAATCTAATTCCATGGGCACATTAGTTCTGTTTTTTAATTCAGTGGGTGCATTAGTTCTGCCTTTTAACATGTTTGGCTGAATTGATCCTTTAGCATCATGTGCCCTGTTTAAAACAAACATGTTAAAGTTATTATCAAATTGCAACAAATTATACAATTAATCATGAAGTCAAAATATAGGTCTTCAGCTGAAGGGGATTATTGGGAAGTATAAATTAAGTAACAATGAAGGCAGGGCAGTGTGCCTCCCCGTAGGTTAACCCATTCAGAGAAGCATGTATTTTCATAGGCTACTGCCTAATTCAGTAAATGATATGAGTAGGTCTGCAGAGAGTAGGGGTACTAAATAGAAAGGAATAAGAATCCTGAGACCAAACCTGAAACCCTTAATCAAGAAGAACTTTGAGAGTAAATAACATAAAATACTTTTCAAATGTTAAAATAAAAGAATATTTAATGAAAAAGAATTATTATTACTAATAATATAAATTAGTGAATGTGTATTTGTCCATCTGAAGGCTCCTGTCCCTTTTCTTGAATAGGCTCCTCTGCCACTAACTAGATTGCCTAGTCTGCTGCACTTCTTTCGTCCTATAATAGGTCCTGGTAGCACCTCTTCAGTTTACAGCCCTCTTGCATCCCTTCAATCAAACTCTACATTTACATGGAGTCTTTTCTCTGATAGTTAGCTCAGCCTGCTTCTGCCTCTTTCCTAGACTTCAGAAGGGGCACTTGATACCCAAATGCTTGCCTAACAGGTCTCCCAAATGGATACAGTTAATCCAATAAGAGATACCAAAGAAAATTCTTGTCTGTTGTACATTTTCTGGATCATCAAGACTACAACAACACTCCAACTCTATTACCAAATCTCCCCAGTACAACATTTTTCAAAATCATGTTCTATACCATGGAAGTTTGACTCTGACAAGTATCTAATCTACATCATTACAAAAAGGTGCCTGTATTCAAACTAGTGACTGAAAATATTATCAATTTCCTAATTTTTTCAGTTAAAAATACATTGATTAGAAGTAAATAAGGAAAAAGTGGCAATTTTACTTGGAGGCATTAAATGTGAGTTTAAGACTGAGCTTAGCAAAACATTGTCTGAGAATGCTGAGAAGGCACTGTTAATTTGTCATCTGTACAGTCCTGCGGCTGCAGTTTGGCTATTCAGCATGCTGCTTGTATAAGTGGGTCAAACATGTAAATTGGCTTAGTACAGGTGTTACATTTTTCCTGTCTTCTGAATCACCCAAATGAAGCTATGTTTTCTATTATATACAGGGTAGTCAAAAGATTTAATCTCAGGAAGAGCTCACTCGTCATCAGTGCATATTGTCTGGCAGGTGAAATAATGTAATAATTCCTATAGAGAACAGGATGTTTAAAGAAAAACAAGAGAAGGATACATTTACTAGTGGTACTGTATGAAGTATCACTATTTCACATGCTAGTATTCACATGCTATTTTGATAGAAATAGGGATAAAATTATATGCCCCTCAGCCCTAGATTACTACATCCACCAAGTCACATGGCCCAGATCTGAAATGCATGATCATGAGGGCTGATTAAGGCATCAATTGGTTAGGCATCTCAAGTAACTAATGCAGTTGAGATTATTTAAGGGCAAACTTCATCTGAATGTGCAACTAGCCCTTATTTGACAATATAAAGTTACAATTGCAATCCCTTCTCTCCATGGGGTGATCAAACAGCAGTAAGGGTAATGTTAGAGTCTCCTTTCAAAATGAAAGTAGTTGCTTGTGACTTTTAAGTAAAAATTAAAGTACTCAGTCTGGAAAACAGAGCAATGACTGTTTAATAATGGGACAGGTACCAGAAGCCAAGTAAGGACCCTAAGCACTAGAATATGGTGTGAGGCTCCTGCATGTATTCTATTTCTGGCCAAACAAATCTGAAATTCATTGTTTCAACAGGAAAGGTAGAAAACACCCCCAGGTAGATTAGCTTATAGCCTAATGGTTTGGCATTCTCCCAAAATGGTAACTGAAGCCTAATATCCCACTTCTGTGGTGAGTGCTGTAGCCAGTAGACTATTCTTAAAAAGCAAAACAAACACTGACCAAGTCCTGACCCGCTGATTTAAACTTAGATATAGGCTCTTACATTTGAACATATTCTGGAACTTAAGAAGAAATAAAGCATGTGTCTATCAGGAGCCTATGCTCTACAGAGGGCCAGGAGTTCAGCCACATCTCTGTTCTTAGCATTTCCTTGAGTTAGCTCTTGGTATTTAGGTGGGTCTATGGCCCACATCTTTGATGCCCCTGATTTAGGCATCTAGGCATTCAGTTGTGATCCAAAATAACTAGTCCAGTGATTTTCAATCAGGGTGCTGTGGCACCCTGCCTGGAGTGCCTTGGCATAATTTCAAGGGTCCCTTTTTAAGGGTGCCACCCAATGTTAGATGTACCAACATGATTCACAACATATCCATAGAGTTCAAAGAATCATAGAATCAGAGATAGAAGGGCTGGAAGGGATCCCCAGAGGCCATCCCAAGGCAGGATCATCCCTATCCAAACTGTCGTATATAATCAATAATCTGTACTCTACATAGGACTACTGCCAACCCTGATACAACACAGACCTAACATCCTGACCTGACACAGGTAAATCAGAGGAACCACATGGCCAATATCTTGATGAAACCTTCCTGTTTGCTTGTGGTCTTCCTGAGTTTTTGAAAGAGAAAAATTTCTCTATTCTTTTTCAATAATAAAAGGGTTAAAAACCAAGAGCTGGCATTTTCCAAAGGGTACCTTGAGTGTAATGAGTGGTGCCTCAAGTCTGAGGGGAACTCATATCTTAAAAAAAGGCTGAGAAATGCTGGATTAGTCCTTAGTTCTCTGGGTAGGCACCTAACTCAAAGGTGGTGGGAATCCTTATGTCTGGAATGATAGCCTCATTAAAGTATTTGCACAGGAAGAGGAAACTTTGGGGTCTACAGCCTTCTCAGTTTAAGGGGTTTGTTTCCTACTGTTACATACTTTCTAGGAGAATGCCCTACCCACAAGTCTATAAAATTGGTTTGGTAGGAACATGTTCTTTCCCTCTCCTTTAAAGGTGGTCTTCTCTTCTATCCTGCCAGTGTGTGGACGAG
>NW_017729027.1:50872970-50874350 GCF_001723915.1 Gavialis gangeticus | reverse complement strand
CAGGTCCCTTCCGACCCTAGAAACTATGAAAGTATGAAAGTATGAAACTGTGTCAATGGGCAGCCAAGAATGTAAGAGTCATAGTCCCAGAAAGAGAACACATGAAAAGGAGCCTGATTCTACAGCCTAATGGTTATGACACTCCCTTGGGCACGCTGGGTATGCTGGGTGCTGGTTCCCACTTCCAGTACTGTACATAACTAAAATCAGATAGTTATTGGTTAAAAAAAACAGAAATGTATATAGGAATGGAAACTAGAAATTCAAGTGCCCCAAGCTCCAATATTCAGGTGCCCCCAGCCCCAGATACCTATGAGCATGCCGAGAAGGTCAAGTAGAAGCTCTGCAGTCTAAAATGGTGCCACTGCCATAACTGTGGAACAGAACTAATTTGGCTTGCTTTTTCAAATTCAAACACCTGCATTCTGACTAGGTACTCTCTGGGAAATTCCTGACTTAGTTTGTATCTGGAACTTGGCCCTTAGGGTGCCGACATGAGCACTGAGGCTGCTCCCACTGTGTTGGAATTCCAGAGCTTTGGAGCAACTGCCGCACTCCAGCAGCCTCCTGCATCTTGTGTATCAGGGTCCCTGCTCTTAAAAATGGTGGTGGGGGTGCTTGCACTAAAGTTCATTGAACAACCTTTAATTCAAGCACCCCCAGTGCCATTTCCAAGTGTGGGGACGCTAATACATGACATGCGCACGGGCCAGGTCCTGGAGGACTGGAAAAGGACCAATGTGGTTCCTATTTTCAAGAAGGGGAGGAAGGAGGATCCAGGCAACTACAGGCCAGTCAGTCTCACCTCTATCCTTGGTAAAGTCTTTGAAAAGATTATTAAGGCTCATATAGGTGAGAGCCCAGCAGGAAAAATTACGCCGAGGGGAAACCAGCACAGGTTCGTAGCAGGTAGATCATGCCTGACTAATCTAGTCTCTTTTTATGACCAGGTTACAAAGTACCAGGACGCAGGAATAGGGGTAGATATTGTTTACTTAGACTTCAGGAAGGCCTTCGATACGGTATCCCACCCCATACTGGTGAACAAATTAAGAGGCTGTGACCTGGATGATTACACAGCCCGGTGGGTGGAAAATCGGCTAGAGGGTCGTACCCAGAGAGTGATGATGGACAGGTCAGTATCAACCTGGAAGGGCGTGGGCAATGGGGTCCCACAGGGCTTGGTCCTTGGACCGAAACTCTTCAATGTCTTCATTAGTGACTTGGATGAGAGAGTGAAGTGCACTCTGTCCAAGTTTGTGGATGATACAAAACTGTGGGGAGAACTGGACACACTGGAGGGCAGGGAAAAACTACAGGCAGACCTGGACAGATTGGACAAATGGGCAGAAAACAATAGAATGTGATTTAACAAGGTTT
>NW_017729027.1:50867613-50867970 GCF_001723915.1 Gavialis gangeticus | reverse complement strand
TTAACAAGGAGAAATGCAAAGTGCTGCGCCTAGGGAGGAAAAATGTCCAGCACACCTACTGCCTAGGAAATGACCTACTCAGCAACATGGAATTGGAAAGGGACCTTGGAGTCCTAGTGGACTCCAAGATTAACATGAGTCATAAGTGTGACGAGGTCATCAGCAAAGCTAACTGCACTTTATTGTGCATCAGCAGATGCATGCAAACAGAACTAAGTAGGTGATACTTCCCCTCTATGCGGCGCTGGTCAGACTGCAATTGGAATACTGCATCCAGTTTTGGGTGCCACACTTCAAGAGGGATGTGGATAACCTGGAGAGGGTCCAGAGAAGGGCCACTTGTATGGTTAAGGGCTT
>NW_017729027.1:50853064-50862613 GCF_001723915.1 Gavialis gangeticus | reverse complement strand
GCCTCCGCAAGAGAAGGTTGAGAGGTGACCTTGTGGCTGCCTATAAATTCATCATGGGGGCACAGAAGGGAATTGGTGAGGCTCTACTCACCAAGGTTCTCCTGGGGGTTACAAGAAACAATGGCCATAAACTAGGAGAGAGCAAATTTAGACTGGACATTAGGAGGAACTTCTTCACAGTTAGAGTGGCCCAAATTTGGAATGGGCCCCAAGGGAGGTGGTGGTTTCCCCTACCCTGGGGGTCTTCAAGAGGAGGTTGGATGGGCATCTAGCTGGGGTCATCTGAACCCAGCACTCTTTCCTGCCTATGCAGGGGGTCGAACTCGATGATCTATTGATGTCCCTTCCGACCATAACAACTATGAATCTATGAATCTATGCTCTTGGAGCCGCTTCCCCTCCCCCAAGCACATGTAAAAGCACCCTTAGGCTCCTAAGTCACTTAGGATAGAAATGTCATCCAAGGAAAATAAACTAAAGAATTTCTGCAGCAGTTATCAATAATCAGTTTCATTCATTTCATATGCAGGTTAAAAACCTCTATACATTTCAGGCTGTATGAAAGTTAAATTAGGACATCAAATTTTACTCAGTACTGCTATCAATGAATGGCTTAAACCTTGCATAAAATCAATTTTCAGACAGCTCTTTGGTGTGATCAGGTTTTTTCACTGCTACATGAAACAAGATGCTTCTGACAATATGAGTAGGAGAATGAGGGCAAAAAGGTGAAGAAAATACTGTTCATTCAGGACAGAAGGAAAAAGAGTAATCTGGTCCTGTAGGCAGCATTAACTTATTGATTTGGCACTCCTCCTGCTGCAGAAGTTAGTGACAGTGACCTTGATATGGCCTCATTACAGAAGATAATTTTATGAAGCACCACCGCTATCTTTTTGCAATCTACCAAGTTAATAACTACTTGTTTAGAATGCACAGTTCCAAGCAGGCATATCTACTTGTCAGTGAATTGTGGGATGTAGGCATATTCTTGTACAGAAGCAGCATGAAGTCACATTGCTCTAGGATGGGGGTGACCAAGATATAGCCTGCAGGCTGGATCTGGCATGCAGAGTCATGCCATCTGGCTTTTTGGGGTGCTCCCCACAGGTCCAGAAATATGGTGGCAGCACAGCAGCAGAATTAACTACCATAGTGCCCAGAGCTTCCACAATTAATACTGCCACTGAACATCCTGCTGCCAAATGTCCAGACTCATGGGGAGCCCTGCTGGCAAGATGATGTGACCCCTCACACTGGATTGGGCCTTTGGACTCTCCCCATGCACCAGGGATAGATGAGTTGGGCACCAGTACTTATGGCATTACAGTGAGGTGTGTACCTGAGGTAGAGGAGAAGAAACGTGCAGACTGCTTCTCTCTGTAGTGCACAGGGTCCATTCGTTGGAGACAGTGGTAATACCCTCCTGCTCCACACACCCTTTGTTGCCTAACATCTCTGTACATAAAGGGCTTAGTCCATCTGTCTGTGTGTCTGTCCGTCTGTATCACTCTTTAAGGGTGCTTGGAGCCTGGCATGGTGGGGAGGGCAGAGGGAGGGGTCAGTGGGAACTGGGCTCCCAGCTACTGTGAGGCTACCGTGAGAAGACAATTAGATGAACAATGCCATTAAGAAAGTCGCCATTCATCCGTCATTCTTGATGGGCAATTCGCTAGGATGTTTATATGCATGCATATCTTGTTAGTGCAGGGACAGCAATTTTTCCTAGCCCTTAGTAAGGTACTCATTATGGGATGTCTCACTCCTTCTTGAGCATTCAAGGATGATAGACAAACTGCCTCTTGATAATCTCACTGAAGGTACGTCTACACTACACAATACAAAGACACTCAAGCTAGTTCAGAAGCAGCTAAACTTCATACCAGAAAGAGCCCTAAAATACACATTTTTTCCTGGGCTAATATACTCTGCTGTTCAACAGCTTTTCAGAGCCATCACACATATGGCACTGCATTGTCATTGCATCAAATGTATGTTTGCATTTGCATCTACACTCACTGAGAGGCTTGATCCAGCAAGGCATTATTCTTCTAATGATTATTTTTTGTGGTAGCATTCATTGTGCACCATGCACTTTTTAAACACCTTTGAAAGATGCTTACCTTACACAGCTAAGTACAAATAAGTAGAGCCATGTCAGGAGGTTAAAAAAAACAGGCCGTGTATATGTAATTGGACCACACTGCATGCTACACTATAGACCTAAGCAGTTCTTTTCAATTTCTGAACAGCAAATATGGACCCTGGTTAGGCAAAAGTGTAATTCCTATGGTGTTCCCTGATAATATCATCAGGACCAACCTCTTTCTGAATCATGGTACTGGGACCTCTTTACTCCAAGAAGGAGCACATCCATAGATCTTAAAATATGGAGCCTATAGTTCTCTGTAGTTCAGCTTCCCTGAAATATGCTCCCCTCCACCTATATAAATGGAAATTCAAGCCTTACACATTTCATGAAGTGCAGCTGGATTCTAAATGACTTGCTCAAAGACAGACAGCTGCTGAAATGGTAACCCAGGAGTTCCAGGCTCTGAGCTACCTACCTTACCCATTCTGGTTGGAACAACTTTCTAATACAAGGTAAGTTTCTCAGTATGAAAAACGCTTTTCATAACCACCAGAAGTGTAAGTGAATATTAAGCCTTAACCATTTTTAGCAACATTATCATTTTAATGCATATTACACTAGTTTTTGGAAGGTGGAAAAAGCAACACACACCCATAGCCAAAATCCAATGTCACATTATTCATCAAAGGTTTTTCAAGTAGTTTAAAAATTTTACATTTCAATGATGTTAAAAGCAGTTAATTTTATATCAAATCCATTACTCTTTATTTATCTTTCTAGTAGCACTTCTATGTCATTGAATCCTTATTTTTCCCCAAACTTTTGCAAGTCTCTGTTCCCTGAATCAGAACATTTAATTTTCATCTACATTATGAATTATAATTTAGGTGCCAACTTGCAGAAGACTTTTTCATATGTTTAACTTTTAAGCATATAAGTCGTCATTTTGAGTTCACATACATGATTTCTGTGGGAGAAATGTAAAATTCAGTTCCCTATCTTGTAGGCCTGTGCAAAGTGGCTAGCATTTGCTTTGGATTTAGATTTGGCCAATTTGGGGGATAGTGATTTTATTCAGTGATTTGAATCACTATCCCAAATCGATTCGGCCAAATCTGATTCAGAGATTTGGTAGCTGCCAAATAGGCCGAATCTCTGAATCAAACAGGCCCCATCCCCCACCCACTCTCCCAGCCCTGTCAATGGCTGCCCTGCCCAGTCCCAGCGCCCCGGCTCTTTAAAAAAAAAAAAAAAAGGCCCTGCACTCACTGGCTTCTGCCAGGCTGGGGTGTGGGGAATAGGGGGTGATCCCCACTGCCCCCAGTGCCCTGGCTGTGTGGGAGGGATCTGAAATGAGCCCCCAGAAGCCCCAATAGCTGCTGCAGCAGCCAGTGAGTGTGGGGCTTTTAATTTTTTTTTTCAGAGCTGGGGAGCTGAGACCTGATGGGGCAGCCATTGACGGGGCTGAGAAAGCAGACAGAGGTCAGGGAGCACTCAGAGGGGCTGGGGGAGGAGGCAGGGGATGGTGCCTGGTGGGGGTGCCCCCATGGTACCCTTCCCCCTTCTCCAGCCCCCTCCCCCGCCCCGTACTTACCAGCATGGAGTCCGGGTCCAGCTCCCTGTGGTGGCAAGCGGGGATTGCCCGAATCACTGAATCTCCACATCTTTCTCCGAATCTTTTCCAAATCTATTTGTAGATTTTGAATTGATTTGGACCTTTTTATTGGTCTCCCATTCGATTTGGATTTGGAGATTCAGCCACTGAATCAGGCTGAATCTCCTCTGAATCTAATCAGCACCTCAAGCTTTGAACACCCCTAATATCTGGCACTATCACCACCACATTTTCAATCTTATTTAGGGCAGATCTACACCACAAATTTACCAGGCCAAGTAGTGATGTCCTCAAGCAGTCCATGGCCCCTAGCATACATTCATTTAACGGTCTGATAGAATCTGTATCCCCAATCCCAAAAATCATACCTCCTTCCATGCCACACATGCATCATGTGCATGGCAGGAGGCACAATTTTAGGATAGTGCATCAGATTATAATCACACCATTACTACTTTCCGGTGCAGGAGGAACCCAGAGACATAATCTCACTCTCTCACTGTACTGGCAAGTTGAAACTGGGTGCTGTAACCCTACATGAGGACCCAAAAACCTGCTGAACTAGACAGCCCAGGGTCTGGTTTCAGTCTTAGGGCTTTTCAGTGACCAGGGCTGATAATCAGCTATTTTTCAACTTACAGCTCTGGACAGTCTCAGGTCTGGTTCACCTGGGACTATCCAGATAGATGGTCAACTGATTGTTGGCTCCTGTTAGACAGCCCTGAGTCTTGAACCCTGGTCCCTAGACAGCCCTGAGTTTTGAACTAGACCTGGAGCTGTCCAAGCTTGGGCCAAAAAGTCAGCTAATCTCATGTTAAAGTCATCAGTAGGGGAATCCCTTCATCTCCCTCACTGGCATCCTCTGATCCCCTGCACCCTGTAGCCCAGCAAGAGCTGCCAGTCATGGGGTTTAAAATCCCTGGTAGGGAAGTTTTTTGGCTCCTCACCTCTCCCCAGACTCACACTGGGGCCAATATTCAGATGACTGTTGGTCCCAGACCTGGGACCCTATGAGGGCTCGTTCCAAACTGACTGTGACCCTGGCCACATGTTAAATTTAATGCAACATATAAATCATAATAATGTTCTACATTATTTGGGTTATTATATGTGAGAGATTTTTATGGTTTGCTTGCCATCTTATGATGCCTTACATTGGGTGCATGTGTAGCACCCTTCCCATCTATCCTGTGATTAACATGAATGTGACGTTGAGGTGGTACATGTTCAAAAAGCATGATGTGGGGGAGGCAAGGGCTAACTTTTATTGCTGAGTAGCACTGTGATTTAGCCTACTCATAATGCAATGTGAATGCAGCATTGCATGCAGGTCAACAGATCCATGAAGCAGTATGACATGCTAAGAGTCATAATACCTGGAGTGATAAGTTTGTGCTACAGACATTCTCTTACAAATTGTTTATATATATATATATATCTATATATCTTCCTTCTCTCTAGAAAGGACATAGAATCATAGAAAATTAGGGTTGGAAGGGACCTCAGGAGGTCATTTAGTCCAGACTCTTGCTCAATGTAGGACCATCCCCAACTAGATCATCCCAGCCAAGACTTTGTCTAGCTAGGTCTTAAAAACCACCAGGGATGGAGAGTTCACAACCTATCTGGGTAATCTGTTCTAGTTTACTACCCTCCTAGTGACAAAATTCTTTCTAATATCTAACCTAAACTTTCCTTACTACAATTTGAGACCATTGCCCCTTGTTCTGTCATTTCCCACCACTGAAAACAGTCTAGCTCCACCCTCTTTGGAACCCCCTGCCCAGGTATTTGAAGACTGCTATTAAAGCCCCACTCAGTCTGTTCTCCTCTAGACTAAATAAGCACAGTTCCCTCAGCTTCTTCTCAGAAGTCATGCGCCCCAGCCCCCTCACCATTTTTGTTGCTCTCTGCTAGAGTCTATCTAATTTGTCCACATCCTTTCTGCAGTGGGGGCCCCAAAACTGATTACATCCTTTGACCTGATGGCAACACTCCTACCAATGCAGCCCAGTATGTCATTAGCCTTCTTGGCAACAAGAGCACACTGCTGGCTCATATTCAGTTTACTGTCCATTGTAAGCCCCAGCTCCTTTTCTGAAGAGTGGCTGCCCAGGCAGTCAGTCCCCAGCCTGCACCGGTACATGGGATTGCTCCATCCAATTGTTCCAAAGTGCAGGATTTTGCTTTTGACCATGCTGAACCTTATGAGATTCCTCTTGGTCCAATCCTTCAATTTGTCTAGGTCACTCTGAATCCTAGCCTTACCCTTCAGCAGATCTACCGCTCCTCCTTGCATGGTTTCATCTGCAAACTTGCTGAGGGTGTACTCTATGCCATCTTCCAGGTCATGGATGGAGATATTAAACAAAACTGGCCCAAGGACTGACCCCTGGGGCACTCCACTTGATATCATCTGCCAACTAAATATCTAGTAATTACTACCTTTTAAGCCCAATTGATTACTACCTTTTAAGCCCAATTCTCCAGCCAGTTTTCTATCTACCTTACAATCCATTCATCCAGCCCATACTTCTTTAGCTTTCTTCTGAGAATGTTGTGGAAAATGGCATCAAAAGCCTTGCTAAAATCAAAGTACACCACATCCACTGGTCTCCCCTCATCCACAGAGGGGAGACAAATTGGAGGATTGGGCCAAAAAGAATTTCATTATGATATACAACAAGGACAAGTGCAAAGTCCTGCACTTAGGATGGAGCAATCCCATGCATCAGTACAGGCTGGGGGCTGACTGGCTGGGCAGTAGCTCTGTAGAAAAGGACCTGGAGGTTACTGTGGACAATAAGCTAAATATGAGCCAGCAGTGTGCCTTTGTTACCAAGAAGGTGAATGGCATACTGGGCTGCACTGGTAGAAGTGTTACCAGCAGAACAAGGGAAGTGATTATTTCCCTCTATTCTGCATTGGTGAGGCCACATCTGTAGTACTGTGTTCAGTTTTGGGCCCCCTGCTACAGAAAGGATGTGGACAAATTGGAGACAGTCCGGCAGAGGACAACAAAAATTTTTAGGGGGCTGGGGCACATGATTTATGAGGAGAGGTTCAGGGACCTGGGTTTATTTAATCTAGAGAAGAGAAGACTGAAAGGGGACTTAATCTCAGCCTTTAAATACCTGAAGGGAGGCTCCAAGGAGGATAATGCTAGACTAGTCTGTGGCCCAAGTTGCCATCCACTTCTATGTCCACCACCAATTCTTCTCTGTTTGTGAGCAAGGAATTACATCTAAGACATGCTACTGTTTAAAAATTGTCATTTGATTTTTCAAAGGAGTTTAAATAGTAGAAACTATGATGCAATCTCTATTTATTTCCCCACTTCACATCTTTCCTCCATGAACTTTATTTACTTGCAAGGTGTTCTCCCAACAACTCTTTATTAATAGCCTTAAGAAAGGTCTAAAGTGAAGAAGAAAAAATAAAACCAGTCCTACTTCTGAAAAGCTTACCATTCCAAGACGTGAGAATGGAAAAGTTAGGATGTGTCTGGAAGATGTGGGGAAATAATTCAGAGTGTGCTTTGTCTTGTTTCTTTTAGTTTGGTAGGGTTGTTTTCTCATGCATATAATGCAAGGACAAGGTTTTCAAGACAGGCTTGAATGTGAGGCGCATGGTAGCCCTTCTAAACTGTGATTGAAAGGATACTGTATGGGGCACTTTAGACAAATGTATGAGTATGTGCAGAGGAACATAAAAATGAATTTTGCCAAAATGCAGATTTGTACTCAAACCAACATGCAATTTATTTCCCTTAACAGTATTTTCAATTTTCTTATTACAAATTCCTATGAACCTAATGAAGGTTTTTGTCTCCTAGTGATAACTTTAAAGGTGTTGAGCCTATTGCCCCAACTAAATTACAGCTTAGTTGACTACTGGATGCTGATTTAATTCCCTACTGAAGGTTCAGTTGAAGAATTGTTTAAACTTTTGTTTCAAATAAAATATCTTGTGTGGTTTTGCAATTCCACAATAGCTGTTGTAATTACATTAACACCTAGTGTTATAAAGCAACTTTAAGGGTATATGACTATTACCCTCAGAGTCTCTAAAGAGCGCTGGCATTCTACAGGAGGAAAGATACTTTATAAACACATACGTAATAATTTTTTCAATAAATAAATAACCAGTCAGTGTCTACTGTGTTTGCAGTTGAGAGGATAACTTAGTAATGATTGGTCTTAAATAAAATTCTCATCCATTTTAACTGCCTATAGGAATTAGTTTTCACAAGACATTTCTTTTATGCATATATGACATTCAGGGTTTTGTTATAATAGGGAGAGAAAAAAGTTAACGTTAAGAAACCTGAAAGTTCTGTGAAATAGCCACAAAAAATACATTTGTTCTAGAAAAAATGAGAAAACTACTCTATCATATTGTACATGTCCTAGGTTATAGAAAAGCTTCTCTTTAGTGAAGTATTATTTCTATTATGCTGCCAAGTTCAATATCTGCAAGGTTAAATTGTAAAGTGGACTTTCAGAGTATTTTCTAATTTGATTGTTTATAACTCAGTGATTATTACTTATTCACAGTGGATATTTCTCTTTTCCTTTTATCCTTCTGCCTCTTTCTCCATTTAGATTTCTCTATTAATCACATATAAAGAATATGTTATGATTATAAAGTGAATTTATCTTAAGGTAGCTCTATACTACACATGTGTATTGCTAAAATGCAGCCACTTCTGGTATAAAATAAGGCAACCAATCTGCACTCCAATTCTACATACTAGGACTTGCAGGAAAGTAACTGATTAACTTAACCAATGGATCTTATAAAGACAGAAAATATACACGAGCATGTTATAATTGTCATACTCCCATATGCAAATGGCAAGAAGTTCCAATTTTATTTTATTTTTTTGGAAAACCAAAAAAAGGCATAAAATCTCTGGATGTTTTATGACTGAATGTGGTCAAGAACTTTGTTTACTATCCTTTTTTCTGTCTTTTCTTATCTGATGGTGAAGATAGCTAAATTTTGGTTTTCATATGTTGTGCCTTTAATTATACTACTGGTCTGTTTGCTGTGGGGAAAACAGTGAGCACATAGAAGATAGAATCATGCTATATACCTCAGAAATACAGGGACAAAAAGTAACATTTAAAAAAACAGTGCTACTTACTGTGACAACAGCATACTAGCTGACAATGAAGCCCCATGTAACAAAAAGATATTTTTGCCACTGAGTCCAATAAGTAAGAATTCCACTGTCTTAGGACTTGTTCACATTCCTTGAGAAGTAACTCAGGTTAAAGAATTTTATTTTTGTCTGAATAATATTGGAAAAGAATATAATGGAAGAGCTTGCTCAGCAATGTGTCTGAGCATATAGGATAAATTTAAATTGAAGAAACAGCTCTATGGCCCCATACACATTACAGGTATCACACAATTAACTGATTAATTGTACAATTGCCTTGAAACCAACTACACGTGCAAAGTACTTATCACATCATAAAAAGCTCCAACCAGCTACAAAGTTGGACCTTGAAAATGTGTACTAACTTTATAGCTGGTTACTATTGAGCTTAATTTGCATGTGTAGCAGGGGTGCACCACACCCAGCTAGGGCTGGGAGTCCTGCAACTTTTGGAATTCTCGGCCTCAGTAGCTCTGTACTCCCAGCAGGACCCTGCAGCCCCTCAGACTCAAAGATGCTGGGACCCTGCAGCATGCCTTCTGATGCCAGGGTGTGGCTGTGATTGCCCAGCCCTGGGGTGGCTGAAACCCCCAGAGCTGGAAGATTGCTGCTGCCATGATCTCCCAGCCCCAAGAGTTTCATGCAAACCTTGGGCTGTAACACCCCCCCCCCCCA
>NW_017729027.1:50848918-50852884 GCF_001723915.1 Gavialis gangeticus | reverse complement strand
ATGAAAAAAATTATAATTACAAAGCCAGCTGGGTCTGGAAAATAAGTAAAGACACAATCAAAACTATTCTAATTGAAAAATGTCCAGCAGCAGTGGGATGCTTTGAATTTTGTCTGAAGAGGATGGTGGAAGATGGGTAAATCCTATAAATTATCATCAGAGAAAGGAAAATAGGGGAACCATTAATAAGTCAACTAAGATATTATTTTGTTTTATTTGTAAGTTAGTTTAATTTAAATATGTCCCAGTTGACAGTGATTGGTTATCATCTCAGTGAGAAATGTCAAAAGCTCCCTAAAGCATCTTGGACCACATAACTCTAAATCTCTCCATTCAAACATGCAGCATTGGGATTTGTAATGATCATAAAGGGTCAGAACCTTCCCTTTACATCTTATCCAGGTTAATAGTGGTCACATTCTTAATGTATTTGCCTCTACTAATGTTTTGACATAGAGGGAATGGCTGTGTACATTAAGAGCTCTAGAAAGAAAAAAGAAATAGAAAAATAGATCATTTGCTTTCAGTCTATAACTATTTAGGATGATAGACTACAAGCACTTGGAACATAGAGTGCTCCCCTAAACTAAACAGTGGAGAAATATGAGCAAAAAATAATAGACTGGTCATGTTGTAGATCAATATTATTGTTCATGTTGTAGGTCAGCTGAAAATCTATATACCACCTTGACAGGATACTTCAAGAAAGCAAGCAAAAAGGAGCCTGACTGTATGGCCCAGTGTGACAGGGAACCCAAACCCTGTCACAAGGGCAATGGTGCGGTGGGGAAGCTACAGAAGCCCTGCGAGGTGACCACTGCATCCACAACCAAGACTGTATCCAATGGTGCAGAGCCAAGACTCAAAGAGAGTTCACGTAAGCTGACGCTGCGTTGATTATTATTTTTGTGTGATTACAGAGTTTCAACCGGTGGTTTGGGAGAGGCTATTACGGGTTGGGGGAGGCCTCATTTTCAGGACCCTCTGCAGAGTGGGTACCTGGCTCCAGTGAGGGTGCAGTTTTGGGGGGCACAGACCCAGCACCAGTGAGGGTGCAGTTTTGGGGGGTACAGACCCCAGCAGCAGTGAGGGCGCAGCCTTTGGGGGCCCAGGCCCCGGCGACAGTGAGGGCGCAGTTTTTGGAGCAGACACAGGCGCCAGTGAGGGCACAGCTTTTGGGGGACACAAACCCCGGTATTTGAAGGACTATTTTAAAAAGGCCAGGGAGGCCTGGTGCACTGCAGTGCGGTAGTTTGTCTTTTTTGTTTGGACTGACAGGTGTGGGTTCAGGGTGTGCCTGGGTCTTGAACGCGCGGACCGGGGGTCCAGTTCCCATGCCTCAGGGCCGGGGAGTGCTGTGCTCCATAAGGGAGCAGGAAAAGCTAGAGCCTTGGAGTCCAACCCTGTTTAGTGGGCTCAGACGGGGAGGCCTAGCCAGAGGAAACAGGGGTTAAGCCATAATAGGTGAGACCCCAACATACCCAGAATAATAGGCAGTCTCCCACTCAAAAAAAAAAAAAAATTGCATCAAGACGTGGCAGATGAGATTATGGCGGGACTGAAGAATTACAAAACAGGCCCCAAGGGTGCCCCACGAGAGGCATGGATAATCAAAGATGGTGCTGGGGAAGGTGACCTGTCACATCCGGGCTTAATGACTTTCAGCTAAGAGGGGAAATGTGCATTTCAGTTCCTGCCAGCAATATTGTTAGCTTTAGTCCATTTTATATTAAATAATCACTGATTAGAAATTAACTAGCCACCCTGAAGAAACCAGATCCCCTCAGGCTGAAGAGGGGGTCTATAATCTAGATCTCACACTTCCTAGGCAACTGCTATAACAATGAGACTATTGTTACAAAAGCCATGCACTGCCCCTGTCCCTCTGTTTGCCCATCTGTCTGTCCATTTGTTTATCAATGAAAGTGCTGATATTTTGCATGAGTCTTGAATGTTACCTGCCAGGCTGTGTTTGGTATGCTCTGAACGTGCCTAATGGATAGGGTCTTCTGGGGAGTTAAGTACAGATGCCTTATTTGAGACTCTAAAAAATGTCTTTAGAAAGGATTGAAATGTCTTTAGACAGGATACTATGCAGAGACAAACTGTTGTTCCCTGAATCCTTAGCTCAGCCAAGAGTGTAAGGTTTTTGTGAATTACTTATTTGACTTTAAACATCTAAATTATGCCTAAAATGAGATACTTAAGTACTCTTTTTTTGGACCTCACCCTACATGCCTATCCTAATTGATACAACACACAATCAGCAGATAAAGCTGTTCTGCAAAGCCACAACTTAGAAACCTACAGTCCTTACTTTTCAGTAGCCACGTCTACATGAGACTGACTGCACAGTAGCTCATTACTGTTGCAGAGTAGTGTTGCATGGCACAAAGTGTGACACAACGCTATGAATGGTAGTAACAAGCTACTAAGTAGTTAGCAACACCAAAAGCTGTTTAGCAATGCTACTGAGCCATAACTCCAATTACTGAGCAGCCATTTAGTAGTTGTGTATAATGGCTGTCACTAAATGGCTTCTCAGTAGTATGCAAGTACTAAATGACTGCTCAGTAATATACAAGTACTAAATGGGTACTCAGTATACAAAAGTACTAAATGACTCCACAATAACAATTGCACAGTCAGCATCTCATGTTGATGCGCCCATTATGTAACAAACTATGAACTACCTAGTTAGGTAAAGGTCAATGTATATACATCTCTGGCTCTTTTTTGGATTTTTCAGTGAGAACAAGCACCAGATGTTTGAATTCCCTTGCACTGAGTCACTCATTATTGTCTGAGTGGACAGAATGACCACTTATGAGCAGATGCATACATTTTGGTGCTAGTTAAGATGCATTGAATGCAAACTTTCTTCACTTATGTTGGTCTTTCACTATTCAAGCAATATATCACCCCTAAGCCTATTTAAGAACTGAATTGTTTGGAAACAACCAAATATGCTGAGGTTATCTCTCCAATGTAGTGGGCTGAAGAAAATTTTAATAAGTAATTCTTATAATAAATTAATTTTATTTTCCCAGTCCAGATATGATAGAAAGAGGACAAATATAAATATATTATAGTAGTTGCAATATCAGCAATAACCTTTACAAAGAAGTCCTAATGCTCCAATTTTTTTAAATATGTTATTTTGTTTTGTGTTTAATAAATACTTTTGTGCTATTAAAGAAATAACATTACCGTAAATTCACTGTACTGTAAATTCTCATCTCCTGCTGTTTATAACCCTCCCATACAACTGAAGATTTAACTTACATCTCTCAAGTCTCAATACAATTTATTCATACTCATCTATGGGCACATCTATGAACCCACTTAATACAATTTTCAAGTGTCAAAAGTTGCAGATATTTTCTTTCAAAAATCCAAAAAAACAGAGTGTTAAGGGTTCCCATGATCTCTATGACTAAACTGCTAAGTTTAGTAAAGGCAGCACCATTGTCATGATCCTGACAAAAATGCCAAAAGTTTGTTGTGTCATGCCCAGCCAGCTAGTTTCCTATTAGTATAGGTCACAGTTCTGGCAAATTTAACAGACTGTTAACACATAACATGAAAAGATATATGGAAGGATAACAAGATTACACCAATTAAGGCAGTCACTTATAATCCAGATTTCATATATTTCATAGATTTTCAGGGTCGGAAGGGACCTCAGCAGATCATTGAGTCTGACCCCCTGCCCTGGGCAGGAAAGAGTGCTGGGGTCAAATGACCCCAGCTAGGTGCTTGTCCAGTCTCCTCTTAAAGACCTCCAAGGTAGGGAAGAGCACCACCACCCTTGGGAGCCCATTCCAGATTCTGGTAACCCTTACTGTAAAGAAGTTCTTCTTAATAATCTGCTCTCTGTCAGTCTGTGGTCATTGTTTCTAGTTACTCCAAGGGGTGCCCTGGTAAACAAAGTATCTTCTATGCCTTGCTGCCCCGCCCTCCCCC
>NW_017729027.1:50842649-50848837 GCF_001723915.1 Gavialis gangeticus | reverse complement strand
CTCATAGGACCTATCCTGCAGGCCCCTAATCATATGAGTGGCCTTCCTCTGGACCCTCTCAAAAGTTATCCACATCCCTCTTGAAGTGTGGTGCCCAAAACTGAATGCATTACTCCAGCTGCAGCCTTACCAGTGACATATAGAGGCATAGTATCACCTCCCTGGACCTGTTTATGATGCATGATAGCATGTGGTTAGCTCTATTGATCCTTTCATCATATTGTTGACTCATGTTCATCTTTGAATTAACTATGACTCTGAGATCCCTTTCTGCTGCTGTGCTGCTTAGAAAGTCCTCCCCCAATCTGTATGTGTGTTGGTGATTGCTTCTCCCTAGGTGCAGTACTCTGCACTTATTCTTGTTAAACTGCATCCTATTTTGTTCTGCCTGCTTTTCCAGCTTGTCCAAATCCACCTGAATCCATTCCCTGCCCTCAGTGTGTCTGCTTTGCCCCATAGTTTGGTGTTAGCCATAAATTTGGACAGTGTGCTCACTATGTACTTGTCCAAAGCACTGATGAAGGTGTTGAACAGCAGTGGCTCGAGGACCGAGCCCTGTGGGACACCACTGCCCACATCCTTCCAAGTCAATGAAAAATAAAAGCCAATTAGGACCACTAGTGGTCACTGAATGCATTTCAGCTGAATGGTCCTGAGGTGTCATGAGCCTGAGTTCCACAGATTGAAGTTGAAAGTTTAATGTAACAAATATACATCTCTAGCAATGGTTTACATTTTAAACATTTTCAGAAAATACAAAAACACAGAGTAGAATGCATTTAAGTGTGCTGTTATCTGTGGCAGTACTACTTTCCTGAAGGCAACTGGAAGTAAGAAATTTTGACAGGCTACATTTGTGTGCCCAACAGAGCTGTGTGTAAATGCTAGTATTCATAGCTACATTTAATTGAGACTTATAATTGTACTCATAAATATGGAGGGCAGCTTTAAAAGCTAGTACTTCACTGTATCAAGAGTTTCCCATCAAGAGAATGTTTATACTAATATCTACTTTGATGTTATACATAATAAATTTGTATATGTTACAGCTGAACTAATGGGGAATGTTACCTTTATTTCAGTGGGGGCAGAGTTGATTGAGGCCATGAAGTTTATTATTCCTATTTTTATTCTTCCTTACCTTATGAGTGGTCTCCAACAGTACCATTTCCTCAAACACCGGATGTGCACAAGCTTTCATGGGTCCCAGATGAAGTTTGGGTGGCTTAACTTAAGCTACATAAACTTGAGCTCAGAGTGGCTTGTGCAAGTGTTTGCTACTTGCTAGGGCAGCGGGAGGTAAATTGGTGGAGGAGGGACCGGTAGGATTGAGTAGCTTGTCAGTCTGCAGGCAGGGGGTTGCCTGAGGTGTAATCAAGGCAGAGGTGTAATCAAGTTGGGAGAGAAATTGTTTGGTCAGAGGGAAGAACAGCACAGTTTTGGGGATGTGAATGGCTGGGCTTTCCCAGCCCCTGGGCTGTGCTGTCAAGAGTTTATTTGGTCAGGTTAAGCTTTGCTAGACTAGGCTAACCTTTTATCTATCTAAAATTAGTTCAACTCTGCCACTGCCTCTGAGGTGAGCTAACTTTAGATCAGGTGTGCCATTTTTAGAGTTATGTAAACGCTGTGAAGCTTGCATTCTGAGCATTCAGATTGTCCTTAGTTGGGGTGAGCTGAATGTAAGGTTGTATGTATCCTTAGAAAGCAGGAATGCAACTCAGACTTTTAGAATGGTGCTTAGGGTATAGTCTATTAATTACAGCTCTCAATTCAGTCAGTGCCTTCATAAACAGAGGTGAAAATAGCACTAAGTGGATAAAATCTTCTTTTAAAGCAGTATTTTCAGAAAAAAACCCACTTTATTTTCTTCAAAATGTCACTGAATATTTTAATTGAATAAGAAATTATTTTGATTAAATTCAGTTCAGATAACTGACATTTTTAGGTACCATTGATTCCAATGAGGTATTGGTTGGTGTATCTAAAATAAACTAATGATAATGAAAATGTTCCTTGTGAAAGAGATAATGAACAGACTAATAGTTATATTGTGTCAAAAAATTATATACTGCAGGGATTGACAGATAGATAACTTTATGTCACCTACTGACTGCAGAAAGAGAAGACTCAATTTAAGAAAATTCCAAGAGAAGAAAAAAATGTAAGCTTGTCAAAGAAAGATTGGTGAAAAAAATATACATGAAACTTACCACTGACAAATTAGTGTCCAGCTTAATACTGCTAAACAAATGATCAGAACACCACCTAAAATGATGGAAACTAAAGAGCCTTTAGGAAGTCTTCCAGAATCTGTAACATATATAAAAATGGGTTTCACTGCATCAGCAACAAACACAGTGTAGTGACATATCAGTCACAGTATTGTTTCCAACATGCATTTTTGTATTTCCTGCCCATTAGGCATTAGAACTCCCAATAAAACTCTATAAAACCATTATGCCATCCCTCAGATATGAAAACTTATTGCTCCCTTCAAGGATGCTCCAGCAGACAGAGTATCTTTGAAAGAGCCATCTAAAAACTGTGAAGTAACCCCCAACTGACCACATACCCTTAGTTGTTACACATCACCCTGCAATAAGAAAGATCAGCTAACAATTACAAACAATACTCAAAAAGGATCAGATTTGACAGAAATATTCCCAATCTCCTTGTTCTTGGCTTTCAAACAACTCCTTAATTTTGTTCAGTTCATCATCATAAGCAATTCCTCACTGATCAGCGTACAGTTAATGGGATGTAATGGGTCACAATCCTGCCTTAATAAGAAATACAAGACTTGCCAACTCATCTCCACTGCTACCACAACAAACACCCCCATATTGAAATCATTAGAAGCCACAGATCCTATACATATCTATTCTTCACACAGTGAAACAGATGACCTCACAGAAAATACTTAGGTGAAAATAGACAAAAACTACACTCTCGAATGAACAAACACAGGAAGAAGATAAAGGACAGACACACATATAAACAGGGAGGAAAACTCTTTTCACAGAACTACCACTCACTTTATGACAAGCAAAGTTTTTTGCGATATCTTTTTTTGGATGAACTGGCTAGTTGGAAGAGCTACTGGACAAGCTGTCAGGCATCAGATGCTCTTCATCCAGTCTCTGAAGAAATATATAGTTGGTCCAATAATATCTATCATAAATAAAAAAGGAAAAAAGCTTCTGCTCTCCATGTTTCCTTGACCATCGTGGCTACAAAATATCAGAACCTCATTTTCTAACTTCACAATCCTTGTCCTCAAGGGGAATTTACAAAGCAGATTGAAAAAAAGGTGGATCTGGGAACAAATACTCATACCTTTACTGGACAGAAAAAAATAAGGACTAAACACAAACATTGGCTCTATTATAAACTATGTATTAATCTCTCTCCCTCCTTGATAGTCTTGTTATTTTCATTATCAGGTTATTATCCTTCCTACTGCATTTCTCTGGCCTTTCAGCTAACTGGATAATGAGTCTTTGCTGTTTTTACAGCCCTCTTCTACCCTTTAGCTAGGCTGTCTCTATTTACATATGGAGTTTTCCCATAGATTATTATTCTATTCATTATTTAGCTCAAGCTGTGTCTGTTTCTTTCTAAGACCTGAAGAAGAGTGTTTGTGCTAAAAATACTGGTCTAAACCTCTCGCAACCACACAGTTTGTCCAATAAAATTATCATTCTCCAAAATATCCTTGCTTCTCATGTATATCCTGACGCATCACAGCAACAATATCACTCCAATACTACTATGCTATTAATAAGGCCAGTTTTCCAGTTTGAGTCAGTCCTCATTGTTGCATGAAATATTGGTACATAATACTATGCAGATTCTACCAGGCAATGGAAACAAAGGTTTGATTTCTCATCTCATACTCATGCTGAGCAGAAATCAGTCTCAAAGTAAAATAGTGGGATTAATTAAACCGAGTGAAGTCATGGGCGCATGCAGGATTGTGGCAATGGGAGTGGGACTACACCCACTTTAGCTGCATGGTGCATGCACAGTGAAGAGAGCTCATGGTGTATGTGACATACAGCTGAAGGGGCCGTGGCTTCAGCCCTTCATTATGATCCTGATGCCAGTGAACATTTTCTCTGAGCTCACCAGCACGTCAGCATAGCTCCTGCTGGAATTCAGCATGTGCTATGAACTCTTTGAGATTTCCAGCTCAGGGTTTGCCTGGAGTCCCTGCTTTTAAGTAGCTTTGGGTCTTGCCCTAACCCTAACTGTAACCCTCCCCCAACTCCCTCTCCAGATTCAGCATCAGGGAAAAGGAAAGGATGAGCAGTTGTGGGCAGCCCCTGAGCTCTGTAAAAACAGTGCTGAGTGTTCCTGCCACTACTGCTCACACCTCCCTCTTTTCCCCTGATGTTGAATTGCAGGAAGTAGGGGAAGGTGGGATAGCAGGGACTCTGGGCAGATGCTGTGCCAAACAACCAGTGAGCTCTTAGAGCTTGCTGACATGGTGGTGAGCTCTGAGACCTCCCAGCATATGCGATACACAGTGAAAGGGGGATACAACTGCACCACCAGACCCTGTCTGGTTTGTCCCTGAGCAAGGATGTAGCAGTTATATTCATAGTGACTGATATCTTACTTTAGAGTTAGTCCTATTTATTTTGATTACTAGAGGTGACAGATTCTAGCCATAGAAGTAGAGAAAAATCTGCTACAAGTTTTTGTTTCTGTGTAGAAAAGAACTAGTACTACTAGAAATCAGGACAACTTGCAGGAGGTGAAGGGGACCTGACATCCACATGAGACCAACCATTATTGGATGACCTGGATGACCATTTATTAGCTGCATAAAATCCAAAATCTTCCTAAAAATGGTGATTATATTGTGAGACAAGGATTTTTCTGGGTGATAGCTTTTATTGGACCAGCTGTATGGTTCACATAGACTAGATAAGTTTTTGAATGCAATGCATTCTAGGTCATTAGAATTCCTAAAGCCTTACATGATACTGAAACATTTTGGCATACATTAATTGTTTTTTAATAGCTACTTACTCATAGATATTATCCCCTCAACCTCCTCACAGATATTACTTACTTTAAAATTTAATATCATACCAAATAATCCTCCTTCCAAAGAAAGCACTTATTTTTTAGAGTAACTCTCAAAGAAATGCATTGGAAATGAGCTGCTTCAGCTTCCCCTCAAAGAATGGATCAACAGAAGTGGTGGACTGAAAGATAAAGTATAGACTGAAAGATAAAGTATGGCCTAAAAGGAGAAAACAAACAAACAACAACAACAACAAAACAACACAAGTTTCTTTTAACTGGTACCACCTCCTAGAGATCAATACTGTATCGTACATAAATGCATTGTTAGACTATACTTTTTTTAAGGGTGACTTTTACCTCTGTGAAGCATTTGTTCCTAGGTGATACCCTTTTTCTCATATACCATACATCCCCAAATAAGCAGAACACCTCTTTGAGAAGGAAGAATGACTATTTTTTCCATAGTTATGGCAGCATAGTGCAGGGGTAGAGCTAATCACTCTCCCTTTCCTGCTTAGTCAAAAGATATATAGTTTTAACCCTTTTACAGTGGAACTGTCAGAAGCTCTTGCCTGCTGCTGAAGACTGGACATCATGGCTGAATCTGAGATTTTCAAAAGAGATTAAAATAGCTCGCAGGTTTGTGGAATGAAAGAAAGACAAGGAGTAGCTAACAGCCGAGAAAACTGCAAAAAGAAAGGATAGCTCGATTAGTGGAACATTAAGACAATTGAAAGGAGAGAGGGTTGTTGACACCCGTGGAATGAAGTAGAAATGCCACTGATGTTGTTGGACAGTTACTTTTAATATGGGAAGAAATTCTTAGCAGAAAATCACTCTCCCCCCTAGAGGTGTCACCCCAATTTTTGGGAAACAGGTATGTGTTGTATCACTGTTAATTACTTTCGTCTTTTGGAAACATCCATAGCTTAAATTTCTCTTTATAATTTATTATAGAATTTATAGAGATTTCTTATGCTATGTTTGGGCTATATTATTAGTCTACAGTCCAGCTCAGTTGGTCATCAACCCATCGATCCTAATTGACAGGTAGATCCCAGAGCCTCTTTTAGTTGATTCTGGGCTGGGGGAGAGCTGGGCGCATATGCATGCGCACACATACTCCCCCCCCACCCCCACCCCCACCCCCA
>NW_017729027.1:50835603-50842630 GCF_001723915.1 Gavialis gangeticus | reverse complement strand
CCCAGCAGGTTAATCTGTGGGGGAGGGGAGGGGTGGGAGTCAGATCAAGGCCCCTGCAGTGAGTGACTGACCATGCAGCCCAGCCAAAATCAGGGAAAGGCAAGTAAGGCCCCAGCCTGGCCAAGTGGGAGGATTTGAACTTAGGGGGCTCATCCAGGGGTGCAGCAGGGGCTCTCCCCCATCTCTGTGGGAGTGGACGTGGTAGTGCCTACCTGTGCTCAGGGTGCAGAGGGCAGCCCACAGCAGCAGCTGCCTCATCCCAAGCACAGGTTGGGGGGGGCATGGACCCCCAGGGGCTCCTCCGGGCTACATCCAGCAGCAGGAGTCCCCTCCTCCCATGTGCCCCTGGATGGCCAGATCTTCCCAGACCCAGCCGGGCATAGGACAATCCCACTTCTGTGCTATGCTGAGCCTTGCCCACCTGGTGCCCAGATGAACATGGCGTCGGGCCCTCGCCTGGCCAGATCTGGGACTCTCCATGGTCTAGGCATGCATGGGTGGGGGCTTCTTCTGCTGGGGGCAGCTTGGTGGAGGCGCCGGGGGCTCATGCTCCTCCACCTGTGCTCAGGACAAGGCAGCTGCTGCTGTGGCTTCCCGCTGTGACTGGAGTAGAAGTGGGGGATGGGAACAGATCTCTGGGGCCTCCACTGGGCTGTGCCCAACAGCAGGAGCCCCCCCACCCCCACATAGCCCTAGACAGTGGAGAGCCCCAGATGTGACCAGGCTGGGGCCCAATCCCACTTCTGTGCCATGGCTGTGCTGAGCCACACCCGCCTGGCAGCCAGACGAATGTGGTGTCGGGCCTTGGCCTGGCCAGGTCTGGGACTCTCCGCTGAGGGGTATGACTGCAGCAAGCCCTAGTCTACCATCTGCCCCAAGGAGAGACAGACAGTTAGTATTTCAGCTGCTGGTGCACGAATATAATTACTATTGTGAGTATGTTAGGGAGGGTACAAACGAATCTCTACCAACCTAATGCTCTGTGAAGCCTGATTTCCTATGATGAAAAACCACTTTTATAGTACTGATATTGGGGAGTATTATCATCACTTCTACTCCTTTCAGCTGAAGTGCAGGACAGCACAGCATCTGACACCTAATATATAATGTATTTTAAACAAAAACCAATCTTTCTGTTAATGTGCTTCTCCTGCTTCTGGTTATTATCTGTTATTTACTTTATAGTGTATCTTTAATGGGTCCTACCATTTTGGGGCATTTTAAGAAACTGAAAGGATTTTCATGGCACTATTGTGTGATTTCAAAACAAATCCAAGTCATGCCTCTTACCAGTAGCATGGTGAAAATTAGGGGATATTTTTAAAAGCATCTAAAGGATTGTGGAATACAACTTACTTTAGCCAGTTTTGAAAATGTCCTTATAAATGACATCCCTCTGTCACATATCATACCCTAGAGTTTTGGTTCAAAGATGTTTTTGAATCACTTCTCATAATCTCTTTGTACAAAGTATCTTCTTTTCAGTCCTAATTTTGAATTCATCTATTTTTTCCATTATTTTAAGACCAGGAAAATGGAGAAAATAGGGATTTGTAAACTGAAGATAAGCAACAAATCTATATTATATTATTTATCATTATTGTGAATAGGAGAGTCAATTAACAAGTTTACTATTCCCATCATTTCCCAGTACAAGTTTTGACTAAACCAGAAATGTTACCCAACTTTAGAAAAGGAAGTCTGGAAACTAATGATAAAGTCCACCATAAAACAGGACTGAATGTTTTGTGAGTGCGCCACATAGAATAATTAATGTTATTAGCATTTTTAAGAGCACTTTAGACGATTGAAATCCTAATAATGATTTGAAGTACTTTAATAATTTTAAACCCCTTTAAACCACATAAGCCTAAAATTTCAATCACTTCATAATTCCAGCTGTTCATTTATTATAAGCCATGTGTTGGTTTAAGAGAGTTGAGATGCATTTTAACTTTGGTTCAACAAGCTCCTTCTGAATGTACAAAGTACCAGCTAAAGATAAAAAAAGGCTATTCAAATACAAGTTATGAAATAAAAATACAAATAAAACAATGAACAACATAAATTACACTGAATACCAACTACAGTATAATAGGCCTGTGCGAAGCGGCTAATATTTGCTTCGGATTCAGTCAGTTCGAGGGACAGTGATTTGATTCGATGATTTGAATCACTGTCCCGATTCAAGTCAGCCGAACCTGATTCGGAGATTCGGCTACTGCTGAATCTCCGAATCAGCCAGGCCAGGCCCATTCCCCACCCCTCTCCCAGCAATGGCTGCCCCGCCTACCCCAGCTCCTGGCTCTTTGGGAAAAAAAAGCCCCACCTCACTGGGCGCTGTTGGGAGGGGGGCAATCCCCGCTGCCACCCACTGCTCCATGTTGCGTGGGAGGCTCTGATTGAGCCTCCTGATCCCTCCTTGCTCCTCCAGCCCCACCACAGGTGCCCCACCTGGGCCAGCTCTGGCCCTTTAAGAACCCCCCCCAAAATCCCTGGACTTACTGTTCCTGCCAGTGGGGGGTGAACCCCACTGCCCCCCATTGCCCCACACCACATGGGGGGCTTTTCTCAGCTTTTTTTCTTAAAGGGCCAGAGCTGGCTGGGGCGGGGCACCCATGGGGGGGCAGGCGCCCAGAGGCAACAGAGGACTCATGGCAGAGCCCCCCACGCAGCAAGGGGCAGTGGAGGGCAGTAGGGATTGTCCCCCTCCTGGCAGCACCCGGTGAGTACCGGGGCTTTTCTTTAAAGGGCCGGGAGCTGGGGCGGGTGGGACATCCATGGGGGGCTGTGGGAGCATGCGGGAGTGGGGGGGCTGTGGGAGCAGAGGGGTTGGGGGGACTGGCGGGGGGCCCCCCCTGGTCTCCTACCCAAGCCCCGCTTCCCCGCTCCTAGTACTTACAAGCTCGGGGGACTACTTGAATCAGCAAAGCTCTACGAATCTTTTCCAAAGATTCAGAGAGGTTTATATCAATTTGGACTTTTAAATTAGACCCCTGATTCATTTCATATTCAGAGATTTGGCCACTGAATTGGGCTGAATCTCCTCTGAATCAAATGACCACCTGAAGCTTCACACAGCCCTAATAATCACAGATAAATATGTAAATTTTTCCCATTAGACTTCACAGAGATAAACTAAACTAGCTCTTTTCTGATTACATACAGCAGTAGTAATCTATTGCCCATTGACAAGATTGGTATTAATGATTTTGGCAATTAATAATAATGACTTACATTGGGCACATCTACATGAGACATGTTATCATGCATTAGCGTAGTTTACTGCACAGTAAGTGTGTGTGTCTACACTTGGCACAGTTACTGTGCAGTAAAACACCTTAATCCTGCTTGAATTTGCTGCCTGGAAATGCAGGCAGCAAATTTAAGCAGGATTAGTTAGTGCACAGTACTGAACATTTGGACCTGACCTAGGAGCAAGTTTGCTCCTGGGTCAGCCCTACCAGTAGGGGCCAGCCTCAGGCCAGCCCCAGGGCTGGGCTACCTTTATGGCAGCCCCTCTCAGGCTTTAAAAGCCTGCAGACATTTTGAGCCCTAGGACACACAAACAGGGAGCTTCAGAGCACTCCAGGGCCTGTGTGTCCCCCTGGGCAGGCCACACCATTACCATCCTGCCTGCACCCCAGGGCTTCTGCCTGTCTCTGCACTGCCACATGGCTACCTGGACCACCTTGTCCAGGGATTCAGGGTGCTGCAGGCTGCTCCAGCCTCCGGCCAGACCTGTCAGCCCCCAGGGCCAGCTGTAGGTCAAGCACTGTCAGCTCCACCAGCCCACAGCACAGTGCCAGCAACCTGCCTGGACCCTGCAGGTGCCATAGGGCATTGCCTCTGCTGCATGGCTGACTGTCCCATGCCATGCCCCTGCGTTGGGCACTGCAGGTAGCTGTGTGGGCCTGGCAGCTAAGGGACAGCCACACGGGGGCCCAGAGAGCCAGCACGGGACCATAATGGCCTCCTCCCTGTCTGCAGATGTGCCCACACCTATGCCTTCCACCCAGGGCCCCAAATGGACCAAGGAGGAGACTGATGATTTTCTGGTGCTGTGGGGTGAAGCAGAAGTGCAGCACTAGTTTGAGTAGGGTGGCTGCTCCATCGTGCACATGTGAGGCACCGTCAGACCAAATGTGGCAGCACAGGCACAACCAGTGGGCACAGCAGTGCCACATAAAGATCAAGGCCTTGCAGGCACAGTGGGTCGCCGTGACTGACCACAACTGTCTGTCCAGCTGTGCCCTCAAGACCCTCCCACCTAGAGTAGGGATAAAAGCCTCTCCTGACTCACCAGCCCTGTAGTGGCAACTTACAGTTGTAGCTTGATCTCAGGCTCCTGTTCACCAGCCCTTTAATGGCATGCCACAGCTGTATACATGGGGAACAGTCAGAGAAGGTTTTTAGCCTCAAGGTGTGACTGTTACAAACTTGAGCTAGCACAAACATGGATCAACATTTGAGCAGTTCAAAGTGTAGCATGTTATAAGGCCCAAAGTCATTGGTGAAGATTCAACAACAATGCTAAAATGTAGATTTAGCACCAATGTTTTGAGAAGTATGCCTGAATCATAATTTTCTTAGTAAGTATCCTTATTAAATATTGATCTTCTCTCACAGTACTTAACTTATGAGCTCTTATGAGACCACAGATGATACAGAATGCCTGTGGTTTAATCCCAGGATCTAGGAAGAGGGATAATATCCGTCTTAAAAAGTCTGTCAGTAAACAAGTAGTTTTTCTTATGTTGCAGTAAACAGAAATACATATAAATAGCTGTTGACTGACTGACCATGAGGCTAAGGCATTAATCAATTCATCACTAACAAAAGAACAATGTTGGCTCAAGAAGAAATACATATTCATTGGCATGAATACATTTAGGATGGAACTAGAAGTTTTCTGGCTGTCAGAACAATGAAGTTTTGAAAAAGTCATCCAAAAAAAATAATGGGGAACAAAAAATCTAACTAATTTTAAAATGGAGTATGATCAGTTTATGAAAAGATTTATACAACATTGCTGTCTGTGATAGCAGGAGACTAGACCTGACAACCCAAGTGGCCCAATCCATTATTAAATTGATCTGATTCCTATGGGAAAGAACACCACAAATGTAGTGAGGTTATAAATAGGCGACAGTTAAAGGTATAGGATGAAAATAAATTCTAATACAATGAAGATAGCTGGCTGGTTATTCCCCGAGTCCATTTCTATGCTATTTATATTCTTCTCCCAAGGTGCGCATGTATTTATAACAAATCCCAACCTCTTGTTGCAGATTCCAGTGATCTAATTTTTCTACATTAATCTGCATGTTGGTCTCACTGAATTTGGAATGGTCTACAAATTGCTGTATGTCTCAACTTCTGCTAAAGGAATATTCTGCAAATTAAAAAAAGAAATACCTATACATAGTACAGAAAAGTGTCATTTCTCTGCTTTTTTAAAACTAATCTGGCAACACCACAAGACTTCTTTTTTAAATACAATCAGCAGGAAATGTCACTCCAGCACATAGAAGCAGCGCATCTCCCTGGAAGTACTCTGAGAACTGTTAGTGGTCCCAAACCATAGCGTGACAACCAATTGCATATCACATAAATGAGCACTTCAATATTTGCAAAGGTGACAGTGCATACTATGAGTCTCCTGGGAAGGTATCAGCTTACTTTTCCTCTGTGCAATTGAAAATAACATCCAGCTGGTTTCAAGGTTTCATAGGTAAGGTGTGCAGTGAGTTGGAATGTTAAAACTGTATATGCAATGAGATTCATGGCCCATTAATAATATTGCAAAATACAGCATCACTTTAAAAAAAGAAAATTTTGTGTTGTAGTGAGAGAGAAATTGGAGTTCTGATTAATACACCCCATTAGACTCACCTTGGAAAGCATCTGAGTGTGCTTTTTGTAGGTTATAACAATGAATCAAGATAGCAAGTTTCTTAGTTTCATTGCATGAATGTGAATTAGTTCTGTTGTCACAGTCTCTCTGGAAGCAGGAACCCAGCTGGCATTTTAGGGAGCTGATTCTTCTGCTTCCACTCTCAGAAAGTGAGACAATCGTTTATAATGCCCTACAAGCTCTAAACCTAACGAAATCATAGAGCTAGATAAATAGGCTTCTGTGAAAAGAGAAACCAGGGCCATGAAGAGGAAAGGGTAAAGGTAAGGAACGAAAAAGAAAGCAGAATGGAGATAGGAAGGAATATTGGTTGTAAGTAAGGGGTCTGCATTTTTGTCAAGTTTAGTACAGTGAATTTAAAGTCAATAGTCTGAGAAGCTGGAGGTTGCTAATGAAATACAGAACTTTTTACTATTATATCACCAGTTAAAATTGTATTCAACTTGATAGTATTTGAAAGTGGCGACGGGTTTGGGGTTATTCCAGCCATCAGAAGTCCGTGTAGAAGGCCCAGGGAAATCTGCCAGAAAGGTTGAGGAGTTTAAAGAACAGCTTATTTACATGTCATACTCAGCTAGCCGATGCAGCTCTGAAAGTGAATAGCATTACTTCAAACGCTGCATGATGTGCTGATTCCATGCATAACAGGACCATACATTGCTACCAAGATTTCCTCAGAGATAATTTCAAGATTATCTCTCTCCAACTAAATATTATATTTGTCTAAGCAATGAAGGGAAAGGATCTGGTTACTGATTTATGTATACAATTAGCATGAAAAAACTAGAATATGGAAATATTTTTGTTCCCTTTTTTTAACAACCTATAAGGCACAAGTATTATGCTATAATATGTGAACAGTTACTACTTCTATACCGCTCTTGCAGTAGAATACATCCGCAAAAACTACTTCACCGTTAGGGCGGCTAGGAGCTGGAACCAACTTCCAAGGGAAATGGTGCTGGCCCCTACCCTGGGGGTCTTTAAGAAGAGGCTGGATGCCTACCTGGCTGGACTCATTTGAGTCCCGTTTCTTGTTTTGGGGTTTTGTTGTTCTCCCGCCCTGGCGGGGGGTCGGGCTAGAAGATCTACTAGGTCCCTTCCGACCCT
>NW_017729027.1:50796354-50830603 GCF_001723915.1 Gavialis gangeticus | reverse complement strand
ACCGCTCTTGCAGTAGAATACAGTGGAGTCACATCTTACGCGCATTTAACTTATGCAAATTCAGCTATACGCACTTGGCTGCTGGGGCTGGCCACCGGGTGCCAGCTGGGGCATGGCGCGTCATGCAGTGCTGCGTGGTACTGCCTGCATGCACCGGCATGGCTGAGGGACAGCAGATTGCTCACGCTCAGCTGGCTGCCCTGGTGGGACAAGGTGGCGGAGGTTGAGAGGGGCTAGGAGTGCATGTGGAAGGTGCCTGACAGCGGTGAGGACGCGTGGAGCAGCAGCAGCAGGTTGTCCCCCACTGCCGCACCCCATAGTAGGTGCAGCTGTTGCACTGCACGCACACCACTACTATGGGGAGGCAGTGGCGGGGTAATTTTGACTATATGCGATTTTTGCCTTACGCACTGACTTCAGAACGTAACCCTGCGTAAGATGCGACTCTGCTGTACTGTGTACTATTAGCAGTCTGAAAAAATAAAAGTTGGAAATCTTTAAACCTAACTTTGGCTATTTATAATATTACCTCAGTGTTTTCAATATCCGCTATACAAGCATCCAGCTCAGATAGATTGAAAATCAATCACTCTCAGAGAATGATTAGAGAATATCACAAATACTGGAATTACTCAAGATGAGATTGGATTATAATTATGTCTATATTTCATTTGGCAGCCTCATTTTGGTTGACAAACTGAGTGTATTTTTACAGGTATGGCTGATTAAAGTATATAATTTAACCAGTTAAAAGTAGATTTTGAATAACAGCTATTTTTTATTTCAAGTTTGCAATTTGCATACCCAGATCAGTTGAATGGTAGGAGCAGATACATTACCTATGCAAGTTCTTCCATCTTCTGCCAGCTCATAGGGATCAGAACAAAGACACTCATAGCTGCCTTTGGTGTTAATACAGTTAGCAGATGGGTGGCAGGGTGAACTCATGTGGTTTTCACATTCGTTTATGTCTGTAAAATAAACAGATCATGATAATTAATGGCCAAAAACTATCAAGATGATTCACTACATTATTAAATATGCTTCCAATAACAGGTATTACAAAGAGAAGAACACTTGTACACGAATTCCTAGATCCTGGTCCACGTATTAGACATCTAAGCTTATGTGACTGCTTGTACACAAATATGATCTTGCTTTATGAGAGTGATTCCACTTTGTTTGTAGAGGCACAAAGTTCTCTTATTTCCTCTCAGTGGACAGCTGTAGGTGCCTCCAAGAACATGCAGGCACTAAACAAATTACCAGTGAGAAATGCTAAGTTCCTGGCTATATGCAAATTTCTCCACTTTAAGCATCTGAGTCAGGGTTGACTATGTCATACTTCCATTATCTTAGGATCCAAATCACCTGGAGGGGAAGAGGAAGAAAAGGACTCACCCATATTTTAGCAAAGGATAAATGCTCTGCAATGCTGCCAGTATGTGCACTAGGTAATTTAAATCTCAAGTGAATGTTACAAGAGCTGCAGTTACACCTCTGAATTGGATTTTTGAATGGTGGACATACCCTAAAGCAAAATATAGACAAAATAGCCTACCATACCCACAGTCTTGTGTTGACTTAGCTGACTTAGCTACTTTTGTATAACCTACCTCAGGTATCTCTTAAATACAATAAGCTCCATTATTTCCATTTTAGAGATGGAAAAATAGAGGCAGAGTGAATTAGGCCTAGATTCTGCCACCCACTTCCATATTCACTCTTTGCTCTGCTGAAGAAAATAAGGCTGTGAAGTATGAGAATAAAAGAAAAGCTGGCAAAGTCGGGCATCAACTGATTTACATGAGCCAACAAAAGTAATAAGGTGTTACTGTGTTCTTGCACAGTAGTACAAGTATAAAGTATAAGTGGTATCTACTGTGAAAATAAAGTAAAAGTAAAAAAGTAAAATAAAGTAAAGTAAAGTAGCCTCTGTACAAGTGCTTTCCTGATGATTTTCTTTTTATTAAAAAGGTACTGTCTATTTAATGAAACATGGCTTGTTTTCATATAGAAGATATACAAACATTTGTTTACATTGTTGAACATATTAATAAAAACTGGGATGAGAAATGACTAATTCATGTAACTTATTTTTTCAGTTTTATGCCAGAACATTAATATATTGAAAAAAAATATATTATTTATTTAACAGCTTTATTTCTTTATATGGCATTTATGTGGGTGGAATTCTGCAGACAAATAGGATTTCAATAAAGGGAAGGCTGCAGATTTCATTTGATTTTTCTGTATCTGGTATACAATTAAGGTGAATAGCTGTCTCTTTTACTGTCACAGAAATACTGATAAGCAGACTTTACTGAACATCAGCAGTAGCACCTGCATTAAAATTAATTTGCCAACACCTACAAAGTATTCCTAAATATGGCCTTTTCAGATTTGATTTTCTTTAAAATTCTTATAAAGGCTAAACAGTTTCAGTATATATAAGAACTCAGAAACCTGAGCACACAGAGGAAGATGAACCCTGCATAAAATGAACTCATATACACTGAAACTTCCTTAATAAAATGTTTGCAATGCCCCCTTTCTCCTCTAATCTCCTCTCCCATTCAGTAGCAAAAAGGAGAAGTGGAGGAAAAGCAAAGAAACACAAAAGGCCACACCCTGAAAATATTCATGAACCACGCTAAGAAAGAAAACCTGCACTGTATAATTTTTACCTGGTACTATTTTTCATGTGCATTAATTCTAATTCTAATTAGCACATTTATATGAAGGAGCAGCAGAGTCAATTAACTACTTTTATAACTCCCATGCTCCTTACTGACTAGATGCCTGGATTCATGGTGCTATACTAGTTATTTATGGGAGGGACAGCTCCCTTCAAAACAGCACCAGAAAGATAATGGGGTCAGTCTCCAGTTGCTCTGCTATGATGCTGACTATAGGAACAAAGGAAAGTGTGCTTCTCACTTGTTTTCAGTATAATACTCAGCGGTAGTCACAAAACTTCACGCTAAGTTCCTGTTTAGTAGAAATCAATATTTTCCCTTGACATCATTCCTGTAAGTTGACTTGTGAATCAGACTTGGTGGAGTTGAAACATCTATTTAAAAATCCCTTAAGTAGTTGTATGGAGTTACAGCTAAACTAATTTCAGAAGTTTAGCTGTCTCTTCAGTTTAAAAAGCACACCCCTGGCTGCTACAATATGGAAAGTGAAAGTTTTGAAACAGTTTTTTTTTCAGAAGCATAGAATCAGAGGGCTGGAAGGGACCCTGAAGGATCATCAGGTCCAGCCCCCTGCATGAGCAGGAAAGACATCTGGGGTCAGGTGACCCCAGCCAGGTGAGCGTCCAGTCTTCTCTTGGAGACCTTGAGGGTAGATGATTGCACCACCTCTGGGGGGAGCTTGTTCCATAGTCTGGACACCCTAGTTGTAAAAAAGTTTTTCTTAATGTTCAACCTGAAACTATCTTCCAGGAGTGTGTGGCCATTATTTCTAGTTTTCCCCCAGGGTGCCCCAGTGAACAGTTGTTCACTGAGCCCCTGATATACACCTCTGATATAGCAGTAAGCCACAATCAGTTCCCCTCTCAGCGTTCTTTTCTTTTGGCTGAAGAGTCCGAGATCCCTCAGATATTTTAAAGGATATAATATAGGGCAATTTTATTTTTGGTGAATATTGTAAGTCTTTGGCCATTACAAAGTGAGACACATTTAAATGTAGATACCCATACAAACTGGTGATGGAAAATTCCATTCTTTATTTGTACAGGTTAATTGTTCTTCTCCTTGTAGCTGGAATCCAAATTGACATGAATAAATCACTATGGATTTTCCAAATTCTGAACAATATACAAAGTCACCATTTTCCACTTTCATTGGGACTCCACATGTTTCCTCTGGAAATAAAGGGAGACATATATATTAAAGATATATGTCAGTTTTAATAGTTTTATTTATATACCAAACATCATTTTCCATGTCCTTGGTACACTGACTACATTTATTGAGTCAGGCTTAAAGTTAACCAGGAATTAAAAATTAGACAAAAGCTGTATTAACCTCTATCAGAAAGAAGCATTATTCTTGTTAAATATTTACTTTTTCATACTGAACATTGTACAGTTATTATTTAAGATCTGATGCAAAAAAGGTGGATTGACAATAATTAGCATCACCCACTTAGCATCACCCTCAGAGAGGAGCTTGCAACTGTGAGTTTGGTTCCTAAGTTCCCTTTAAAATGCCTACAGAGTGGATTGCATCTCAGAATTGGAGTCACAACATCCAGTATACTGAGTGGTGAGCTGGCTAAGCTAGCCTGAAGGAGAAGTGCGTGTAAAATCCCACCCTCTCTCTGGCTGATAGCTATGCAAGACAATATTTGCAACCCTGAACTTCACTCTGAATTTAGGAACCTAAGTCATCTCTTTGCATGTAGATGAGTTGTTTCCTCCTTTCTTTTAAAAGGCATCTGGAAAAGAAGGTAATGGGGAACTGTTGACTGTCACTTTTTATATAAGAGACTATAAGTTAAAGCACTCATGTACAAAGTAGGATAGAAGAATGTAGGCATTTTCCAGTCGGAGTGAGTTCAAACCAACAACTAGAAGAGAGTGCTCAATACATAATGATATTGAGGAGAATGGGTTGGGGCATTTTGTTAAATAGATGCTGTTATGCAGAAAAGAATGCAAGTCATGGGGCCAGAAAGACAGAAATAGCGAACAAGAGTGAGCATGAGACTGTAGCCCAGGGATGAGGTCACTCACTGTAGAGTGGGTAGACCTGGTCCCTAGGACTGTATTTGGACAAATGTATTTAGAAATGTGACCAACACTCAGACACTCAATCCTGCCTCTCTTCACCTCAGTAGCATGGTAGTTATTCTGGGTATACACACAGTAGCAGCACCCTAGGCACTTACAAAACTTTATTGGTGAACCTAAAGTATGCAGAGACTCTATAGTTACGTCCAGACATGCAGGCATGTGTGGTGCGTGGCACCACAGACTGCATGCTTGAAATGTTAAAATGTGCCCTGCATTGCAAATTTGCTATTGGGGTAGGGGGACAAATTTGCTACCAGGATTTCCCAGTCGAAAAAAAAAATGCCAAGAAAAAATGTGGTGCGGCACATGCTACAATAGCACGTGTCAGAACAAACAGAGACTCAGTCCTCCAGGGAGATGCTCCAGCTGCTGGCCAGTGTCTCTACTACTTTATTCTACCCTGGCTGCTCCAGCACACTGGAAGCCAGGAGGAGTGGGGAAAGGGCAGTTTGCCCAAAGCAGAACAATTTGTCCCTCATCAAAGCACACGTGCAGGGGCGGGCTCTGCAGCGAAAAGTAGCGCCACAAATTTGTGCAGTTACTATTTGTGCCACTGAGGCTGCATCCAGAGTGGAGCCATGGGGTATGTAGCGGTGCAGACATGTCTGTGGCACCACATACTGCATGTTCAGTCATTCTCTGTGCTGTGAGGAAGCAGTGTGGAGGGTTTTTTTGACCGCTGGATATCTGGAGAAAAAACACAGAGCAGTGCATGCACAGGAAGAGTGCATTGCTCAAAAGCTGGACCACCTGGAGCTGTGCTGTGGCTGCCAGTTAGGCTCCATGTGGTGCAATCGCTGCTGGTGCAGCCCCAGAAGACCCCCAGGACCCCAGGTAAGACTGCTGGGGCCAGAAGTGTGCTGGCACCAGCCTCCCCTACTGCCCCCAGGGGTAACTCGCCACATGCCAGAGTATGTGGCATGGGCTTTTCCTGAGGACAAACAGAGATGGCACAAGGTGCCAAACTGCTAGTTGTACCCAGGGAACCAAACATCCATACCACATGTGGATGCAGCCTGCAAGTACATGCCCTTTCACATCTGGATAAAGCCTAAGGAGATTAGTAGGAATTCTGTGGATCACACAATTGGCCTCAGGCAATGAAGACCTTTTGTGGATCTGGGCTGAGGTAGAATCTATATTCTACCTATTTACCATATTTACCCAAATCCAAGACAGCTTTGAATTTAAGGCAACCTCCAATAATTAGATTCTATACATGGAGATTTATAAAATTTTATAAATCTCCATGTATAGAATCTAATTATCAGAGGGTATCTTAAATTTATGCATCACCCACCCAACGGATGCAGCAGGGCAAGCAGCAGCACGGGGGGACAGGCAGTGGGGGGTCAGATGGCCTGACTCCTGTCATTTGCCTCCTGCTGCTCATTTCCCCACAACTTTCCCCAATGCTGCCTGCCTGTGTACCTGTGTACCCTGGTATCTTCAGGCCCTGAGGCCTGACCCTCCTTCCCCACATGGTGCCTAAACTCCCTCACACACCTTGCCTCCTGATACTTACTCCCCGGCTGCCTGCTCCTCTACTATTTGTCTCCATCCTGCCTCCCCCCAGGCCTGCACGCCCTGACACCTTTCTGCCCCACCATTTGCCTCCGCTTTCGGCCTGCGCCACCATGCCTGAGCTACCCTTGACCCATGCCTTCCTTCTTGGCTGCACCAGTTCTTTCCCCCTTCACTATTGCTTCCTTTCTATCATGTCTCTGTTTCCAGCTCTGGCACTGGTCCTACTGTGGCCCAGGACACAGAGTATCCAGCTTGGCAGCAGTGGTTGCAATAGCTCTGGCCCCACCTTAGGTCATATGGGAGAGCTTTGATGAACAGGGGATTTGAATTCAGGGCTCTCAGCTCTGAAGACAATGTTGTAATCAATAACCACCCATTCTACCTGGCCAGAGAAGATGCTTAATTTTCTAGATTACCTTGCTCATAGGTTTCCTGCCAAGCTTCTAAATTTATTCCTGGTATATTGTCACATGATTCAAAGTCTTCAGGAAACTTCCCAAGTTGAAAGGCATCAAGTGGCACTTCTGAAAGTCCTGTGTTGTCACAGATTATGCGGGACAAAGAATGTTTTTTGAGCTCATGCCTTTGAACTTCTGTGAAAATATTATCATTTTCCCACCAAAATCTGGAAAGATAATAGAGGCATTATAAAGAGATGAAATTCAAAGAGTTGAATATTCATGATTGCAGATACAGTGTTAGTATAAAAACAAAAATAAACATTTTAGCAAAAGACAGTTATGAAATATACACTTATTCATGGAGATATAATAATAATTAATTTAATTTAATTGGTTGAAGTTTTACAATCCCATCTTAAAACTCATGAGGAACTCAGTCATGCAAAGAGCTCAATACCCCTGCAAAGTACCAAACATCCAGCAACCTGTATGGATGTCAGTAAGAAATGTAGGTGCTCAGAACTCCGGTGAATGGCTCATTGACAATGGAGGATCCAGGATTGAATGCCTGCTCTGACAGAGATAACTAGGGATCTGGGTTTTCTGTTCCCCATGGAAAAATGGAAAAAAACATGGATTTTACCCTTTTCCTGGGGAAAATGTGGATTTCTCATTTTACCAGAGAAACCTGTGGATTTTGCAGTTTTGCGAAGAGTTCTCTGCAGGAGGGTGGTCAGGCAGGGGGCACCATGTGCCTGTACAGGCACATGGTCCCAGGTAGCCTGGAGAGCAGCTCCCGCAGGTAAGTGTGTTGGGGTGGGGTGGGGGGAATTGAGGCCCTGATAGTAAGGGAGGGAGAGAGTTGGACAGGCTGGGACTGGGGCTACTGCCCAGTTGGATGGTACATGAGACTTCAGGCTTGGGGCCCAGGACCACAATTCATGGCCTCAGGGCCCCAGTGGGGAGTGGGACAGGGCCACGCGTGGCTCATCTGGGGGGGGCAGGAGGGAGGGACCAGCTCCCCCCCACTGCGCACATTCCCGGGGGGGTAGGGAGGACCCATGCCCCCCCAGATCTGTGTGTGGGGTGGAGGCAGGTGTGGGTTGTCTGCTGTGGGCTTGGGCTCCACACTCTGCTGCCCTCCCCTGGGGCCTCTGAAGCCCAGTGGATGCAACCCGGCACTGCGGAGCATGGCAGAGCTGCATGGGGATCTCCTTGCTGCTGCAAGCTCCGCACTGACATGGCAATATGTCCTTTGTCCACACGACTGTAGCAGGGGGCTGCAGGGTTGTGCCTCTCACTGCTGCCATGCTGGCAGGGCAGTGAGGAGATTTCAGTGGCAAGGAGATCCCTGCATGGCCTGGCTCTGTCTTCCAATGCCTGGTCACACCTGCTGAGCTGTGGAGGCCCTGGGCAGGGTAGCAGGGTGAAGAGCCCAAGCTTACAGTGGGCAGCCCATGTCCACTCTTGATTCCCACACAGATCTGGGGGGCATGGGTCCCCCCTACACCCCCAGGAGTGCATGCACCAGCAGGGAGCCACTCCCCTGCCTGAGCCCACAGCAGGCAAGCAGCAGGGGGGGAGCTGGGCTCTGCTCCACTTCAGCAGCTGCTGCCTCCTGTGAAGGGGAGGAGGCTATGGACTTGGGTCCCTGGCCCCATAGCCCTGACAGCTGGGTACCCCCTCTGGGAGAGCTAAGGGTGGCAGAAGACTGTGGGTGGGAGGTGAGGGGCACCAGCAGGGCCAGGGGGCTGATGGGGGGGTGACAAGCACCAACAGGTTTTGGGGGGGAGTGAGGAGTACTAGCAAGGCAAGCAGGCTGTGGAGGCAGGGTGAAGGGCATGGAGGGTTGTGGGGGAGTGAGGTGCATGAGCAAGGCCTGGAGGGCTAATGGGGGGAGTGAGGGGCATGAGCAGGACCATGAGTCTATTGCAGGGGAGTGAGTGGCCTCAGCAGGGCAGGGGGGAGGGGCATTGGGGGGAATGAGGGGCCTTTCATTTTAATCACAGATTTTGGGGGGTTTCTCAGAGAATTTTTAATTTTTTAATCAATGAATTTGTGTTTTTTATCAGGGAAAACAAGGACCCCTGGAGATAACTCAGACACCTCCCCTTAGGTATTTCAAAATAAAGAGGATAAGATCCTGTAATAAAGGAGCTGAAGAAAAGTGTCTAAAAGGGGTAGTGTTAACATTAAAGGAGAGGATTATCTATCCATTAGTATACTAAACATAGGTTTATATTGGAAAGTTGCGAAGAGGAACAGTTTGAAGCTGTTCTTGAATATTTCTGTCTTTCACCACCATTGCATTCCCACCATCACTGCATCTGCATGTCCACCCAGGATCACAGCAGTTTGAGCTGGCCCCAAGGAGCCCAGTGCTGGCAGCAGGCTTGGCGGGGGTCAGCCTCAGACTCCAGGTGGACCGTTTGGTGGTGGAAAGGCTGGCTGGGGCATGAGAGTGTGGGGCTAGGTGGCATGCACAGCTAAAGTGTGGGACTAGGTGGCCTGCACTTTAGCACTCTCGTGCTCCAGCCAGCCCCTGTCGCAATCTACACATGCATTTCAGTGCATGTAACTACTCAACTGTAGCATAGTACACTGTCCCCAACAGTACTTTCCTATGATGGAGTTAATTAATTGACTGCACCATAATACCAGTGCAAGTGTAGATGGTGGTGCTTTACCAAAGAGCTAGTTAGTCAATTCAGCAGCAAAGTGCAAATGTAAATGCACCCAAGATATATCTAACATCAGTATCACCATCCTGGTGTCAGAAATATCTAACACCAAGTTTTAGAACAGAACACTATTCTAACATTAATCTGACATGCAGAGCTAGTAATCAGTTCTTACTTTTCATACTTAACTAAAAATATTGAAATCATGAAGTAATAGTTTCAAATTGCATAAGTTGTACCTGGTGTTTAGTGTTTTATGCACTAGCGGTTAGATTGCATATTTGTGACATAAGTATTTATGTATCTCCACAATATATGTTTAACTTACTTTAGAGGACTGTTAAAATGATTTAGGAAACCTTTGTGTAATGTAAAAAATGCTAGTTGAGATTACGAAACTTTTTCTGCAAAATGTATCATCAAATGCCTGTCTATGAATATGGACTTCTCCATGTGTCAGGCATATGATAAATACATCTCTCCCAGACTAGCTACAATAAAGTTTTTAAACATAATGTTTGGATCAAATGACTGGTATGCTATGAAGACTGACTGAAATTGGAAGAAATTACTTCCTTCAACATGTTTTCAAGGGAGGGTAGAAAAAACACAAGCAGCAAAACAAAGAAGCCACATTGTTGGAACAGGGAATAGGGACTTATATACTCAATAGACACACCGGAGGAAGTAGCAGCAGGCTCAAAAGAAGAAGAGAGAAGCTGGCATTTGCAATGCTTGAGGGGTAGTTGCTGGGGGCTGATCCAGGCCAGAGACCATGAGCTGAGCAGAAAAGACTTCATGGTTCAGACAGCAAGTCATGTATTGTAGGAGGAGAATTCTGAACACCCAAAAGACTGAACCAATCACAAAGAATGTACGAGGAAAATAAGTGTGGGATTTACAAGTTGTGTCTCTTGTGCTACTAAGTAAAGAGCAATAGTATTTTCATTTTCCAGATGAAGAAGCAAGCCATAAAATAGAAGGCTCACAGCTTTGGTGAGATTTGGGGAGATATGCAAGAGCAGCCAGGAAGTTTTGGGAACCACCTGCAGTAGATTCAGAATTCAGGCAATTGGACTAGAGGTGTCTATTATTATTTTGGGAATTGACTACCTGGCATCATTTAGTATCATCTGCAAACTTCACTGTAAGCTTCAATTCCCAGGCCATTAATAAAAAATTTGAATGAAACCAGGCCTGATACAGATGCTTGTGGGATGCCACTTTCGACCTTCCATCCTTACCCTTTGCTTCCTATCTTTTAACCAGTTCTCAACCCAAGAAAGAACTTTCTCTCTAATATTTTTGGTGTTGCTTTGTACCTTGTTTTTAAAAAGCCTTGGGTGAAGAACTTTGTTGACTTTTCAAAAATACGAATATATTATGTCAACTGCTCCCCCCCACCCCCCGTCTACATGCTTGTAAACACCCTCAAAGAACTCTAGCAGATTGGTAAGACAGGAGTTCCCTTTATAAAAACCATTGTGACTCTTCTCTAGCCATGCATATCCATGCGACTACTGATTTTTTTCTTTATAATAAATTCTACCAACTTGCCAGTAAGACTATTGGGGCTTTTTCAGAAGCATTGAGTTTTGGCTGCCTGAGAATTTTGAGTGTGGTATACCAATGCCCTGGCCTAATGGTTTTACCCCTCCAATTAGATTTTCAGATGTAGACCAATAATGAAATTTGGGGTCAGGAATTAATTTACCCCGTGATCAGATTGGTATGGGGTGACTGTAGACATGCAGGGAGACTGCTTCAGCACACTGCAATTAATCAAGTCTGCTGGAGTGTGCTAATGAGCGCACTCCAGCAGCCTCTGTGTCTCATGTATCAGGATCTCTGCACTTCAAAATGGCAGTGGGTGTACTTTAATTAAAGCTCATTCAATGAGTTTTAGTTAAAGTGCCCCCGCCACCATTTTGAAATTCAGGGACACTTGTATGTGAGGTACTGAGGGTGTTTTAGTTAGGGTTACTCTGTCCCCAACCTGGAGCATGTGTAAAAATACCTATAGTTTTTAAATGATGCTTAATGCACACTAGCCTATTTTAATGTGTATTAACTAAATAGCATATTTTGTTTAGTGATGCTTTAATGAGCATTAAAATAACTAATACACATTCAAGCACATGTGTAGACATGCACTTAGACTACCGAACTAAAAGATATAAATCTGGAGATATACTTTGTCACTATGCAACATGCCACAGCCTTTTATCCAAAAAGCCTTATGGCAGCCATCCAAAACCTGATAATACCTCTGTTATCCTGTTTTTATTTACATATGGGGTTTTGCACATGCCCTTATTCTATCACCTATTTAGCTCTGTTGTGCCTCCTTTTTTCTCAGAAACCTAAGGAAGGGTACTATGGTATTCAACAGCTTGCTTATGTATCACCAACAAAAAGCCTAAACTATCATGATGAATTTTAACCAGTCAGAAATCTTGCTTGATTTTGATTTACGAGCCTGAGCCATCATCTGGGAACCGATATTTTGAACTAAGTCAGCTAGCATTGGTTAGGGACTACATGCTTATTCACATGATGGGTATGTCACTTTGGCAATGAAATGGAGTTTGGGCCTTAAGACTAGATTTAATAAAGGACTTTAGCACCTAAAGCAGGACTTGAGTGGAAAGGAGGTATATAAATGGGAAAACTTCAATCCAAAAAAATTCCATTCACTTTCTGCCTAGCCCCACAAGTCACCTAAATGTTTGACTTCCAAATTATCTAAGTACTTAGACTTCTGCTTCTGCATGGGTCCAAAAATAGTCCCAGCAGCTACATTAATATGAAATGAGTTCATCAAATAAGTCAATATTACTTATATGAATACTTGTTGTACTGGACTCTAACTAGTAATAGATTATTTGGGTCCTTCTTTTCCCCCAAAATTCCATATCTTCACAAATGATATCCATTCTTCAGGACTTCTAATGAATTTTAGAATCTATTAGAAATAGAATATGAGCCCTGCTACACATTAAAATTAAAGCTGGATAGAAACCAGCTCTAGAATTGTTACACATTTTCAAGCACTAACTTTATAGCTGGTTGGCTCTTTTTATAGCTGGACAGCTATTTGTGCAATAAAAATGCACTTGTGGCCAATCTAAATTAATTGTGTGAATAACCAGTCAATTGTGTAATACTTATAATGTGTTGCATGGACACTTTATATTTTGAAAGCAGTGATTAAGACTGAATCCCTTATTCATTCAAAGTCTGAACCTTCAGTTCTTAAACTCCTTTTTTCTCCCAAAGTGAAGTTTTATATACAGACAACTTAAATCTCACACAGGGGTTATGCAGGCAGGAATTTGGGGAGGCAGGTATCTGCCTGCTGAATACTGACACGACTATCCACAGGAATGATCTTTGTGTAGGCAGAAATAGAGCACACATCCTAAGAGAAAAAAAAATAGGCAAAAAGCAAATTGACTAAAATCACTAAGCTTATCAAGGGATAAAGAACAAGGGAACATAGGAATTGCTGATAACAACATTACTTTTTCCTTTCAAGTCTTATTTTCTCACACCTGTAAAATGCCCAGCAATTTTTGCTGCATTAAATCAACAGTTTAAAAATGCTCACCGGTCACCTTCTCTCAGTGCTTTCATTTGTTTTCCAATTATACATGCAAACAGTGGTCCAGTTCTAGCATCTGGAAGGAAGTTTTCTGCTAGGCCACCAAGCCAAACATCAATATTGTTAGGATGATGGTACAATTTCATGATTTTTTCGGATATTTTCTTGTTATCTATAATTGTATTCATGTCGGTTTGTGTCTTTAGTCTTGGTAAGTCACAGAATTCTCGCCAATCATTGTAACCTGTAAATATTATATATATAATAAGATTAGACTTGAAAACTCACTAATTAATGTAACATTCAAAATTAATTAATTATTTGGATGAGATTTTGACTTATTCACAATGAATAGCATCTAATTCTGAAAACAGATTAATTAGAATTGGCTGAAAGCAACTGGACTTCTTAGGGAGTAAGATATTACTCAGTGGTCACGTCTACACATGGCTATATAGCGCCTTTGTTACTTCCTAAGGGAAGTACTAAAAGATGGTGCAGGGACAGCCCATATTGTGCCATGCTGGCTGTGCATGGTTATTTTTGGCCAAAATATCGCTGTAGCAATGCACTGTAATGAGTGCATAACTCTGACATAGCAGCAGCATTGCAGTTTTTGCCAACAGATGCTACGGCACCTAGTGAATCGCTATGGCACCGTAGCGTCTTGCATAGATGTGCCCACTGGGAGCATCTACACAATCATATTAATGTGCTCAAATAAACTCTGGTGCTTATTGCACCAGAGTTTATTTCTCCCCTTTGTGCATTTACATGTGTGCCCGGAAGCATAGCATGTTGAGCCATGTCAGAGCAGCTCTGGCTGGCAGGGGACCTGGAGGGTGAGTCTGCCAGTCCAGGGCTGCTTTCCCCAGGTCAGCATGCTGTGGAAAGGCTGGCTGGGACATGAGGGTACTTTAGCACAGGGTTAGCTGGCAAGCAGCCCCCACACAGAATCACCTTTGTGCCTCAGCCAGATGGGACATTGTTCACATGTGTGCTGCTGTGAAGTTTTTTACTCTGCAGCAGGATAATACTTGTAAAGTAAAATCTGTGTTAACTGCCCCCCACCCTCCCTGCTCTGCAGGGGTTTTTAGGAAGGTTGAAAACCCCTGCCTCAGATAACCAGAATTTTAGATACCCAGCACCACCCTTACCCCACTCATGCCGGTTAACACAGCTTTTGCTTTATTACAAGAACTATCTTGCTGCAGAGTAAATTAGTTTACTCCAGCCTAATGGGGCACACGTGTAGGTATGCAACATTTACTGTGCAGCTAATTAGTTTGCTGAGCAGTAAGTATCTCATGTAGACATGTCCAGTGTGATGGCACTTAAGATATATTAATTGATGCCATATCAGATTAATAGAAACAAATCTGGATATAAAATAGCACTTATATTTAAAAACTCTGAAAACTCGACCATGGAAACATTTTGGTGAAGGCAAATTAATATAAAAACACAAAAAAACATGTTTGGGCTTTGAATTTTTACTAAAAGAAAAAAGAGGAATGGAAATAAACACACCCCATTACAAATACAGAGAGGCACTCCATGTGACTGTTTTTCCCCATAGTTGACCTGAATCTGTAAGGTTGCCTGTTAGAATGAAGAAAAAATTATGGAGGCACAGAATATAATGTCAGAGGCAGTAGCAATGGTTACAAGGTAGTATACTGCTACCAGAAGACTAGAAAATGGGAAAAACACAGCCTTTCTGAATAATATAAAAATGACATATTACCAGTATCTAAAACCTAAATTGTTAGAACCATTTTGCTGAAAAGATTCTAACAGCTCATGCTGAGATGAATTCATGGCATCTAATGATGCTTATCAGAAAGGACAGTGTGACATAAGTAGCTATGAAACTGCTGTTTCCATTTTCTGTGCACTGTACTTTTACATCTCTAAGAAGTCTCTCTCTACAGAGATGGAAGTAATTTACATACTGTGCTCTCCCAAAGAGACTACCTTTCCTTTTTTTTAGGTAATTTTTATTAAACACAAAAGTCATTTTAAGATTGAAAGTTTGAAGTTGTTTATTGCATTTAGAAAAATAAAATAGGAGATGATTGATAAATAGTTAAAACTGAATTGTCCCCCATGTCCCGCTCCCCACCCCCTGCCCATTATTCCCTATATTTTGAGATTCTGAAAGTTCTGAAAAATCCCAATAGCAGGCATAGCTGCGAAAGCTACTCCTTAAAGATATAATAATCCCTTCACAAGTGATTGATCCATTAGAGTCTCTAGGGGTAATTTTTCATTTTAATGCTAGTGAATAGTTACTATCAAATGTAGTGAAAGGCTAGTGAAATGTTATTATCAAAGGTAAATTAAGTATGATCATGCTGTGGTATTCTAAAAGCAGCACTGGTTACATGGTTACATCTCTGATTAAATATCACTTCAGAACCTTTTGGTAAACTCTTGATATACCTCAAATAGAAGTAGGAACTTCCTAATACATAACAAGAAAAAAAAAAACAGGAAAAAATAATGACCTGGGAGTCCATGATCACGTCCACGTTGTAAATTTAATGATGCTAAATCCAGTGAACCATTATTTGACAATACAAACAGCTTTTCAGTTAATTCTTCATTCAACATTTGATCTTGTGTCTGTAGTTTTGCTGACCTTGCTAGGACACCTCTTAATAATGGGTCCAAACCTCCTTTCAACACAAATCAAATTCAGTGTTACACTATGAGACATAACTCATTATAACTTTCCTAACAACCCTGGCTGAACTGTATTTAAAAGTGCATTTAACGACAAGAATATTACAGTGCATTTTGAAATGGGAAATAATACTGCAATTGAAATTGTGTTATCTTGTTCTTAGGACAACACACATTTAAAAGATCACAAGAATATTTAGCCATAAAAGCTTTACAATTCATTATCAGTTTAACACACTGGTTTTAATATGATAGATTAATTATTTCTAATAATGTCTGTCTGCTTCAAAATACCAGTTAAGAAAAACAAACTTTTTCTGCTGATGTTATTTATTTGGACACCATTCAACAACCTGAAACAATGATGTAATTAAACAAATGCTCTTGGTTTTAGATGATTCTGGAATGTAGTACAGACAGTCAAAAAAGCCCAAGGCTGAATCAATTCAATCTTCACAGGTTAATTTAAACTGTGTAAATTGAAGTGATAAGCTAGTGAACAGACGTTCACTTTTGATTCTGAAAATGCAGCTACATGCCTGAAGTAGCTCAGGCCCGAAGCCAGGGGACACTGGAGCATGCATCCTGCTCTGTTGGAGGAGACAGCTTAGGTCAAGGCTAACCTAGCCACCCTGCAAGTGGGGGTTTGCAGGGGAGATGCAAAGCAGCATGGGATGCTGGGAGACTGTGAGTTAATTAGAATTTGGAGAGGATCTGGGACAGAAATTCAGTAAACCATTTTAACCTAAATCAGTTGAGTCTGATACTACACCATTCAGGTTTATCTTAAACTGGTTTCAGCCATTTTGAAAGTGGTTTATGTGCACTGAACTTCTGTTATGTTACAGATTTGAACTAGTTTTTGAACACTTATGCAGGTTTAAGCACAATTTCTGTCACTAGCCTAATAGTTTTGAAAAATGCTGAAATATTGTGCAAAGATGTAATCCAATTAAAAGCATACCTTCTTTTATAAGCCTCCAGGGGCTAAAGAAAACCTCATGTAAATGAAGATTTGGGAGGTCTGGATCATCTTGATATTGTGCATTAAGTCGCTTTATTATTGGCTGAATTGTGGCATGACCAAAACGAAAAGCAGCGGTTGAAAAGATGTTAGAAACTGTGGGATTTACTGAGGGATCATAACCTTTATATAGTCCAATATATTGATTAAAAGCATCTGGACCAATGATTTTTGGGATATAGTCTCTTAAGGTAATGATCTGAAAGGAAAGAAAAATATATCTTAGCTAATATTTCCATAACATGATAATGCTCACCACTTCTAAGGAGCTTTGTAAAAGCTAATTTAAACACTTAATCACAAATAGAAGTGATAGGAATTCTTTTCTACAGCTACAAATTTCTAGGAAGTTTGTAGAGGTAGAAATTTTCCTGAAAAAGGAAGCACACAGGTATGCCAGCTTGAAGATTCTGCTGCTTCCCTGCTCCTCACACCTTTCCCAGACTGGCAACACCCTGGTCTGAGCTATGGGGATTCTCCCCTCCCCCCCACATTTTCCTGAGACAGAGGCAGTTTGACTGTTCCCCTGATCCCACAGATCATCCAAATTCCTCCCCTGAGCCTCCCCATATACCTCCTGATAATAGAGGAGTCAAACAGAAGCATACAGGCATTCATTCTGTTGAGAGAAACTCTTACACTAGGGAGATCTTTCAAGTGTCAAAGTAGTTCTTTCTGCAGATGGGACATTCCCTGTGCAAGAGGGAGAAATTGTCTGTACCCTGGGAATTTCTAGTGGAAGAGTGGCATTTCTCCCACTAGAAATGTAATGGATGTCTGAGACCCAATAGTCTCAACAGCCGTGTATGGAAGTGGTTCTCAGCCTTTTTAGAATGCAGGCACCCCTCGCTAGACTCAAGGCACCCCTCAGAAAATGCCAGCTCTTAGTTTTCACTTATTTTCTGACTAGAGAAAAATAACAACAATTCTTCTGTTGCAAAAAACTGAGAAAGATCACAAGATGTTAGAATATGGATTCTTATTTAAAATCTCTGGGTTTATCATTCTCTCTCTCTCATACTTTGCTTTCTGCTTTTCCTTTCACAGAATCTGATGAAGTGAGCTTTGGTTCACAAAAGCTTGTGATTGTGTGATTGTGTGTGTGTAACCACACACTTTCATTGGTTTATAAGGCGGAAATCAACTCTGCCTTCTACTTGACTTCAGTACATGTCTTGATCTTGTCAATCATGTTTGCATACCTAACACTGCTAACATTGTGCAATACCACATGTGACCCTTGAAAGGATTGCAAGATACTCCATGGTGCTGTGACACCCTGGTTGAGAATCACTGATATATGGAAAGAAAATAATATTGTCCTTAGTTTACAGAGGGTAACAAACAACTTAAGTTTAGGTTAGATCCTATTAAGAATTTAATTATGTAAAATATTGTCATAGCAATGCCCAACTTTTAGGTAAATGGCTGTCAGAGTTCAATTGAAAATCTAATCAATTAGGTGGGGAAAATTATATACCTTGGAAAGGTACAAGAAACCATGTGTTACAGCTAGCTAATAGGAGACATTAAGTACTGGGGTACTGTGACATCTTTTCCCTCAGCACAACATAACTATTAGTTTGGGCTGAAAGCAGGTGTCTCGTTTCACACTGAATGCACAGTCCAGAATCTTGCCCTTAGAGTAAATGTCTATACCTATTCTTTGAAAGAATGAGCAAAGTTTATTATTTTCTGGCTAGATGAGAAAGTGGTGCTGCTTACTTTTTTTTTTTAATAATAGGACAATAGCTAAAGCACATCAGCAAGCAGTGGCAGGCTGGGTTCAAAATCTTCCTCAATCCAAGGGGAGACAGATAACTCCCACCTTCCCAGAAACTGTTTTAACCACCAGGGCCACTTGTACACATGACGGGTGTTTAGTCTCCTAAATTGAAATGGTGGGTTGTTAATTGTGATGACCAAAAACCCACCATTTCAATTTAGGGGCTTCCATCATCCTTATGGTGAGGGACGCAATCCTTTTCTTTCCCCCCTGCAGATCCTGCCCATGTCTCCCATGGTGGGTGGGGGGGCGATGAGCTGCCAGCAGGCCGAGTGGCCCCTGAGCTGCAGGGAGCTCTAGACCTTCCCTCCATGCCAGCAGCAGCCCCTGGGGCTACCTAAGTGGGCTGCTAGTGGGTGGGTGCTGCCTGGGGAGCAGCACCACTGTGGAGGGAAGGTCTGGGGCCCCCACAGCTCAGCAGCTTGCCCCCTGGCCACAGGAGAGGTAGGCAGGCTCTGTGGGAAAAAAAAAGATCAGTGTACAAGTGCCCCAATTGCCTAGCATATCAACTAGATCAAAGTTTGACTTGGAGAGGTTACCTGTCCTTCTTAAAATAGCTGCCTGTTTACAAGAGTTGATGTGTACCTTAAAAATTATATTGCGACCACATCAAGTACTGGGTACTTAAAAAGTGGTGATAACAACATAAACTATTACAAAAACCTACATAAATTCCCTTTGTTATCATCAGATTCTAAGTCACCTGTTTGTGACACAAATCTTCTTTCCTGTAAGTTAAAAATGACCAGGTTTTAAAATATTCATTCCCAACATTCTTTGGTAGATATTTTATGCTAAGCTGCAGCCAATTTATAAACTCCTAAAAATCAGAATTTAAAATAGAAATTCTGATAAACATTTCCTATCAAAGTCTTTTTATTATGTAATAGAATTACCGAAGCGTATAAGTAATACTGAAGCATATAAGTAATACTGACCAAAAATGAGGAAATTATATAATTCCCAGAATAAAATGAAATTGCATTATAGATTAAATATTACATTGAACTTAATAAAGCATAATGGGATGACTATGAAGTATAGTGAACTCATTAAATATATCATAGGTTCAGTAGAATATGCAATAAACCGAAAGGACAAATACACTATAAGCTTGATGCAGTGAATATTGAAAATCTAGTTTGTATTAAAAAACTTCATCAGATAATATATTTCATTATCTTAGGCATGACACCCAGAAAAGCAGGCTCCCATAAAATCTACAAGCTATGATTTGTACACCTGTAACAATCACTGTACCTAGAACTGGATAGGTAGTTGTAGTTCCTTGTCAGCTTAAAGTTTTGTACTTTTCTAATTAAAAATGTTCATGTAGCAAAGGAGCTACTTTAAACATGATACATGAGGACTTTGGATGGTTTCTTGGTTAGATTCTTCCTTACATGTTACTTGTCAAATAATTAGACTTTTTTTAATTGATGGAAATAGTGTGGTTGCCATTAGTTATCATTTCCCAACATTTTCTAAATGTTATGATCAAGGTTTTCATGATAGTTCTTTTCAACTGTTACATGGTTAGAATTAGCTTTGTGTCCTACCAGTAGCATCTCATAGAATCAGACAAAGGTGAGGAACTAATTTTCCCAGCCTCACAGGCTAGTAAGACTGGGAACTATTGAGGCAGCAATATTCAAATATTTAAGAAGAGAAGGAAGTTGGATAAAGGGAAATGGTACTTTGTTCTGCAGACATAACAACTCAAACTGTCCAGTTTAGTGCAGAACAGCACTAACTGGGACAAAACCAACTCTAGGTACAATTCTTATTGTATACCTTCCAACTTAATACAACAATTCGAGGCATGCCTTTGCTCTTCTACTGGAAATGGATTTCAAATGTCCGTTTTGGCTGTAGAACTGAAAGAGCGGGTCAACTCAATTTCAGGTTCGCTATTTACTCCCGGACTCCATTTTTTATTAGGGCTAAGGATAGAAGAGTTTTGCTTATGTCTTATGCTAAAAGGTGCATGTATTTGAGACTGAGACAAAAACTCATACGTCTGTTGGATGATGGGTGTGATGTCAGACAGAAGTACTCTTTAGGAAAGTAAAGCAGAAACTGAGTAGCATACTGGAGAAAGATGTGGAACCTGCCAGAGAACCATAGGAACAGTATATCAGAGCATATAATGCCAAGGATTTGGAGCTACCTTATACATTAATTTATTTAGTTTCATTTGGCAATGAAATGTCACAATTCATATCCTGCAGAAGTTTAAAAAATAAGCCTAAATGTAAATAGCTAATGAAATGGGTATGACCAAAATTTTTTCCATTGTTCCTCTCTCCCTTGCAGCCTACTGCATTTAAGGTCTAGGGAGTTGTTTCAGAGGCTGTTCCCTAACCCTCATGTTTAATAGCCTCTTTCCTCCCAGAATTGGTCCAATCCCTGTTTTGAATCTGGCTAAACTGCCAGCTTCCACATCCGCTAGCAATGAGTTCTACACTTTAATTACAAACTGTAAAAAACAACGTCCTTTTGTTAGTTTTAATAACTGGAGTCTGCTTGGAGCTGTTAAAAAAAAGTGCTTTACTTTAAACTCTGTGCACTCCTGTGCCAAGACCACTGTATACCCAGAAGAGACAATGCATTATTTGGCATGAGCTAACCCGATGTCTATATAGATCAGGCGCATTAGTGGGGATTTTCTGGCACTTTTATCCATGGGCGACTGGTGCCTCCCAAGTCTGGGGGGGGGCACAAGATCACTGATAGGGGGGTCCCCAGCAGCTGCTTGCTGATGGGGGTGGAGGGGTACCCCAGTGGCCAATCACCAGCTGGGGGGGAGGGGGGCAGTGGCTAATCACCGAGCCGGTGAAACCGGCTGACTTTTCCAAGGGGGTGTCTGGACTATTTCAGGGGGTGCACGTGCATCTGTTTGCACTCCCTATGCACCACCAATGCTTTTATCTAATAACTAGTCAGCTATTAAATAAAAGCACCAAAAAGCCCTACTAAAAGCACCCAATCTATACAGACACTATAGAGACAACTTGAAGTAACATGCTGCTTCTTCCAGTAAAGCACTTTTTTTTTTAACATCTGAAAGCAGCCACAGAAATTAATTTTAAAGTTGGATTTTTTTCTAAGTTTGTCATGAATAAACATCATATTTTTGCTTCAAATAATACTCCTTAAACATTTATTTTTTTTCTATGTAAATGAAAGGACATTCTTATTTGAAAATACCTCAGTAAAGTCTAAACGAAAAACTGCAGCTTTGCAAGGAAAACAAATTCAGAGCTATTTCAATGATGTGTACTATGGCTGATCATTTGTTTGAGATAATTACAAATCATAAATTAATTTTAGAGTATTTGAAACAGCAGAAAATTTCCTGAAATGCAGAACAGAAAGTCTCAGGTCCTATAAGGTGCTGAATATACCCAAGTTTCAAAATTGCTGGTACTGGATGCTACCTCAGGTCCTCACAGCATAAATCTCCATAAATAACCCTTTGAGGAAATAGATTTTAATCAGTAATGTCATTACTTTACTTTATTGTCTAAATCAGAAGTATCAAACTCACTAAGGATTGCACGCCAGATCCTCACACCCTTGCCTCCATAGCGCTGCCTGGACCTCTGGCTGATCAGCAGTGTTGGGAACATGCAGCACTGTGGAGCTGAGGGTATGCACTTTCAGTAGTCCACTGGACTACCAGTGGGCTGGATACAATGGTTCCATGGGCTAGATCCAGCCTGCCAGCCATATGTTTAACACCCCTGGTCTAAACTGTGCCACTGCTGCAATACTGTAAAAAATGAAGACAAATGGGCATTAATTCCTATGGAAAGTGCATTTGAATTTTCTGATAGCTGACATCATTGGCAAGCAAAATTCTCAGTGGCAATGATGTGTGGTCAACATTTATGCAAAGACTCTCTGCATAACTACAGCACAACCCCTGACAAAGTTTATTAAGCCTAGGTTCATGTGCCTACAGAGTAGCCTCAGAAGTATCTGGTACTGGCACTGGCACAGAAATAGGATTAAATAGCAACCATACATTTGGGCCAATACACGTTATTACTGTAAACCCTTGCTTCTGGCACATTTCTTGGACTGTCACAGCTACAACAACACTTCAGCCCTACTAGGTAAATTAGATTAGTGGAGTGATCCAGCATGAAAAGCCCTATGCTCTTTTCACTTAAAGGACAGAATTGAAATACATCATTGTTGAGTATTTCCAGCACATGTCTGGTCAGAGGACATCCAGCCCTCCAACCACTACCCCTTATCCATGTGGGCACAAATGACATGGCTCGGAGCAATTCCAACTGGGTTATGAATGACTAAAAGGCTCTGGAAATGGGGCTCAAAGGGTTGGGGGTGCAGGTAGTTTTCTCCTTGATCCTTTTGGTTATGGGTCAGGGACTGAGGAGGAAGAGACGAACTGAAATAGTGAACAGAAGACTGTGGTGCTAGTGCCATCGTGAAAGCTTAGGCTTCTATGACCACAGTCTGCACTTTGGAAAGAGAAGAAGAAGTTTGCTGGGAAGGGACAGCCTCCACCTCATTCCATTGGGGAAGAAGCTCTTCTCAGCTAGAATGACTGACATACTTGTCCAGTCTTTAAACTCAGTTTGCTGGAGGATGGGCACATAACCACAAGTGCAAGCCCACCAAGCATCAACCATGAAATCAGCAGGTCATGCTGCACAAGGGAACTAACTCCTACTCCAGCCCAGGGATGGGGCTTTTCTTTTTAGACAGATAGGGGTTTTTTAGACAGATAGGAGTACAGGGAAGCCTAGGGCCTCCAATGGCAGACTCACTTGCCTGTACCCAAATGCCAGGAGCCTGGGGAACAAACAGGAGGAACTGGCCCTTCTGTTAAACAGAAATGACTATGATCTCATAGGGATAATGGAGACCTGGTGGGACTCCACCTATGATTAGATCACAGGTATAGATGGCTATACCTTGTACAGGAATGACTGTGTTGAAAGAAAGGACAGGGGCATAGCTCTCTATGTGAAGGAGCAGGCACTTCCCTACAAGCAGAGATTGGCACCCAAGGAAGGTGACTTGAGATCCTCTGGGTTAGAATATGAGGGGAATGTGGTGAAGGGGATATAATGGTAGGAGTCTACTATAGATCTCCAAATTAGGACCAAGTGCTTGACCACAAATTCACTAGGGAAATGGCTGAGGCTGCATGCTCTTGGTGCATGGTTGTCACGGGAGACTTCAATTACCCTGACATCTCATGGGAAGAGCACTCAGCCAGATCTGATCAGTCACAAACCTTGACATGAATGGATGAGTTCTACCTGTCTCAAGAAGTTTACAGGTCCACAAGAGGTAAGGTACTGCTGGACCTGGTACTGGCCAAAGGGGATGATCTGGTCAGCAACCTAAAAATTGAAGGGAAGCTGGAAGATAATGACCATGAACTGATTTCTTCCACTATCCATTGCAAAACTTGCAAGTCAGTCAGCAATGCAGAAATCCTCAACTTTAGGAAAGACAACTTTCATAAGCTCAGGAGGCTAGCTGTTGAGGCCTTGAGAGGCCATGATCTGACAGGGAGGGGAGTCCATGATGAGTCATTGTTCCTTAAGGAAGCAATCCTTGAAGCACAAGGGAAGTCCATTCCATCCCATAGGAAAGGTAGTAAAAGGGTTTGGCAACCCCCTTGGCTCAATAGGGAACTTATAGACTTCCTGTGTCTAAAAAGAGAAGTTTATAAAGGGTGGAAAACAGGAAACACTACTAAGGAGGAGTATTCAACACTGGTCCGCATCTGTAGGGAGTGAACTAGGAAAGCTAAGGCTGTAACCAACTGGCTACATGAATGAAGGACAATAAAAAGTCTTTCTTCAGATATATGGGAAGTCAAAAAAAAACCCAGGGCAACATTGGACCCTTGCTAAACCAAATGGGGCAGCTCATAACTGACATCCAGGAAAAAGCAAATTTCCTTCTATGACCAGGTGACATATCACCTGGACAAAGGAGAAGAGGTTGATATCATGTATTTGGACTTCAAAAACACCTTTGACCAGGTGTCCCATGATGTCCTCATGGAAAAATTGGGGAACTGTGGCCTCGACAACCTTATGGTCCAATGGCTGGGGAACTGGTTCTGAGGCTGGACCCAGAGAATGGTAGTTGATGGAATGGAATCAACATGGCCCATAGTGAGCAGAGGTGTCTCCCAGGGCTCTGTTCTCAGACCTGTACTATTTAATGTATTTATAAATGATCCAGACTCTGGTGTTCACTGACAACACCAAAGTATGGGGAAGTGTGCTCACAATTGAGGATAGGCTTGTGATCCAGGCTGATCTTGACAGGCTTACAAGGTGGGTGGATAAAAACCTGATAGCATTCAACACGGAGAAATGCAAGGTGCTCTACCTCCAGAGAAAAAAAGCCGAGCCACCAGTGTGATATCACAGCCGGCAAAGCAAACAAAACTCTGGCTTGCATCTACTGATGCATCTTCAAGCAAGACCCAGGAAGTCATCCTCCCACTGTACTTGGCCAGTTGTCCTCAGCTACAAAAATTGGCCAACTGTGGCCTCGGCTACACCACAGTCCGATGGCTGGGGAATTGGCTCCAAAGTCAGACCCAGAGAATAGTGGTTGATGGCAGCGAGTCATTATGGCATTCTGTAACCAGTGGCGTCCCCAAAGGCTCTGTCCTTGGACTGGTCCTCTTCAACATCTTTATCAATGATGTGGACTTTGGTGTCAGAAGCACACTGGCTAAGTTTGCTGATGACGCTAAACTTTGGGGCATAGCATCCACGCCTGAGGACAGGCTAGTGATCCAGGTTGACTTGGATAAGCTTAGTAAGTGGGTGGACATAAACCTGATGAACAAAACCCTGATGAACAAAACCTTGGCTTGGATCCATAGATGCTTCTCAAGTAAATCTCAGGATTTCATCCTCCCACTGTATTTGGCCTTGGTGAGGCTGCGGCTAGAGTACTGCATCCAATTCTGGACTCCACAGTTCAAGAAGGATGTCAAGAAACTTGAGAGAGTCCAGAGGAGAGCCACGTGCATGATCAGAGGGCAAGAGAACAGGCCTTAGGAAGAGAGGCTGAAATCTATGGGGCTCTTCAGTCTGGAATAGTGCAGGCTCGGAGGGGGGACGGGACCTGGTGGCTGCCTATAAGTACACAAGAGATGTTCATCAGGAACTGGGAGAATGTCTGTTCACCAGGGCACTCCAAGGGAAGACAAGGTCCAATGGTCACAAACTCCTGCAAGACTGTTTTAGGATGGGCATAAGGAAAGACTTCTTTACTGTCCAAGTTCCCAGGGCAGGGAATAGACTCCCCCCAGAGGTGGTGCAAGCACCTACTATGGACACTTCAAGAAACATTTGGATGCCTATCTAGCTAGGATCATTTGACCCTAGCTGACTTCCTGCCCCTTGGGCAGGGGGCTGGATCCGATGATCTTGTGAGGTCCCTTCCAGCCCTAATGTCTATGAAATCTATGGAATCGATGACATAACTCTATCCAGCCCACATATATTCAGATTGCTTATAAAAATGCCATGTGGGACTGCATCAGAAACCTTATTAAAGCTTAAGTATATTATACTGTATTTCTTTAATCTGCCAGACTCTTATCCTGTCCAAAGAAAGATATTAAGTTGGCTTGTCACGGTTCATTCTTAACAAATCCTTGTTGATTGCTAGTGATCACCTCTTCCTCTTTACGATTGTTTTATAATTTACTCCAGTTACTTCCCAGGTAGTGAAGGCAGGCTGACTGATCTATAATGGCTTGGTGTGTGCCATAGTGTCTTTTCTGCCTCATTTCTGGTGTTAATGATGGGCATGGGAGTGAGTAGGAAGTGTTAACTGCCTCAGTGGTGAGATTGAGCTGTTTGTTGCCACAGTGTACACATGCCACATGAGTTATATCAATAGCAAATACCTTCCAGTATTTGCTTATTATGAAAAATGTTTTAAAAACAATATTGCAAAAAAAAAAAAAAAACAGCCCCCAAAACAACAACAATTCTAATGGGAAAAGTATATTTTTCAGTCTTGTTATTTTAATTTTTTTTAAATCCCTGTGAACCTTTCCATAAAATGTATCCCCTCAGGCAAAGAGGGCGTCTGTGTTGATTTAACTTAAAGGGTGAAAATTTTAGAAATATACAGCAACTGGAAACAGAATCCAACTTTAACTTTAGCTGTCACTAGTGCTCTAATAGAGATAGTGCAATTATATACACTGAATGAAAGTGCCTGAGCCAGTTACTAATATGCCACAGGCAGATGTCATTAGTCTATAATACTGCTAGAGATAATGAGTAGCACAGAGTCATGTAGTGTAATGCCTTAATGCCTCGTGCAAACTATTTTCTTTAAGAGCATGATGTTTCTGATTCCTGCCTATTGACATCTGAGTGCACAGAAGCAGAGCTTTTGGTTTCTGACTTGTTCTTTTCTGCTAACTAGACTCAACCACCATTCTGAACCTGTCAATACAATTATTTTTAAACAAACAGCATTTTACCACTGCAAAACTACTAAAGAAAAAAATTACTTTCATGACCTAAATATAATTTTAATATTCAAATACACATCATAGTGTGAATTGGTTATGCAATGGGTTTCTACTTGACATATATATTTGAATGAAGTATTTTTTTCTATCCCTCTCAAAATTAGCCCACACACTCTAGTCTGAAAACCAATTTCCAAATAATCCTGAATTGGTTGAGAGAGGGAAGTAAAGGATCTGTGAAAATAAAACATGTAAATAGAGTAGAACACTATAGTTCTTGGAAAAGAAACCCTATTTAATAACGAAGAGAACAATTTGTTTCCCACTGAGGTTGTGGTAGCAAAAATTGTCTCAATGGAATATATGTAATGAACAAGAAAAAAGGGAAAAGTGAAGCAAAGCAAAGGCTGAATGTGGAATCCTCATAATGACTGATGAAAAAACAAAATAGGTGAATAGCCAATGGAAATACAATTTCCTACTCAGTAGCTGCATCTACACAAGATACTGACTGCACTGTAGCTTGTTACTACTGTGCAGTAGCATCACATGGCACATAAATCCATTCAGCAGTGTTACTGTGCAGTAGCTCTGGTTACTGTACAGTCATTTAGTACTTGTATATGCAAATACTAAAGGAGTGTGTAGTAACAACTGCGCAGTCAGCATCTCATGTAGACGCAGCCACTGGGCATGTCTACACGAGATGATTAACCGTGCATTAGACTAATCTAATGTCCAGTAAAGCATCAGCATCTACACATGCGTGGGACTTACTGCACTATAAATTTGCCTAATGCACCATTTGCTAGTGCAAACAAATACAGGTACTAAATTAACAGTGCATTAGCTGCTGTGCAGTAGTACATGTGTAGATGCTGACTGGGAGAAATTTTCTCCCAGTCAGCCTCAGCAGCAGAGAGCCACAAGGGGTGGCAGGGTTGGGGGGAAGCTGTCCATGGCTCTTGTGCAGAACTCAGGATTGCAGCCTGGTTCTGTAGCACTGGGGTGATGCCCCATGGCTGATTGGCAGCAGCACCCTGAGCTTTCCTCTCACTTTGCTTGTTGAGGGGAGGGAGAAGCTCTCTGTCCCTGGTCCTGGTGCTGCTCAGCTCCCTGCTCCCTCCCAGTGGGGAGCTGAGCAGTGCTGAGATGTGGGAGCCCTCTGTTCCCTCACCATCAGTCTAGGGACAGAGATCTTCCCTGTCCATTCAGTCCTGCTGCTGCCCCAGCACATGCACCAGTCAGCTCTCACCCCCGCCCCCACCCTTGCTGGGGGGAACTGGGAGCTGGGTAGTGCCAGGACTGGTGACAGAGAGCTCCTTCATCCCCTCAGCAACCAAAGTGAGGAGAGAAATCAGGGCACTGCTGCTGCTCACCCACAGGGAATCTACTGATGCCAGTGCCACCAAGCCAGGCTGCAATCCTGAGCTCCATGAAGCTGGGAGCTGTTCCCACTCTGGGACATCTCCTCCCCACTCCCTGGAGCCCAGACCTGGCCCCGGTGCCCCCTGCTAGCCCAGGGCTGGAACTGGGGGAGCCAGGAGCTCCCCCTGGCTGCTCCAGGAGGCAGAGCAGGGCAGGGGGCAGAAGCAGCCCAGGACTCAACTGCTCTTATTGGGAGCAAATCTGATCCCAACACAGGTGCATGTGTAGCTGTGTCCCTAGGCACATTTCCTGTGCCTTATTTCAATGTGCAGTAATCTTAAGGTGCATTACTTGCATGTGTAGATGCACCCACTGTTTCAAATGAAAATTTTTATTGGACTTTCTTTGTTTTTTTCAATACTGATTTCTCCTTCCTATGTTCTTGGGCCCTAAACCCGGTTTTTGGAGTTTATGCATTAAACTGTAAATGGATATGTCTACATGTCTAATAATGCAAAGCAATAAACTCAAAAGCAGTTTTAGCTGGAGTAAACTACTCCTGGGTGCAGCATCTACATGAGCTTCTGGGACAGCAGCAATTTGAGTCAGTGTGGAGCAGGCCCAGTCTGGCATGGGATATGGGAGGTCAGCCCTGGGCTCTAGGTGGTAGTGCTGGGCAACACAGGGGCTGGTTGGGGCACAAGGGTGCTGAAAAAGTGAATTTGTGTGGCTAAGCAGCAGGCAAGAGTCTGGCACTTAGCTGGCTGGGAGGACCAGGTACAATTTATGCCCACAGTCAGCATCTATACATGCATTTAATCACAGTAAATTACTCTGGCATAAAAGAGCACTGTCCCTGACAAAACTATCTTACTGAGGCATTAATTAGTTTATTGTGGCCTAATACCATTGCACATATAGATGGTGATGCTTTACTCTGCAGCTAATTAATTTACTTTGCAGTTAAGCGCATGTGTTGACACAGCCAATGGGACTGTCAATACAAGCTCCCAGGTACTTGTTTATTTTTTTCAGGAGAAAGAGAATTCTGTAAAAGTGGGAAAAATGCTTTTCTCCTTGTTTCTTTGCTTTTCCAAAACCACTATCATGAAGAGAGCCTGAAAAAGTAGAGTGACCTCAATAAAATAAACACCTATGAGGAAATTCTTACAAAAGAGGAAAAAGTTAGAAAGCGCATTAAAAATAAGAACAAAGAGACATGGAATCTGAACAAGATAAGGACAAGAAATCTGAATATCCAGGATTTCAATAAAAGAGTAAATCTAACACAAAAGTCCTACAGACTAGAATAGGAAAGATGATCCCAATTATTTTTTTGCTTGTGAAAACATATATTAAGGTTTTTTTGCCTAGGTTAGTTACAGTGGATCCACAGAAATAGCAATAGTAATTATTAACCAAGTAATAAGACAACCTGATGTAGAGCACCAACAATTTTTCGAGCTTCCTGGTAAACTGTTTCAGAGCTCCAGTGGTAATTTTGCCTCTTCAGTGCTTTAGCCAGCCGGTTATGTTCTCTCAGCCACAATGTGTGCATAGCTGCTAATGAGATTACTTCACTAGATCTGCTGTCCCCAGCCATAAAACATTCAATCCTTTCAGCTTCATTTGAACTTGGGTCTTGTGCACAGGGTGATGGGAGCTGGTTTACAAAAGGTAAATATTCCCGATCATTGTCGTAATATAGCACATTTACTCTAAGGAGGCCTTCTTCACTTGTAAAATTCCTCAGCTTTTTTTCCATAGCAGGTGTGCTTCCATAAACAGTGGAGGCATCAAGAAAGGAGGTCAAGCCATTAATCTGTTCTCTTGGATTTAATGTTGATAGATTTCCAAAGAGAATGCCATGATAACCAGTGCCACATGCAGGAGAAGAACGGTAAAAGGGCAAGCAATCCATTCCAGTGGACAGCGTATCATTGGGAAATATCTGTGCAATAAAAATGGACATTCTTGTCAGCGAAAACAATGTTGCTCAAATAGCAATACATGGAATATGCAGTAATTCTAAATTAGTAATTCATACTAAATCCCAGTTTTCAATTGTTTGGCCCTTTTTTCCAACCTCCCACCTCCTGGATTGAAATTTTCCAGGCTAAGTCTTGGTTTGAAACTGAGAATGTTGGGTTTTCCTTAAGTTGTTAAAAAAGTTCAGCTGTTTTGAGGAAAGGAAAACAAAACAGTATTTTTTTCTCATTATAAAAGCTATTTACTTCCATCCATTTTGAACAGCTCTGCAAATGAATTATTTTAGGGGGTTGAAAACTGAAACAGAAGTGCAAGTGAGTCCTGGAAGCTGTTTTGGTGAAATTCATTTTGCTATGATCAAACCAGGAGCCATCAGATATGATGTGCTAAACAGGTTTCTGAAAATATGTGAGGTCTGGGACAAGACTGAGAAAAATATTTGCCTCAGTGCACAGAGCATATGGAGAGGCAGAGGAGACTGACCCAGTAAGAACCTGAGTCAAAGCTAATTGAAATCAATGTGAAGAAGCAGAGGTGTCAATATACATTTATTTCATTGAGCTTTTGGGTTACTAAAAATGCATATTAGTAAGCAGAATATGAACTGTGGGTGTTTCTCTACTTCCAACCTCCTAAGATGAATGCTGGAAACATTTATGTCCTATAGGCCTCTCTAAATCAGCAGGGAGGAAAACAGATGATTTTTTTTATACTGTAGGTGGGCCAAGAGAGCAGCTTAGAGCCAACAATTCATTTTAAAGCAATAAAATTAATAACTAACTTGAAAAAACCAGGTTTTTATGTATATAACATATTTGCCTTGTTCAATACACGCTCTCTGTCACTAGTCCTGCAGTACATTTCTGTACTGCACTTTTCTGAAAACCCCATTATTTCCAAATTCTACCAATACATCATTACATATCAGTGTAATGAGCCATGTTGAACCACAACGACTCAAGCCCAGGAGTTTCAAAAAAGGAATTTTCCAGTGAAAATGGCTGTTGACATTATAATTTGAGTACAAAGAAAATGCAATTATAATCTTTGAGATTTCTTAACCATTGATCTTTCAAAAATTGTTAAATAGATATAAGTTCCCCATACTGGAGCTCCTGAAACATCCACTGAATCATAGAAACATAGAGAAGTAGGACTGGAAGGGACCTCCAGAGATCATCTAGTCCAACCCCCTGCTTGAGGCAGGATCACCCCTATCCCAACCATCTATACAAAACATAATCTGAACTCTATGTAAGACTACCTCACAACACAGGCCTAACACCCTAACCTGCCACAAGTAAAGCAGGGGAACCACAGAAGTCAAAGTCTGGCAGACCTGTTGTGCCATTTTACAGGACTGGCAGACCTGTATAATGAAGCTCTTTTCCTTTTCATGGGATAAGTAGTCTGCAGCCAGCAGCTGAATGTGCAAATGAGAGTTTCCGATGTTATTTTTCATGTGACATCAAACATGACCTAGGAAAAAATCCTGTTTTGTGAAGATGAGTACACCATTGCATTTTTCTCTACACCTAATGAAAAGCATTCATATAAATACATTCCTTTGTACAGCATAGTCCAAGGGAAAAACCCCATGTTGTAGCTTTCCTGGTTTAGTTGTACACAGGCTTAAAATTATATTATAAATGGAAATGACTTACAGAGATATTCTTTTCAAATGCAGCAGAATGAAAGACACTAATTGCTTCAATGCATTGCAATGTCTAAACTGCAGTTTCTTTAGGGTATATACTTCCCTTTAGTGAAACTATTTTGGGAGAAATGGTTACATGTTAAGATTTTGTTGAAGATTTCTAAAATGAAGTAAGGGTTTGTGAAAACAAGGATAGCATACTGATAGCCATATTGGTAGCAAGGAAAAATTAAGTCCTGCATTTTTGTAGAGGAAATTTTAGCAGCAACGAAGTCCAAGGTTCAGAAGACCTGAGTTGTATGTCAACTTCAACATCTGCAATACTGGATGTCACTCACCACTCTGTGCCTTCATTTCCCCTTCCGTCATTTTTATGTCTTATCTTTCTAGAATGTAAACTTTTCTCTTGCTATATAACTGCATGGTGTATGATGTCAGCTGGGGTTTCTAAAAGCTGGTGACCTCATGCTAAGAGTTCACTTGATTTTAAAACAATTAAAAATAATTACTACAATTAATAATAAATAAGGACAGCAACAGTATGGCATAGAAGCTCTTTCAATCAGGTGTGGATTCTGAGGGTGGTGTGGTGTGGTCAAACCCCCCTTCTGCAGTGTAGCTCACTAGCTCTGTTTCCCCATAGTTTTGGTCCCCTGTAGAGTTGGGACTACTTTATAGGAGCAGCAGCTTTTTAAGCCCATGAAGCAGGTACGATTCACACTACTTGGCACCCTGTCTGTGCTTTCCTCCCATTCTCCCTCCCTCCTCTACTTATGCCTCCAGGTGCAGGAAGGGCAGACTTGCTCACTGCTACTGCTGTCTCCAGCTGACCCAGGGGTGAAGGGAAGCTCCAGAGCCACTCCAGCTGGGGCTGTGGGGAGTGGCTGTGCAGGGAGCACAGCTCAGCAGAGTATAGCAGCAGCGGCAGTGGCAGCATGGGAAACCCACAAACCCCACCCACCAAATCACTGTCCCTGTCCCTGTCCCTGGCCAAGCCCAGCACCCAGAGCAGCTGCTCTCCACAGCTTCCCTGGGTCAGGGCAGGAGTGCATGGGGCAATAACGGTGGTGGGCAAGTCTCTCCTTCCTGCACTCAGAGGCATAAGTAGAAGAGTTTGTGCTGGAGTTTATTGTGTCACATTAATTTCACATGTTGATGCACCCAGTGACATCTTCTTCCTAATCTTGTATAAGAAATATAATATTATTTCCATAGCACTCATCTTGATTACTTTAGATAACACACAGAACTCTGAATATGCTACCCAACTGTGCAGGATAACATAAAAAATGAGAAACCATCTTCTTCACCTAACCTACTCCAAAAGAGACAAACTTAAACAGGGCATACTAGTTTATGCTACTAAACTTAATATTAACCTGGAAACATACTTGGGTAGCAGGCCCCCTTCCCCTCCCCTGATGATAGCCAACTGATAGATGAGGAAAAAGTGAAATGAGATATCTCAACAAGAGCCACTTCACAGGCAGCATACTAGCAACACAGGATAGAATCCAAACAGCAGCACCCAGAATAACATCTTCAATGACGTCATAACATTCCCTATTCAAAGGCCTAAAATTCTACCCAGAGAAACAATCTAGCAAGATACTAATATGTGGAGAATTAGGAGAAATCCTTTGCAGGTTTGCCTGAAAGAATAATTCCACAGTCAGGACACTATCCCTTCTGACAATCTTTCTTCCACAACAGATAAAAAACAAACAAACAAAAAACCCCCCAACACCCCCCCCCCGCCCCTCTCTCCCTGCTCCCAAAAAAAGGCTGGCTGGACACGTCCCAGTGGATGAAACAACATATTGGACTGCTACAATGACCATTTCAGGAAGAAAGCTAAGAGTGAAATTCTCAACAAAAGCCAGGACCACCACAACCTCTTTTCCTCAGTTAGGAAAGACATGCAGTTCCTAAGATCCAACAACAAAATAGTAATCAAACAAGTGGGCAGAGGAGCTATTGTCATACTCAGTCATGAAGACTATACCATCTGCTCTAAGGAAAAGACTCATGGGATATATCCAGATGAGCAGGCATGTGCAGTTTGTGGTACTACAAACCACTTTGTGGTGCCACAGACTACTTGCCTGACATGTTAAAATGTGCCCTGCACTGCAAATTTGCATCGCAGGGGTGTGGCAGAAAGCCACCTTGGTTTCTCCCTAAAAATCTCTGCCCTGTGATACTGTGATT
>NW_017729027.1:50777315-50795594 GCF_001723915.1 Gavialis gangeticus | reverse complement strand
GCGCTGTGATTCTGGGGAGGACTCAGGAGTTGGCGTGTGTGGAGGTTGCTCTATGGCTGAGTCATTGTCACACAGGAGTTTAATCAGTTCCTCCTTCTTTAGCCCTTTCTTCACGTGAAGGCCTCTCTCTTTTGCCAGCTCTTTTAGTTCAGGCACGGTCATTTGGACGTACTGGTCCGCTATCCTGGCTATCTACACTATCCAGTCAACCTGATGCCAAATTAGAAATTGTTTGCTCAAGGGATTTCAGTGACTCTATTACTCTTCCCAAATTATGCCTGTAACACGGCAGGGTTATTCGGATCCCACCTCTCCCACCACATGCGGTGGGTGCAGAGATCCCACCTCACGTGGTGGAAACAGTGGAGGGATACGAATACCCAGCTGTGTTCCTGAGGTGGGATCTCTGTACCCGCCACAAGGGGCAAAAACTAAAATTTGCCAATTTTAGTCCCAAGTCAGTCCACACACAGTGTTATTGCACTGTAATTTCTGCACATGTAGATGCTGCTGTAAAAACCACTTACTGTGAAGTAACTTACAGTACGTCTCTGTGCAGCAAAAACACATGTAGACATGCCTACTGAGTAGTCAACTACACTACTGCACAGTAAAGTATTTTGTGTATCTGTACCCCTTGTGTACAGATTATTGAACAACATTCTAGTGCTTTCACTCCCCAGCCTAGCCTCTTTGGAATAGAGCCATAATTTGTTATGTGGTTTTCTTTCTAATGAAGAAAAAAATACTTTAGCTTGCTGGAGAAAACTGATTCTTGAGGGATTTTTTATTAGATCCTTGTTTCAATGTTTGAAAAATGCTTCCTCTAGTCACATTAATGAACTGCTTTGTGTAATGGTCTCCACTGCCTTACACAAAAGCAGATGAGGAGTTGGCATATAACTCAGTAGATGCAGAAACACATCCATCTTCATCTGCCCCTGCTTAAGCTTGTATTAAGTTTGAAAAATCTAATGGATAGAGGTATATTGCTGTGCTGAAGTTAGCGATATTTTTCACAATTTAGCAAATATTTGATGTAATACCATTTGTTATTAAAGGGCATCTCCAAAATTGCTTAATTAATTATAGATCCTATTAACTATGTACCTATTAGTTCTAAAGAAATGTCAGTTAATTGCCCTCAAAATCCTTAAAACTTTGTGCGAAAGTAACATGCAGGTTATAAACACTCATTCTGAGCTCTGTCCCTAACAGGTTCTATTAGGACAGTGAGCTGTCTTTTTATGATAGTCTGAAAATGCATCATGCTCTGACTTCACAGGCGAGGTGGCATACTTTTTTCACATGTCCTATCAGAGAAAAATGTTACATAACAATGAGGACTATGGACACTTTTGATATTAATGGATAGATTCAATATGGCATCTATTAGGAAATTCTTATGGGGGTCTACCTAAGAAGATTGCTGTTTTGCTGTATTTAAAACATGGCTTCATAGCTTTTGACAAGAATCTCCAGACAACAAGTTGAGAGACCTTCAAGAAAATGAGAAAAAATTACAACCTACTTTTAGCTAACATTAAAGGGAATAATGTCAGTGTCATTCATTTGGATTCATAAATTCAATAATGAAGAATAGAAGTGAGAAGTACCAAGATGTCATGGCTTAGAGGAAATTAGTTTAATTAAGACAAGAATTAAAAAATTAGGATGATTCTCCAAAAGTTATTTGCATTATGTAAACTGCCTGACACTCTCTCTTCACATTCTCTAATGGGTCTGCTTCCTACTCAGAAGCCTCAAGTTGTCAGTGGTAACTACGACAATGAGTCTAAACTTGCTGCCTCCCTGTAACCATTATCATAGTCTTCCTAACCTTGGTTTAGTATGTGATTCCTTAACCAGACTCATATTTTCCACTGTGTTTTATAAGCACAGGGTTGGAGAAGGCCATATACCCTCCTCTCTATTAAACACTGCTACAAGAAAAGCCTCAGGGAAATCCAGCTGACATACATCAGGGGTTCCCAAACTGTGGCATATACCCCTGAGAGTATGCAGGACATCTAAGGGCGTGGGGAAAATTGTGTAATGGCAGATTTAATTTTCATTATATAAATTGGCTTTTATGCTGTTAAAAATAAAATGTATGTTGGTAGGAGTACATGGGCTGCTGATAAATCTAGATGTGGTACACAATAAGAAAAACTTTGGGAACCTCTGATGTAGATGATCTCCTTCCTACACACTAGTAAAGTTTCTAGGAGGCTTCTGGTGCCACTGCTTTTAATTGAACCAGTTCAGGCATTTGAACAATCCATGGTAATACATTTCTTAGATCATAATAGATTTTCATTATGAAAATCCATATGAAATTCATTATGAGAATAATAATTACTTAAGGTAATTAGTGACAGTCATGACCTAGTAGAGATCATAGAATCATAGAAAATTAGGGCTGGAAAGGATCTCAGGAGGTCATCTAGTCCAAACCCCTGCTCAAAGCAGGACCAGCCCCAACTAGATCATCCCAGCCAAGGCTTTGTTTAGCCATATCTTTAAAACCTCCAAGGATGGACATTCAACAACCTCGCTGGATAACCTGTTCCAGGGCTTTGCTACCATCCTAGTGAGAAAGTTCTACCTGATATCTAACCTAAACTTCCCTTGCTGCAACTTGAGACCATTGCTGCTTGTTGTCATCTGCCATCACTGAGAACAGTTTAGCTCTATCCTATTTTGAACCCACCTTCAGGTAGTTGACAGCTGCTATTAATACCCTGTTCCCTCAGCCTCTCCTCAGAAGGCATGTGACCCAGCCCCCGAATCATTTTTGTTGTTTGCTGCTAGACTCTCTCCAATTTGTCCACATTTTTTTTGCAGTGGTGGGCTCCAAACTGGACATGGTACTCCAGATGCAGCCTCACCGGCTGAATAGAGGGGAATAATCACTTCCCTTGACCTACTGGCAACACTCCTACCAATGCAGCCCAGTATGCTGTTAGCCTTCTTGGCAACAAGGCCACACTGCTGGCTCATATTCAGCTTATTATTGGCCACTGTAACCCCCAAGTCCTTTTCCACAGAGCTGCTGAGCAGCCAGTCAGCCACAAGCCTGTATCAGTGCATAGGATTGCTCCGTCCTACATGCAAGACTTTGCAATTGTCCTTGAACCACATAAGACTTTGTTTGGGCCAATCCTCCAATTTATCTAGGTCACTCTGAGTCTTAGCCTGACCCTCCAGTGTATCTACTACTCCCCCTAGCTTGGTGTCATCTGCAACCTTGCTGAGGGTACACTCTATGCCATCTTCCAGGTTGTTGATGAAGATATTAAACAAAACTAGTCCCAAGACTGACCCCTGGGGCATTCCACTTGATACCAGCTGCCAAGTAGACATCAAGCCACTAATTACTACCCTCTGACCCTGATGCTCCTGCCAGTTTTCTATCCACCTTACTGTTTATTCATCCACCAATACTTCCTTAGCTTGCCTGCAAGAATGTAGAAGACTGTATCAAAAGGCTTGCTAGAAACAGAATATACCACATCCACTAGTTTCCCCACTTCCACAGAGCCAGTCATCCCCCTCAGACTGGCTTTCCAGGGGATCCTGCACATGAGTTCCCTGAGCAAGTCAAAGTCTGCTTTTCTGAAGTCCTTACTCTGCTGCTCTCCACCCTTCCTTTCCTCAGGATCCTGAACTCAAATCATCTCATGGTCACTGCTTCCCAATCTGCCATCCACTACTATATTTACCACCAATTCTTCCTTGCTTGTGAGCAGGTCAAGAGGAGTATGGGCCCTAGTTGGCTGCTCCAGCACTTGCACCAGGAAGCTGCCTCCAACACTCTCCAAAAACCTCCTGGACTGCCTGTGCACTGCTGTATTGCCCTCTCAGCAGATGTCAGGGTGACTGAAGTCCCCACGCAAACCAGGACCTGTGATCAGGAAACTTCCATTACCTGTTTGAAGAAAGCCTCATCCATCACTTCTTACTGGTTTGGTGGTCTATAGCAGACATGACATCACCCTTGTTTGTCTCTCCTCTGACGCTAACTCAGAGATTTTCAAGAGGCTTATCTCCAGTTTCATACTGGAGCTTTGAGCAATCATACGGCTCTTTTACATGAAGTGCAACTCCTCCTCCTCTTCTCTCTTGCCTATCCTTCCTGAACAATTTGCACCCATCTATGACAGAGCTCCAGTCATGCAAACTATCCCACCCAGTCTGTGTTATTCCAATAATGGCATATTTCTGTGACTGTGAAAGGACTTTCAATTATTTGTGCTTGTTTCTCAGGCTTTGTTCATTTGCCTACAGGCACCTAAGGTAATTAGCCTATTGCCCTGGTTGGTCAAGAAAAATGAGAACATTCTCTCATCTACCCTGTTGCCCCATCCTGCTTGCTCTTCCTCCACATCACCCACTTCCCCACTTACCACAGGTCTTTTGTCTCCACCCCCTTGCCAGACCTATTTTAAAGCTCTCCTCACTAAGTTAGTGAGCCTATCAGCTAGTAAAAGAAGGGGATCACAGAAGAGGAGCCAGAAGGACTATGCAGGAAACTGGTGTGGTAGGGTGAAGCAACCAGACTTCTCTTCCTCCTCTGTGCTCCTAAATAGGTTTGACGGGTCCCATTTGGTCTGGTTTAAGGAATGGTAGAAGAACAAGTCAGTTCATATATTACGAAAGTGCTCTAGCTCTAACAATGAATTTGTTCTTTACATTTAAAGACACGTGCCATATTTGCTTCTTTTAATTTAAAACACAATACAATTTTTTTAATGATAGCTAGGTTTTCCCAGGTACATTAAACTGTTTTTCAAATGTTCATATTTTTTTACAAAGCATGATTGTTCTTTTTAGTCACTGCTTTTTAAAATGCCTCCAAGAAAGGCTTTATGGTGTATTTGGAATACACATCCCTTATGCATACTCCCTGTCAGTAGTCTATTCAGCACACAGGTTATTAATTTACTTCAGTTTCCTCCATGTTTTAGAGCAACTAAGCATAAGGGAGATGACTAATCACTGCAGTTACAAGGGCTGTCCATGTCCATGACAATCAACAGGAATCTTTCCACTGACTTCAATGGAAATGTAAAAAGATACAGTGAATGAAGACAATGGATCCGATTAGCAGCTGCACCTTGGAAAATTGGTTATGTCAATGGAAAGTGAATGTGCGCATAAGTAAGCTACCATTCTGACTTAACAGGAATTAGCACCAGCCCTACGTGTAATGGAATAAGAATTTCACTAGGTAAAGGACAACCATCGTGGAAAAGAATCAATTGGCCTGAATATTTTTGAAGCTGCCTTGAGAAGCCACAGCATTCACAGGACTGTTTTTTGGTTGAGTGTCATAATCTGGGTATCCTTACTAGATTTTTGTTGTTCTGAAAAGACACAATTTGTTTTTTTAAAAGGTACTTAGTGGGTGTGTGTATACCTGCAATTAATGCAATAAATAAACTCCAGCACATATTGCATCAGAGTTTATTGCTCCCAGGCACCATGTTTATATGTGCACCTGGGGCAGCAGCATATTGAGTCAGGTTGGAGCAGCCCCAGGGGATCAGCCTATCAGCCTGTGGCTCAACATGCTGCGGCTCCAGTGCAGGGCTAACTGGCAGGCAGCCCCAACACTGAAACACCCTCATGCCTCAACCAGCCCTGTCATCATCTACACATGCTTCGTGGCACACTAAATAACACTGGCATAGGCTAGTACTTGTGTTGACAACTACTAACCTATAGTGGTGTTTATTAGTTTATGATAGCCTGATAGAGTCATATGTGTAGATACTAAGACTTTATTGCACCCGGTGTTATTTTCTATGCAAGGAAGAAAATCTCCTCTGGTTTATGCGCTGTATTTAATTTGCTACTTAACAGTGTAATGGAAAGGTCTTACTAGTAAGTCAGACAAGGATTCATAATCCTCTTTTTTTGCAAGCTTATTTTCTCTTTCAACCAGAAGATAACAAGATTTGGAGTCCAACTTTTCCCCATTTGCTCAAAAGTTATGACCCATTTTATGTACATTTCTGCAAACCACGGAAGATCATTTTGGTGAAATAATTAAAGCATGATTTTTCACAATTTCAAGTTAGCCAATGGAAATAATCACGCATTCACAGAGTAAAGTTAAGTTCCTTGAACTTATCTGATTGACAGTTTAAAAAACAGAATTATTTCTGACTATTTGCCTTCTTTTCTCACTGGCATTTAAAACCTTAAAGCACAAAAACACTGCCTATATTTTTTCTTGCCCATTAATATTCCTGTATTTGTACTAAATGATGTAGACATATCATGTACACCTCACTATAACCCCTTCCCTCTGTACATCTGACTTTCTCTGTCATTTAATAATTATGTTGAACACAATTCAATAATTTTATGCTGTGTTATTTCTGATAATCTTTTAAATCCCTTTCATGTTCTATTACAATAGTGTCCACATATTTGTTGTACAACTTACCCTACTTTACATTTTTTACCTGTTTGCCTGGTAGCATTTCTGAGCAAATGCAGTTAAAATCATACCTTCATTGGAAAACAGGGATTTTGGTTTTCACATGTCAGTTGGCAATCCACTCCTCTTAGGAAGGTAGCTCTGCTTGTGCTCTGAGGTGTAAATGCAATATCATGATCTATGTATTGTCCCCACAGCATAAGAATATCAGAATATAGGTTGTCATCGGTAACAGCCTCATTAGATACATGAATAATTTTTCTTGTCACTTCACGGACCTAAAATAAAAGAACTATTTACCTGGAATGCCAAATAATATTTACCTCTCACAAAATGATAAAACACCAAAAAACCCCCACCAAACCCCTTCACAAAATGACCACAAACCTCACAAAACCCCCAAATCTGAAAAAGTGATAAAAGCTATAACCAAATAATCAACCCATCTCTGATAACCTACTTTTCATAGTCTTTTATAATGGAGACTTTTAGAATGTCTAAATGCTTGCATTCTCCTTACACTTTTTTCTAGTCTTTTAGCAGTGGTACAATGGTAGGAGAGCAGTCTGAAACTGGCACTGTCTTCCAGGAGTGTGCAAAGCTTTGGTCCCTGATTTGATTCAAAGAAGATTTGGCCCAATTCAGTGGCTGAATCATTGAATCTGAATCAAATTGGGAGACTCATTAAAAGCTCCAAATTTATTTGAAGCATCCAAATCGATTCAGAAAAGACTCAGAAAAGACTCAGCATTTCGGAAGGCGGTCTTGCGGGGAAACAGAAACTGAGAAGAGGGGAAGGGGGAAGAAACTGTTCTGATATTGACATCTGCAGCTAGCCAGTAAGTGTGAGCTTTCCCTGAGTTCCCGTCCAATCACAGTGCTCTAGGGGAGGTATGTAGAAACAGCATATAAGGATCTGTGTGAAGTTTTTCTCTGCCTTTTGTGAGCTGCTTGTCTGGAAGCAACAGCGTGTCAAAGGTACTTGCTGCTACTTGTGGCTGGCTTGCTAGTCAGTCTCTTGCTAGTCTCTCTTCTTGGAAAGGATTGGATACACCTTACTAATTACCCTTGCCTAGAATCCCTCTACTTATTCCTATCCAAACCTTTCCTTTCAATTTATTCTTCCCCCAAAATCCTCTTATTCTTGTTATTTTTTTCCCCCAACACTTTTTAAAATGAAAGCTGTGTTTTCCCTGGCAGTGTCATCCATCACTGTGCAGGAAAGCACATATAATACACACACACACATATATTAAACACATAAAAGTTATATTACACACACATACATTAAACAGATAGAAGATATATTACAGATAGAAGATATATTACACACACATACAAGATATATTAAACACGTACAAGATATATTACATACACACACATTTTCCATCACAGCAAACATTATGAAGCATACTGGAAAGGCGGGTGCCAGGTCTTCTGGCAGGGGAGGTAGAGGGGCTAGAGGGGGTAAGGGTAGATCTGCGAGTCCCCATCCCCCCCAAACATAGATGCACCCTCTTTCCTGGCAGCAATGAGTCTTCTGCAGCCAGTGGAAGCAAGGAGGTGGGAGCAGTACCTGTCCCTGCACCACCTCCACTAACACCAAAAATAGCCACCAGCACGACTGTCTCCTCCACCCCAAATCCGGTGCGATCCTCCGAGTCCCAGAGGAGGAGCTGGATCTGGAACCAGGGGACCTGAGTGTCCTGGTACCTGGGGAGTCAGATGTCAGGCAGATTATAATGTAACATAAATCTAATATCTATATTGAGTCCATGAGTTGTTATATCCAGTAGATTTATGAAGTGAAGTTTTTAGGCTTGTCTACAAAAGGTGTTTTGTAAATTCCCTTTGAGGATTATGACTGAGAGATTGGAGAGAGAGTGGTTTTCTTGTCAGAAATGTTCCCCCACGGGTAACTGGGTGTTCTTATCTTTTGTAGATGTCTGGTGTGCATTCATTCTGGTGCAGAGTTGTTGTTTGGTCTCTTCTATGTATTTTCCATCAGGGAATTTGGTGCACTGAATGAGATATATAATGTAGCTGGAGGTGCAGCTGTAAGATCCAGGAATGGTGATGGCTCTATTATGGGGTGTAGTAATTGTTGGGGTCCTGGAGATATGTTGTCAGGTTTTGCATTTGTTGTCATGGCATGATCTGGATCCATTCAGTGTGTTTTCAGCTGTAGGCAGTTGGCTTCTGGTGATGAGGTTAGTGAGGTTTGGTGCTTGTTTGAATTTACAAAACACTTTTCACAGACAAGCCTATGAACTTCACTTCGTCAACTTCCTCGATACAAAAACTCATGGACTCAATATAGACTTTGGATTTATGACACATGATAACCTGCCTGACATCTGACTCCCCAGGTATGACTCCACTTTTACCTGCTACATCTCCCTTTCCCTCTTCCCCCCGTCTCTCTCTCACCCCCTGCCACCTGAATTTACATTTTCACTGACTGGCTTTCTTGTATGCAGCCCAGCCTCTGGCTTCTTTACTATTCATTCCATCCAGGAAGAGCACAGACACACAAACTGCAAATGCTTCCTCAGCCTGATGAAAGGTTTTTAAACCCAAAAGCTTGCCAAGATATGAAAATGTCAGGGGTGGTAGCCCTACTACCAATTATTCAGTTGGTATAATAAAAGATATCACATCTACTCTAAGAACCTTGCCTGCCTATTCCTTAGACCAACATGGCTATAACCTGAAACTGAGTTAACACACACAAGTGACACAAGTTTTGATTTCAACAGATTGAGGTGCACTTTCACAGAAGCTCCTGAACCTATCTCCTTGAAACTTGGCAGGCTTCATGCCCTCAGAAGGGGCTACCACCCTTGCTGTTTTCATTCAATTCCACAAATAAATGACAAAGTTATAGGTATTTTAGTTATTCCCCATTATAGTCAATGGCCAAATCACAAAATCACACCTAACCAGTACCAAATCTTTCAAATCCAATTTGGTCGAATCAATTCAGGACAGTGATCCAAATCACCAAATTGAATCACTGTCCCCTGAATCAGCCAAATCCAAATCAAATACTGGCTGCTTCAGACAGGCCTAATGTCTTCACGTTGCTCCACAGAAGCTCTGGCTTTACATTCATTCATGGCAGAATAGCTGTTAATACTAGGTTAGACTAGAGAGAAACCCAGCACTCCACTCCATATTCTCAAGCTGCAGGAAGCACCACATACATTCATAGCATATTTTCCCTTCACTGACTGTACAGAAGCCCTTCTCTGAAAACTTCATGAGGATATATTTGGTTATATTTGAAGCATATGGACAGGTTTATTTACATGACATGGTTTGTATCTTTGTCCAGCCAAAACCATTAGATCAAAGTAGCACAAGCTATTTCTAAGTTAGCATCATTACCTTTACAGGTTCTTTCTGAAACCTAAGATACCCTTCATGCTTGAGAGCTATGCTGCTGAAAGGAAAGACAAATGCTGGGACAGGACACAGTGCAGAGACACAGATTTCAAGGCATCTGTGGATAACCTCCTCAGGTATTTTTCAGGGGTGTAGGGAACGATAAACCCAGCTGCACAATAGACAATCAGGGTGAAACTTGAACTGAACTTAAGCACTGATGATGTTTCCAAGTTCCTGCATGGAACCATTTACTTATAGGACCATTTACTTCTGTGGCCTAAGATACTCCATCACATAACTACAAGGATTTTCATAATGCTATAACTATGCACTTCAAACTGACCATGGTGTTGGCTTTGAGCTAAATACTTTCTTTTTAATATTCTTCAAAACATTATAGTAATATTTATTCCTTATTTTGACTCTGTGTATGTTCTACTAGTAAAGAGGGATACATAAAATGTTATAAGAACAAAACTGCATACATTTGTAACTGAGGAAAGCCAGCAAGGAGGGGTTTTTTTTAGGTGGTACTAATTTTAGCATGTCACATGGTATATTAAAATGAAAGCATTGTTTTAGCTTAATCTAAGGTGTAGGGAAGCTTGTTGATGTAATTTGTCAAAAATATGACAGATTTTATGCAATAGGATAAGCCTTATTTTGGTGTGCTTTGCTCTATTAACACACATTCTATGGAACCTGGAGACCTTTCCCAGGGATATCATCTAGTGTACTATTTCTCATTCATGTGTCAGTTTTTCACCTGTAAGCACCATCTTGTACTGTTTAGAGATGCATCACTTGATTTGTAACAGCAGTTGCAAGCATCTTTAATACTAAATATTGTGTCACCCCATCATTATTACCAGTAAGTATTTGAAAATGAAAGGGAAAAAGCCAGAAGAATATAAAGTGACAAGACACTGTGAGAACAACAGTAGACAATGTTTTCCCAATTAAAGTTGTAAGGGGTAAATTTGGCAATTTGAGGGAGCCTGAACCAGAAACACCAGATACAACTCACTCATATTTTGGTATGACCTTCCATCTTCCAGCAGTAGCAATCCCTCACAGTTGAGGATGAGTGTTTTCCATGATTGACTCATCTGTGTGTCCACAGATGCCTAACAAGGCCAATCTGGGATCTACAGAGGCATATGTTTCCTTGTGGGGTGGATGACTCCAGATTCCTGATTTGGTCTGCAACACACTGTTTCTACTACTCCTGCTTTTCTTTCTCCTGTTGTCATTATGAGCTTTCAAAGTACTGCGATCCTTGCAGCAGACTCTTCCTCCATTTGGGAGGTCCTGGGCAATAGTTTCCCATTATACTGTTGTTGCATTTTATTTTTTAAGAATAAAACTTACTTTGGGATCCTGCAGTCAGACATCCAGATGACATGGTCAGCCCAAAGAAGTTGATTTTTGATGATCGTTGCCTGGATGCTTGTGGTGTTTAAGAGGATGCTAATATTGGTGTGTCTGTCTTCCCACTGGATTCAATGGATCTTCTGCAGGCAGAGTTGGTGGTACTTCTCCAGTGACTTAATATGTCTCATGTATGTTGTCCATGTCTCAGCTCTGTACACTAAGGTAGAGATCACAACTGCTTGATAAACCATGATCTTGGTTTCAAATTGATGTCATGATCTTTGAATACCCATATCCTCAGGCATCCAAAGGCTGAACTTACACATTTGAGGTAATGGTGGATTTCTTCATCAATGTCAGCCGTCTGCCAAAGATGGCTTCTGAGGTACGAGAAATACTCAATGTTCTAGAGTTTCACTGTAAGACTGGATTGCAGGAGCTGGGGACTGTTCATTAAGGGCTTGTTAATGGATTACCTTAGTCTTCTGAATGTTATGTGTGAGTCTCATTTTCTTCTATACCTTGGTAAAGACATCAACTATTGCCTGAAGGTCTGCTTTTGAGTGAGCACATACTACAGCATCATCAGCATACTGAAGTTCAATGACTGGGGTTAGGGTAGCCTTGGTTTGGGGTTAGAATTGGCTGAGATTCAATAGCTTACCATCCAATTAGTAGTTTAGCTCCACATCGACTGGAAGGTTGTTGGTGTTCAGAAGTAACGTCATAGTAAGGAATACCGAGAAGAGTGTTGGAGTGATGATGAACCCTTGCTTAGCTCCCATCTTAACCTCAAAAGGATTTGTGATAGATCCATTAATGGGAACTACAGGCAACCACCGCTTAAAGCTGTTTCACTTAGTATTACTTTGCTATAATGCTCATTTTAAATTGATACCTGATTTCACTTAGCACTCAGCGAGCTTCATTATAATGCTCATAGTCACTATCTTGGGTCATTAAAAACACTTGTGGTCACCACTTTGGGTTGTCAAATGCTTTCAGTTTCACTTACTCATTTTGCTTAATGCTTGTTTTTTCAGGAACCAATTAAGAGTGATTAGTGGGGGTTGCCTGTACTGCTCATATACCATCATGAAGTGAAGAATGGTGGTGAATGTTAGTGGGCATTCATACTTCATAAGGATCTTAGAATCATAGAATCATAGAAAATTAGTGTTGAAAGGAACCTCAGGAGGTCATCTGGTCCAACCCCCTGCTCAAAGCAGGACCAGCCCCAACTAGATCATCCCAGCCAAGGCTTTGTTTAGTCATATCTTTAAAACCTCGAAGGACGGACATTCAGCAACCTCTCTGAGTAACCTGTTCCAGTGCTTTGCTACCCTCCTAGTGAGAAAGTTTTTCTCAATATCTAACCTAAACATTTCTTGCTGCAACTTGAGATGATTGCTCCTTGCTCTACTCTCTGCCACCACTGAGAACAATCTAGTTTCATCCTCTTTAGAACCACCCTTCAGGTAGTTGATGGCTGCTATTAAATCCCACCTCAATCTTCTATTCTCCAGATTAAATTAGCCAAGTTCCCTCAGCCTCTCCTCAGAAGTCATGTGCCTCAGTCCCCTAACTATTTTTGTTGCCCTCTGCTGGATTCTCCTTAACTTATCCAAATCCTTTTGGGGGGAGGGGAGGGAGCACAAAAATGGACACAGTACTCCAGATGTGGCCTCACCAGTGCTGAATAGAGGGGAAGAATCACTTTCCTTGATTTGCTGTTGATGCTTCTCCCAGTGCAGCCTAGTATGCTGTTAGCCTTCTTGGCAATAAGGGCACATTGTTGACTCATATTTATTGTATTGTCCACTGTACCCCCCAGGTCCTTTTCTGCAGAGCTTCTGCCTAGTCAGTCAGGCCCCAGTCTGTACTGGTGCATGGGATTGTTCTGTCTGTGTGCAGGACTTTGCATGAGTCCTTATTGAACTTCATGAGATTTGTTTTGGTCCAGTCTTCCAAGTTGTCTCAGTTACTCTGACTCCTAGTCCTACCCTTCATTGTATCTACTACTCCCTCCACCTTGGTGTCATCTGAAATCCTTCACAGTACTTCTCAGTTGACACAGCCAAGACTTTCATGAGGTCAAAGACCATGTAAAGAGGTTTATGTTTTCCCCAGCATTTTTTCCTGAAGCCAATCAGCAGTGAAGATTATGCTGGTTGTGCCTCTTGATGCCCTAAACCCACCTTGAGATCATGGGAGGAGCTCTTCATTAAGTGGAAGAATATGGTTCAGGAGAATTCTTGCAATGATCTTTACATGATGGACAGCAAGGCCATCCCTTTCTTATTTTCACAATTAAACCTGCCTCCTTTCTTGAAGATTGTCACAAGCATGGCATCCCTGAGGTCATCTGGGATTTTGTCATTATTCCAGATCCTTAAAATGAGGGTGTGGAGCTGTGCTATAAGCTCCTTACCCCCCTGCTTGAACATTTCAGCAGAGATTCCATCTGCTCCAAGTGCCTTCTCATCTTTTATCTGCTTGATAGCTTTTCTCATGTCATGAAGGGCTGGAGGGATTCCAAGATCATCTCTGACTGGGCATTGCAGGATGGAACTGAGAACACTCCCATCAACAGCTGAGTCTTAATTAATAAGGTCTTAAAAATGCTCCTTTCAGTGGGCCTTGATGACTCCCTTTTCCTTAATCAGGTCTCCTCCATCCTTAGGTCTCAAGCAGTTGGCCCATGAGTGCTCAGACCGTAGATGGCTTTGGTGACACTAAAGAAACTGTGCATATCTTGGATGTCAGTGACATGTTGAGTCTCCTCTGCTTTGTCTTCCCAATATCTATTATTCATGCTGCAGGTCCTCCTTTAGACCTCTGCCTTGGCTTTTTGGTGATTCAGTTCTTTTCACTTGGAGTTGGTGTCATTCTGCCAAGCACAAAAGGCCTTGGACTTACAGTATATCAACTTTTGGATCTCCCAGTCATTCTTATCAAACCAGTCTTTGTGTTTCCTGGTAGAGAATCCAAGTGTCTGTTTGGAGACACCAATTATGGTGAACTTGAAGGCACCCCAAGTGCTGCCAACATTCTCCCATTGTTGTTTATTGGAATTCACCAGTTTTGAGGCACTGGTTGAAGAGGTCTCACTTGATTGGGTCACTGAGACCTTCAATGTTGACCTTCCATTGGCATTGCTTCTGCTGCAGCTGTAATTTGGGAGCCAGTCTAAATGACATAACTGAGTGGATGAGTCAGTGATTGGTCCAGACATTGTCAGCTCCTAGCATAAGTTGAGTAATGCATACATTTTTGCAATCCCAGGCACAAACAATGAGGTAGTCAATCTAGTGCTTAGATTGTGGTTGTTGTCATGATGTCTTCGACCTGCTCATTTGATCAAGAGGGGGATGCCATTGGAGTTAACCTGTACCATTCCTTCCCTGCTAGTGGTTCCAGAGGTTCAAGTCTCTTCTGACTCTGGCATTGAAATCACCAAGCAGAGTAAGCCTGTCTCCCTCTGAACTATCAGAAAGAAGTTGGTCAAGGTTGGCATAGAATTCCTCCTTGGTTTCATTGGCAGCGTCGAGAGTCAGGGCATATGTGCTGACGACAGTGGTATATTGTCTCCCTGCCAGTTTGGGATGGAGAGCCATGAGGCACTCATTAATTTCAACAGGGGACTTATTGAGTTGGTTTATGAGTTCATTCTTAATGGCAAATCCAACTCATTGAAGTTGGTGTTCTCCTTACTTTTTACCCTTCCAGAAAGTATAGTTGCCTCTTTGTTCTTTGAGCTGCCCATCTCCCATTTGCTGGGTGTCACTCAGTGTAGTAATGTCAATGTTGTGTCACCTGAATTCTCAAGCCATGGTTTCAGTGTGGTGCTCCAGGCATTCACTATTAGGATTGTCCATGAGGGTCCTGATGTTCCAGGCCCCAAAACTGATTGTGTTTTCATTGATTTCACCTACAGTAAAGGTCAACCCACTGGACACAGTTATCCAGTTAGGAAAAAATGTAGGCAGGCTGAGTTTAGGACACCTTGTCCAGCTCCCTCCCCATGTGAGATAAGTAGAGTGGATCCTAAAGAGGGATGCTCAGTCACAGTTACAGCTGCCAAATTGCACTCCTGCCTCATTCAAGTGATAGATGACCTTGTAACTTCTGCCTTTATACCAGTTCATGACTAGGAGCTTCCAAACCTCTCAATTCTGATCCTGTTGTCACTAGCTGGACACCGAAAGGTTTGAAAAATATACTAAAGTCATTTTAATGGAGGAAGCCTATGGGTGATTTCACCTCATCACTGAAAATATAAACCTAATCCACTTGCTGTCACTGGTTGTACTAATGATGGGCTAATGGCACACCTCTGTGTGCAAGCTCAAGCTCTGTCATGAAAGAACTTGAGAAGCACTGTATGTTGCGTTGACCTATTCAGAACTGAATAGGCCTGCGCTGACCTATTCAGAACTGAACCTGAGCTATATACTTGCCTTGATTGCTGGGCCTTGTTGTGCCATATTTAAAAAAATCAGCAGCTGACTCAGGGTCAGGAGGGAAGCCATACTGATACCTTGATCACCTTGGATCAAATCCAAATCGTTCTTGTAGGTACCTCCACTAAGGTATTATGATACTTAAAATGTTGAAGTGTTGAATGAATTGCTGTGATGCACATATATTAGTTTTAATTCCCTGGACTTTGTCTTCCTTCTGAACTGTGAAATCCTGCCTAAAATTCAGGTACTAATTAAGTACCTAATAATGACCCAGATCCTTAGTCAGTCTCAAACAACTCGTTCCTCTGCACAGATTGAAAGAAAAGTAAAGGCTTCAGTGTTTAAATCACTGAAAAAATAAGTAAAACAAACCACTCTAAAAATTAACATAGATTTTGTGGCTGGATTTCACTGATATAAGATAAACTCTAGAGTGCTAGGCACAAATGAAGCCAAGTGCTGTTTCAAATGATTTGCTAATTAGTCTCCTAACCGGCGGTAGCTCAAATCCATTGTACAACATGCTGGGATTCCATCCTTTGGGCTGACTGATTCCATCTTCATAAATTGGAGGGAGCCATCTAGCAAGAGCTGTGTTTGATGCTCCCCATCTAGGGTGTTCCCTGGGAAAAAAAAAAAAGATTATAAAATATTTTTCAAGTTTAAAATATTTACTTATGTGAGTGCATTTCCCAGTAAGGGATTATTTAGTTGATGAATGACTGAAATGTCCCTGGATACAAGACTTGATGTACACCAAAGTGAACTTGGTCCAAAATAATGACTCAGTAGTTTTTAATTACTGAAATAAATACAAGTATTTTTAAGACTGGAACTAACATTTTTAATTAAGTTTACAACCTTTTGAAATCTATGGGGGCACTGTTTGTCCAAAGCCTTTACATCTGTATCATCATTCATGAATGGGGTGCATGCACATGCTCCATCCCCCAAATGCAGAGGCTGGACCTGGAAGGGAACAGCCCCTGTGCAGCACCCCCGAGGCTCCACCAAGTTGTACTGCTTGGCTACATGGTAAAACCCCCTTAACCATGACCAGCAGCCAACTGGGGCTGCCACATGCAGCGTGGGCCTCAGGAGTGGCCACAGAGGCAGGGCACCAGGCTGCTGGCAGTGGTGGCGGAGGCACCATGTAGCCACACAGCACAAGCCAGTGGAGCCCAGGAGATGCTGCACAGGGACCACTTGTAGCTGGGCCCATCCTCTGCACATGGGGGATGGAGCCTTTCCACAGGCCTCTGCACTGTCCCACCTCATCCCACTCTGCTATCCTGGCTTGCCCCATGTAGGTGCCCATGCCCTGGCCTTGGCTCCCTCCCCTGGCTTGCCCTACCCTGCCCTGCCTGATCCCTACCCCAGGCAGGAGCAGTGATGCTCCACTGAGCTTGTCCCTCCACCTCCAGCCTGCTCAGGAGGAGCTGGGCTGGACACATACAAGTGGGATGGTGCCAATCTGGACTTCAATTTCCACCAAACAGCTGGGATGCTGATGCAGCCTACAAAATCTGTTACTGCCCCAGCCAAACTGGGACATACGGTCACCCTATTCATAGGCAGTAAGTGCACTTTCCAGGTGGTACACATACATTTATAGGTCCAGGGGGACACCAAACAGGGAACAATTATTTTATTAATACTTCTTTGAACTTGAGCACACCAAAGTGGCTCAATTTGCAAGGCTATATGGGACAGTAATACACTTAATTAACTGGAATAATTCACTCTTAAAGGTTGAAGTATGCCTTAATAAAGCATTCAAATTAGTTACAGTTGATTTGTCCATATTGAAATTGCATAAAATATTGCACATAGTGTAGTACTATTTCACTCAATTAAAATAATAAAATGTTAATTTAACTGCTTAACCAGTGATTATTCTCCTAATTGCTTAGCTGCTCACCAGAATATTACTGTAGTAAAAATCCTTTAAGATGCTTTGTGTTATCTTAAACAGTGTATCAAGTCTGTTTAACAAATACTGTACACTTCGTTCTGTGATTGAAAATGCTTGCTCTGCAGGTTTCATTCAGGTGCTCTACTTGTCCTTAGTTTTAGTGCTATCCACTATTTCAAAACTGAAACCTTGAGTCTATATTACAAAATAATTGATAGTCAAACAGTAGAGATTCATAAATATATCTCAATTATATTGTCCATGTAGAATTCTCACCCAAATCAATGGAATTTTGCATTAATTCTGGCAGCTGAAATAACAGGTTTGCTTTTATACACAACCCTACAGTGTAATCACATATAAATACAAGATTCTCTGATGTGTGCACTGGATATTTTTTACTTTTGTAACATTTTTAAAGGTTTTTGGGGGGCCTTGGAAGGAACCCAAAATGCTTAAATGGAGGTTAATGCCCAGATTTTTGTTTTTCAAATTTTTTTTTTTAATGTGCCAGCCTAGTTTTGGTATCAGTATTTTCAGGAGAGAATATATGAGTGGCTGTGGTATGACTATATTAAATTTACTGGAGGATTCCTCTATGCGTTATAATTTTCTGAGATAACAGGGACATACATAGCAAAACATAGAAAGAGATACAAAGAAAGCTGTGAGAAATAGCTGCA
>NW_017729027.1:50771023-50772315 GCF_001723915.1 Gavialis gangeticus | reverse complement strand
TATTTTCAGGAGAGAATATATGAGTGGCTGTGGTATGACTATATTAAATTTACTGGAGGATTCCTCTATGCGTTATAATTTTCTGAGATAACAGGGACATACATAGCAAAACATAGAAAGAGATACAAAGAAAGCTGTGAGAAATAGCTGCAAGTTTATTTTTTGTTAATGGAGCTGAGTGACAGCATAAAAGGCACATGAGAAAATGGCAATGAGGATGCAAGAGCAAGAATAATATAATACAGACATTGACGGGACCCAACCTATGGTCATCTGGCTTGCTTTAAGCCACATGATATTAGATCAGGTCCCATTTGTGCAGTCATTCACTGGTGCCAGGAGTTGCTCTGGTAACCCAATCAAAGTAAGTCAAGGTTGGAAGAGAGGTGGGCGGGACTGGGGAGAGCTAGGAGGTCTGAAGAGGGGAGTTGGCAGATATAGGGAGGTCTGGAGGGTTCACAGTAGGGGGGTTCTCTGTCTTGGAATGGGGAGTTTGGAGGGCTAAAAATACCCCAGTCAGGGTTGGGGGAGTAGGAAGAGGGTGGCCCTGGATCTGGGGTGAGCAGCTAGGCTTTCCCAGAGCAAAAGGTGCAGTCTCAACATGTACAGATGTTAGGTTGGGCTAATCCATTCCTGATCTAGCTTATTTCACCTGAGGAGGTGAAGTAAGTTAGATTGGGCTAGCCATTTTTTTGCCCAATCTAACCTCCCTGAATGTCTGTACAGATCAGCCTAGTTAGGCTGACAGAAGTGCAACTTATGTATATACACTTTGTTACTTGCAAAAAAACAGCCTAATGAGCTAGACATCCAATGAGAACTGGACAAAATTTTACTCTGCTGAAAAGTGCTAAAGGTTCTTGGTAGTAAACTTATAAATATGGCTACTGAGAGATCATTAGAAAGACTCATACATAATGAACACCCTCAGACATTATTCACTAATTTGCCTTGAAAAGAAAAGGGGAAATACAACATGTTATGACTGATACCCATAACTCCATGAAACCCACCAGATTCATAGCAGAAGTCAAACTTCAGATAGGGTTAGACTGGTTAATAAGACTACACTTGATTATACCAATTAATGATCTGCTTCATGAAGTGTAAACTGAAAAGCTACCTTTCCCTGCCCCTACATAATTAATTAGTTTATCTTGAGATCTCTTTCATTTTCCTACATAATTAAAAGTATTCCTGAAAGGCAGGTTATTTAAATATGACCAGCTACCTCCCCTTTCATCCACACTATCTTTGTGTTATAGGCTTACAGGCGGGATAGAGAAGGAAGG
>NW_017729027.1:50761847-50771012 GCF_001723915.1 Gavialis gangeticus | reverse complement strand
TGGCTAGGATCTGGAACCAACTTCCAAGGGAAGTGGTTCTGTCTCGTACCCTGGGGGTCCTTAAGAAGACGCTTGATGCCTATCTAGCTGGGATCATTTGAACCCAGTTTTTTATCCTGCCCTGGCAGGGGATCAGACTTGAAGATCTATAAGGTCCCTTCCGACCCTACTTCTATGATTCTATGATTCATTTAAAATCCCCTCCAACTCCACCCAGTTAAAATACTTTTACCACACAAACCTACATAGTATTATATTACATTTTAGCTTTGTTTTAGGGCTTTCACACAAAGGAAAATTTAATATTAATGTTCCAGATTATATATTCCATAATCCAAGAGTACTGTTCACAAAATGCATAAATATTGCAAATACATTAATCAAAGAGATAGCTACAAGCAAAACATTTTGATTATTTAAAGTTTGTCATAACTTGATTCCTCTTCCAGATAATATCAGCATAGAACAGCTGCTTAACTTTAACATATAACATAATATTCTTGTTACTGACTGATAAAAATTGCATTCCACTAATAGGTAGTTAAGATGATTAGATCTAAAGCATTTGGAATGGGAAAAAATAGAATTAATAAACGATATATATAGTGATAATACAGATACATGACATGAAATCTCTGAAGATTTTTAATGTTGTAATTTAATGAGCCAGCTACTCAGTTGCTACCTATCAATATATGTAGGTCAGTTGAGCCATATTAACTTACACTAGTTGATGACTCAGCCAAATTATTTAAGAGGCTGTACAACATATTGTAAATGTTGTAGACAGTTAGTATAAACTGTCTACCAGAATGTTTGTTTTTTATGATGATTATACAGGTGCAAATGTCTGTAAAAAGTAAAAGAGAGAGGAAAATGTGTCAAAAACTAGAAGGACCTAAGCACAACATGAATCTCTAATTCAGATGCTAAATAATTCTATGGGTGTACAGAAGCATTTAGTGGGCACACCTATGTGTGCATTAATGTGCTTTTACTAATGCACACTAAATTTAGTACCTCCAATATGAGGGTACGTCTATGCATGCATTAATGTGCTTTTCCTAATGTGCATTCATAGTTTCATAGTTTCTAGGGTCGGAAGGGACCTGAGCAGATCATCTAGTCCGACCCCCTGCCATGGCAGGAAGAGCACTGGGGTCAAATGCATTAAATTTAGTACCTGCAGGGTACGTCCATACACACAAGTAACTGTGACTAAATTTACTGTACATTAAGCTAATGTGCATTAAGTTATTTGTGGCTGCTGTCTACATGTGCAGAAACTTGGCACAACCATTAGTACCAAGCCCCTCCAGCCCTGCCATGTGCCCCTGTGGCCTCTGCCAGCAATAATCAGTGCCCCACTGCTCCAGTCCTGCAAGCAATGACCAGTGCCCTGTACTCCTGCTGGCCATGGTGCTGGCCATGCCAGCCCAAGCACCCCGCCCAGGGCCCAGGACAGGCGCACACCCACCAGAAGAGGCCAGAACCCCAGCTGCAGGAGACCCTGGTTGAACCCCACTCCCTGCACTCCTAGACCACCTGCCCCACTCCCCATTCTCCCTGCCCACCCCCAGCACCACTCTCAGAACATGCACTTGGGTGAAACAAAAAAACTTTATTACCCTTACAACACCCACCCCCATTTCTTCCCCCTCCCACCTCAATCAACAAAACCCCTCTACCACCACCCCACAAACACCGACAATAAAAAAATCTGCTTACCAGTGGAAAACTGTTTGCAATATTTTGTTTCTTGAGGCCCAGAGCGAGGGGCTGTGGGCGAGGTGGGGAGGGGCTAGGTAGCAGAGCCCCAGGGCAGGTGTCCAGCACCCCAGCCTTTGGACTCAAAGATATAGAGCTTATATAAGTGAGATATAGATATATATAAATGAGACATGAATGGATCGGTCAGAACCACCCACATTTGGATTTCCAATTAAATCTAGTGGGTTTTGTTTACATTCTAGGTAGTCACTGGAATTGTTTTTAACTTTGTGCCACCTGTATATTTCAAACAAACAATGAATGGACCTTGGTGAACTCCCTGGTTTTGTTATTCAATCAATTACTTCTGTTATGAGATCAGTCAGTGTTGCCACATTACAAATCTTCTTCAGGAAGGTGATTTGGTCTCTCTGATAAAATCATTGTGTTACAGTCCCTGCTCAAATTGAACTTCACCGTAAGACTAAGAATGTGCATGCAACTGGGTGCATCTGCTGAGGTCACTTCCAACCCTAATTTTCTATGATTTTATGCACTTTAATGCTTCTGTCATGAAACTTGAATGCTTTGGCTTGATAACTTGCATTAGCACTTTGGAAAATCTCTGTAACTCTTATCATTGGTAGTAAGCCACCAAAGTTTTCTTATTGCTGTTAGAAAACATGACATGATGACATGACATGATGTTATTCAGTGCTCATGTAGACTTAGTTGCATGAGGAGCAACATTAATACATTTTTATCATTTCTGAGCCAGGGAATGGGAAACCTCATATCAGCATGGGAATCATGAGAGCTGCAATATAATCACAGGCATAATTTTTCTAATGGCCTCATCAAAAAAGAAACAAGTCTTGTTAGTAAGCTTTTTAGGGAGGAAGAAGCTATAAATAAAACTTTGACAAGAAGAAGAGTCAATTTTAAAGTCCTAGTGTAGCATACCCAGAAATTAGCAAATAAGAATTCTCAGATATATCTCATGTAAGAGTTTAGGCTCCGGAATCCCTCACAGCTAGAGGTAATATGTCATTTATGCTTTCATAGAACTATTACAATTATAATATAACCCTGCTTAGCTTAAACCCAATTAATCAAGCCTCCTGAGTTACCAGTGTTTGGTCATATCCAGACATACTGCACCTCATGGTCTTTTAAAGCTGATGATTCTAGGGAGCCAGGCAGCATTTCATTCATTGAATTCATGGGATAGAAACCTTTTTGATGTGGATCAGCCATATTGTGCAGACTTGTATTTCTATATTATACTTGAAAGGCAGGTTATTTAAATATGACCAGCTACCTCCCTTTTCATCCACACTACCTTTGTGGTGCTATGTGACCAAAGTATATTCTAGAAATTTCAGCCAAACAAAGCTGAGACATACAAACATTTTAACATCACAGTCCACTGCATTCAATAAATTGTACTAAGGCTTTAAAGTACAAGAAGGCGCTGAAAAAATTCAAGATACGATTTTCTTTCCCTTCACATGCAGATCTTTTGTAGGTCTTTTACCACTGTTTTCCTAAATATAAGATAAAGTTGAGTAAAACATGTATTTTTGCATAGAAGACACAACTTTCTCAGTAACGGGAAGAGAAGTGTGTCTTTTAAAAATCTATTTTTCTTACCTGTTATTGCAAGCACCAGTAATGAGTCGGTATTTATTGGCTAAGCAATTATTTGGACATTTTGGTGGCAGCATGTAAGGTAGGCATCCAGACATATTGGCAATTTTCCTGAGCAGATCAGCTGGTAAAAGATCTGGGGAAAAAAGTGTTAACCCAACAAGTTTGCTTTCTTGTCACAGAGTACTGTTATAGCGATTTCAAATATCAACATTGGTCTGACTCTATCAGCAAGAGAGCAGCAATATAGTTACTATTCTAAGAGAAAAATGGGTAATTTTAGGAAACACAGTACAGTGACTATTTGCACAATTTTGTCTAGATACAGCACATTTTAGGTCTGGTCAAATTATTCATTGCCATTATCTAAAAAATATGACCATTTTATCTCCTTACCTATAGCTAGGAATTGATCCTGATATTTGCTGGCATATTAATTATTCATTAGTATTCACCATCTACTTTATACAAACATTTCACAGCCTATAATTTGACAACATCTGTTTACTTGATAAATATACGTCCCACATCACTAAGGTGAACTGACTTAAACTGAGAACAGAGCTACACTTTCAAATTCTGTTGCTCTGTTGTTTTTCTTTTTAAGACACAGAGATAACATATTTAACAACTTTACTCTTATTGTGGTTTGCTGTTTATGTTAATAATTCTAACACAAAAAGAAATAGATCCTGGTGTTGGATCTGATACCTCCCTGAATGGACCTACTCAGAATCCCGTCCTCAGAGACAGAGGATGATCTTTGGTCTCAGCAGCCAGAATCACATCATACATAACAACAGAAGCTACTCTACACCAAAATAGCTACAGGTCACAGTGAATTCCATAATCATCAGTGATCAAACATGAGTCATGATTTCAGCTACTGCTGGCCTAAGTCTCAGCATAAAGCAAGAAGATCCAATCCAGCCTTCATGCAAATTTCAGCTGTTCCAGGGACTTCCTCTCTGGATAATCACCTTCTTTGCATCCCCCTTCCTCCTCTTCTCATCCACTTTCAGGATCCAAGAAGGGATTTTGGTCATGGGAGGGAGCCCCTGACATGATTTTCACAGGGAAAAGAAATTGCTGAGGTGGCTATGCTCCTTTTCTCCTTTGGTGAATAGTAGGTCCATTTGCTTCCTGATGGCTCCTTCTCTCCCTTCCTACAAGACCCAGCATGGGGGTAGAAGGGTGGGGATCCTCGGAGCTATTTCCTTCAATGTAGAAAGAGCTACCAAGCTTCTATATGTGGGAGAGCAGAGTGAACCATGCCCAGAGCACAGATATCCTGAGGAACAAAGGGAAGAAGTGGGCGTAGAATTAACTGACTGCTATATTTGAAGTGATAGAGAAGCTGGAAACTCCAGTCCATCAGCCATTAAAGGCTTACAGAACTAGGCATCTTTAGCATGCAGAAAAAAGGAGATTAAGGCTTGTGGGGACATGATAACAGTTTTAACTACCTCATGGGCTGCTCTAAAGAAGAAGGAGAACAACTTTCCATGCTGTAGATGGTAGGATACAAAGCAAAGAAGATTTGATTAGATCAGGAAAATATTTCTTACTTGTCCTGGGAGAGAGCGGGAGAAAGGACCCTGAACCAAAAAGGGGGAACCCAGGGGACGAAAATCCCATGAAGAAAATAAAATAAACATAAAAACAAACCAAAGAAACTACTTATCTGCCGCAGGAACCACAGCGCAGCTGGAGCGAGGAAAGAAACCCACACGGCTCGTCAGCCACATCTTCATACAGCAGAGCACAGCCGGTGATGTCACCAGCAATCACCGGCTGGTGGGAATAAAACAAACCACTGGCAAAGACAGAGGGAGAGAGGGAACAGACCCAAGGAGGGCACCACCACGGAGTGCCTCTCAAGAGTCCTTCAGGGAGGCAAGAAGACAGCCCATCTGGGCAGACACAGAGCCAGAGGAGGCTCCTGGTACCGGCCACAATGGCAGTGGTGAGGAACAGCTTGTCAGAGTGAAGGATGAACCAGAGGAAGCCCCTACAGCCAGCAGAGGCCAGCAGAGTAATAGTGGAGGGAGCAGAGAGGGGGATATGCCAATCGACACCCTAACAGGTGGGAACACTGGGGACATTTGGGAGGTGGAGGAAACTTCCCCTTAGACAGGCTCCAAGCAGGAGCAGCATGAAGAGCTGTGAAGAGACAGGGTGCTGCTCCTGGGTGTGAGGAGCAATCGGGCATACACAGAGGGGCTACGAGGCACCCGAATAGTGAAGAGAGAGAAAAGACAGAAGAGGAGTGGGACCATATCCTGGGAAGAACCAGATAAAACAGAAGAAATGACCTGAGCGAGGGGCCATGGGTACCTGGTCTCATGTAGGGGTAATACCCTGGAGAGGTTTAGGGAGTAAGGCACCCAGCACCCTGACATAGGGGCCAGGGAGGGGCTGCACTGATCTCTCACAACAGAGTAGATTGTTATTCTGTGTTTTCCTTTGTGTTTCCCCATTTGGAGGGGTTGAGAGGTAGGGGTAGGCGACACAGCTGAGGTAACCACCACAGAGCTCTTATGGGCTTCATCTTTGTGTTTAAAACGCTAGCCAGGAATCATACCTTGAATAGAATAGATTTTGAGGCTGAGGATTACCAGCTGCAAGTAACCCTAGGCTAACTAAGCGAATCCACCTCGGGAGCCTGTGCCCTGGACGGGAGGGGGGCTAGCAAGGCTGCTGCAACTCAACAAGAGTGGGAGTGTGGCCAGGAAGACCTGGTGACCCAACAAGGTGGCATAAGGTTGGGGTGTAGGAGAGGTGGAGCTCTGCAGGTGACCGCCAGATAGATCTCATGCCACAGAGGAACCCTGAGTAGTCACCCCACCACTGGGGAAAATTCAAAGTCATGGCAGGAGAGATTGGGGGAGGCCACTCAGGGAACAAACACCTACTCGATGGTTTACTGGAGACTGTGGGGCACACACCACCGGCTACTCGGACCAAGGCCGCATGTGACCAGATGTTCAAGGCCCAGTGGTCACATTACTGTTAGAACAATTTAGCAGTTCTAACAACTAGGCAGTTCCACAACTGCCCAGGGAAGCTAGGGAACCTCCTTCACCGGAGGCTTTTAAGAGTAGGCTGAATAAGTATTGAGAATTAGTAACTTGAAGTGGCATTCTCCCTGTACAGGTACTTGGACAAGAGGACCCTTGAGGTCCTTCCAACACTGTGATTCTATTATTTTATAGAACAGAAAATAATAAAATTCTATTATTCTATTTTATACAATCTTTTTAATTTTGTAACAATTGCATGCTTCTGTGAGAATTCCTGCAGGGATTGTGAAAATCACCTGGAAAGGTTGGTAATAATCACACAGTCTCAGTCTCTCTTTCTCACAACCACACACAGATATGGTGGGAAAAGAAAGTTTAAAAAATTTATACAAACATTATTTTTAGGCAATACCATTTTGACTCATAATACTGTGGTTTGACTTTGGCGATAGTGGCATATGCATCCTCAGAATGTGAAGAAGTTTCGAATATTCTCCAGAAATGCATTGAACCCTTCATTTTGCATAAATGCAAATTATCCCATTCCATACATTATATGTAACTCTTGCAAAAGCTTTGATTTATCTCTTTGAAATGTATGTGTTTTTTATAACTGAAAAGGCATTCAGATATTGGATCTGTAAGTTTGGAATTCTTCATGCTCCTCTGAAGTTATTAAAATATGACTTCATCAAATAAAAAAGATGTTATTCCTTCAGGGAAAAACACAAATGTGTTCAATGTGTGTCATACATTCCAAGAATGAGAATCATATGGGATGTAACTATAGTATCAGATATTTGTTTGCAAGTTAAATGCTATCTCCTGAGCATTAAAAAGTGGGGATTAAAAAAATTAATATTGTAGTACCAAGAAAGAAAACACACATTATTAGAAGTATGTTGTTTATAATAAATATGGAATCAAACCATAACTTTTGGATCTAGTTCTGAATTTTGTTTAGGTGGCTGTTCATCATTAAATTATCTAGTGCACTATAAAAAACAGTAGAGTAATGAAGGGGGTTGCTAACCAGCCAGGCTGGGCCTGATGGTTGTAGGGGATGGTCCTAGCTGCATCTGCCAGCAGCACAGCCACTGTTACTACCCCGTCTGTCGCTGCCACCCAAGGCACAGAAAAGACTGGTTACATCTTGCTATGAAACAGAGTAAAACACATAAAAGAATCAAAGCAGATAAAAAGCATAAAAGCATTATGATATTAACTTCTGGAATGAAAATAGGGAATTCAGAAATCTTTCTGAAACAAAAAAGCATATTTAAAAAAACACAGTACCCTCCTCTCTCTGCAAGCCCAGGGGTTCTCCAAAACTACATAAGACCAAAAAATAAGACATAGTTCCTATTATTTTAAATAATCGGCAAAATAGATGTGATGCTTATGGATATTTGTGTGAGAATATTACACAGGTGACAAAATGACATCACAATGTACACTTACAACAACGGACCCTCTACAGTTTTGCCAAATGCCCAGCTGATGCCTAACCAGTGCTGAGTAAAGTTATTCTATCACCTCTCATTTCTTTCATATAATGGTCTTATATTGCTAACTCATGATGAATATATGAGTTGCCACAACACCAAAATTCTTGCCAGCCATGCTACTGAAAAAACAGTCTATTCATATTCTCTAGTTCATATTCATTTATTTGGCTTTTCTTTCCCATGTAGGACCTAACATTTGTCTTTTTCTGAATTTTTTGCGTGTTGTTCATAGCCCAAGTCTATAATTTATCAATAATTTATTAATTTTAATCATATCCTCCAAAGCATTTGCAACCCCTCTGAGTTTTGTGTCATCTGCAAACATTGCTGTGTGTATGCTAAAGAGTACCCTAGAAATGTAATCTGAATCTCTTTAATCTTTATCTCTTTCTTAGTGATGTAAGAAATAAATTAGTTATTACTGTATTTTCTCACACAAAACCCTGCAGTTTCCCCCTCAAATCCAGCTAGGGAAAATTGAAGTGTGCATTATATGCAAGGAAAAGTGAATGGTATGGGTTAAGAAATTTGGCGCATGTTGGGGGGGTTGTTGCAGAATTCATTTCCATGAGTCTGGGAGCCATGGCAATTAATCCCTGTCACCCACCCTGCCAAATTTCCTGACCTGTGTGGAGCTCCTCTCCTCAACTGTGTGCTCGATCAGCATGGTGGGCAGGGTTGCTCTGTGACTGGCCCCAGTACATGGAGTCTGATCTGGTACCCAGTCCCAGACCTGGTATGCATGGTCCAACCCCAGACGTTGACTCCAGGGCTGCATGCTGATTTGAATCTGGTCAGATCTGTAACACAGTGCCAGAGCCAGCACAGTCCCAGATTTGGCACATGGCCCCAGAGCCAGCATACAGGGTAAGACCCAGCATGTGGCTCCAGAGCAGGCAGGTAAGATCAGACCAAGAATGTGTCTCTGCAGCTAGTGGGTGGCCCCAGACCTGGCATGTAGTTCCTGGACTTGTCATGTAGTTGTGCTGCCAGAGCACAGGGTCAGGTTCAGTATGCAGCCCTGGATCCAGCATATCAAGCTGGTCCACGGGCCCCATCTAGCACATAGGGTTGGCAGCAGGCTTGGAGTTGGCTCAGTGCCTTAACTGTTGCTATTCACTCACCTCAATCAAATATTTTTTTTTCTTCAGGCTCTCCTTTCAGATCAAGGATCCTATTATATAGGGTGCATGTCATATGTGAGAAAATATGTTACCTGTATTTTGTAAGATGTTTTAAAGAAATGAACTGCAGGCACTATTAGTCTAATAGGT
>NW_017729027.1:50754710-50756847 GCF_001723915.1 Gavialis gangeticus | reverse complement strand
ATCCTATTATATAGGGTGCATGTCATATGTGAGAAAATATGTTACCTGTATTTTGTAAGATGTTTTAAAGAAATGAACTGCAGGCACTATTAGTCTAATAGGTGGATATGAGTTGTACTACAGCCTTCAGTAGAATACCAAAAAGGAAGTCAAAAGAGCTTTAAATGTAAAAGGCACAACTGAAGTGACCAACAGTAAGTTCTGCCAATGTCTGTATGTTGTATTTACCAGTTGGATGCACTGAACGTTTGTGCTTCTGGCATACTTTTTCTTTCAACAGCTGTATTGAAGTTTCCATCCTTTCAGCTGCTTGGGAAATCTCTCTGCTCTCCATTTCAGGAGATTTTGAAAAAGCCAGCAGTAGATCAGAAGTCATTATTCCCCTTTGTTGGAGATTTCTGTAACAGATAAAAATATGTTCTTAAAAAAGTCCCCTTTGGACATACTGATACTTGTAAGTAGGGCTTGAATGGAGAGAGAAAAATGAAACACCAGCAACTTTTTGTTGTCTTCCTAGATTTCTTAAACTTATATTTTCTGTTCTAATAAAGGAAACTGCATTCCTGCAGTGTCCCATGTGTGTGAGCTGCTTTCATGATTACGTATAAAATTGTCTAGAAGAAGAAGCTAGAAACCCTGGTTTAGAACTACAATTAAACAAATTAAAATACCATATGGTGTGCATGACTACTTGCTGTACATATTTATAAATCAAAAGTAGAATACTGTTAGATTACCTACTGTACTTACTCAAATAGAAAATGACCCTAATTAAAAAATAACCCCCAATAACAATATTTTCTATATGAAAAATATATATATTTGATATAAGTTTTCAGGCATAGAATCTAATTATTGGAAGTTTGCCTTGAATTTGTCCCTTTGCTACTGCTACATCAGGGAAGATAAATGTGAAGGATCAGATAGGTCTTTGCTCTCTGCTTTCCCACCCTAGAACTTTAAATTTAGGGAGAAAGCACAAAGGCAGTCCCCTATTGCCACAAAATTGTGCAGCTGAGATCCCTGCATTTGGGGAGATTCACAGGGTCAGCCTCCCCGGAATGCAAGGGAGAAGTCTCACCCTCATTTTCATACTTGATCTTAGCCCAAGAAGCCAGCACTCTCCCTCCATTAATTCAATACAATCCTCATAGCTTCTTTCTTTCTTAGGTGTGAAAATTTTGTATCTCAGGCCAAATCAGCCAAATCAGTACACATTTTTTTATGAATTGATGATACCCTTGAAGCAAAACCTGTATTGTGTAAGAAAAGGTCAGGCCTGTGAGCAAAACACGTATCAATCCCAAAATATAATACAGTCATAAAATATCATAAAATAATAGAATAATAGAAAATTAGGGTCCTCAGGAGATCATCTAGTTCAGCCTCCTGCTCAAAGCAGGACCATCCCCAAATAGATCATCCCACCCAAGGCTTTGTCTAGCTAGGTCTTAAAAACCTCCAAGGATTAAGAGTCCACAACCCCTCTGGTAACCTATTAGAGTGCTTTACTACCCTCCTCATGAAAAAGTTTTTCTTAATATCTAACCTAAACTTCCGTTGCTGCAACTTGAGACTATTGCTCCTTGTTCTGACATCTGTCACCACTGAGAACAGTCTAGCTCAATCCTCTTTGGAACCTGCCCCCCTTCAGGTAGTTCTCTAAACTAAATAAGCCCAGTACTTTCAGCCTCTCCTCAGAAGTCACATGCTCCAGCCCCTGAACCATTTTCACTGTCCTCTGCTGGACTCTCTCCCATTTGTCCACATCTCTTCTGTAGTGTGTGTGTGTGTGTGGGGAGGGGTGTCCAGAACTGGACACAGTACTCCAGATGTTGAATAGCTCCCCTCAATTTGCTGGCAATGCCCCTATTAATGCAACCTCATATGCAGTTAACCTACTTTGCAACAAGGGCACACTATTTGCTCATAATTCAGCTTACTATTCACCATAACCCCCAGGTCTTTTTCTGCAGAGTTGTTGCTTAGCCAGTCAGTCCCCAGGCTGTAGAAGTGCATCATATTGTTCTGTCCTAAGTGCAGGACTTTGCATTTATCCTTACTGAACTTCATAAGATTTCTTTTGGTGCAATCCTCCATTTGTCGAGGTCTCTCTGAATCTTAGCCCTACCCCCCA
>NW_017729027.1:50750882-50754699 GCF_001723915.1 Gavialis gangeticus | reverse complement strand
GGAACTTCTTCACAGTTAGAGTGGCCCAAATCTGGAATGGGCTCCCAAGGGAGGTGATGCTCTCTTCTACCCTGGGGGTCTTCAAGAGGAGGTTAGGCATCTGGCTAGGGTCATTTGAACCCAGCACTCTTTCCTGCCTATGCAGGGTGTTGGACTCGATGATCTATTGAGGTTTCTTCCAACCCTAACAACTATGAATCTATGAATCATCTACAAAAAAGCAGCCCCAGGACTGACCCTTGGAGCACTCCAATTGAAACCGGCAGCCAACAGACATCAAGCCATTGACTACTGGCCTCTGAACACAATGATGCAGCCAACTTTCTATCCACCTTACAGTCATCAAAAGCCTTGCTAAAGTCAAGGTATATTGCATCCAGTGGGCTCCCCATATCCACAGAGTCAGTCATCTCATCATAGAAGGCAATGAGGTTGTTCAGGCATGACTTGTCTTTGATGAACTGATGCTGGCTGTTCCTAATTACCTTTTTCTCCTCCAAGTGCTTAGAAATGGATTACTTGAGGACCTGCTTTGCGTCATTCATACTGAAGTGACTTCTTTGAGAGTAAGTTTTGTTTCAACATCAATTTTAACAACAAAAAAAGACTACTTGAGGCAAAGGTGTCAAATTTCATTGTTGTGTGCCTTGCAGGACTGCTAGAGGGGCCAGAAATCTGGCATAAGCCGGCATGGGGCCTACTATCTAAATCCAGGGCACAGAGCCCCAGTGGGCACACATACTGGTAGCAGAGGCAAGAAACATCTGTGCTGTGTTAACCCTCTCCATTATTCACCTGCCCTCTGCTGTCACCTTTCCCTTCCCCACACCTTACCTTACTGCCTCCACTTGCTCTGTTGTCACATCTAGATCCAGCCCTCAAGAAACCACATGCTCTGGATCTTGCACCGGGAGCAAAGTGGGTTTAACACTCCTGCCTTAATGCATTAAATTTAAGTGTGTGGTTAATGTTCAACCAGGAAATGGCTTGACAGGTTGTCTTGAGTCCTCCAGATAACTGTTTCCATTATGAAAATCTTCATAGACTGGCTAGCTATCTCAATTTCAATGTGCTAAGCTCACATTCTACAAGTAAATTGCTTCCAATATTATAAAAATGAGCTCCCACAAATATTTATCCATTTAAAGTTTGAGCCAAAGGGGTGAGGAAACCTCTGACTCCAGTGGGTTTCAAATCAGATCCATGACACAGTTCTTCTAGGTACAGACATTCAAAAAGCCTGAGGTAGAATTCATCTACTCATATCTTGGACAGGGTTTCACCATTTTTAAACCAGTCTGTGCATGCCACACTTATGTTGTTTTCTGGATATAGATCATTTTGTGTGCAAATTTCTGTTCTGTTATGGGTATAGATCAGTTTCTGAACATTTATACCAGTAAAAGTGTAATGTCTATACCTAGCCCAATGTATTAGTTTTCAGAGAAGAGGTTTAAAGAAGACAGAGTCTATTTATTTTAATTGGAAAAATGTACTACTTAACAATGAAGGAAGGTGAACATATTTATGTTAACTACACTTTGCTGGATATATCTATACTTTGATTCTGAAAAATATCCCAGACCAAATACTTCGTTAATTTAAAATCAGCAAAGTTTTACTCATAGCTTCTGCCAAATTATATTAGCTGACAAAATGAAAGATTAATTGCATTGACACTGTTTATGGCAGTGTTCAATTTGTGTAGTATGAATTTGGGGGGTGAGAGATGGTAAGGAATCGGGTAAGAAATTTTCCTTCATAGATTCACAGAGATGACTGTCCAGTCTCCTCTTGAAGATTTCCATGGTAGGTGACAGCACCACCTCTGGAGGGAGCTTATTCCACAGTCTGGACACCCTGACTGTGAAGAAGTTTTTCCTAATGTTGAGACTGAATCAATCTTTCAGGAGTTTGTGGCCATTACTCCAGGTTTTCATCTATATATACACAATGCAAACACACACAAATAGGGACAAAAATATTATTTGAACAAAAATATAATATCTTATTGTAGATGTTTGATTTTTACTGTAGAATTTGGTTTTTTTTCTTGTTCTAAGATGACAAACCCTCTTCTGAAAAGGAGTACTTCTGGGGGCAAGGGGAAGGAATTCCAGTGGCAAAGGTCAGGGGTTAGAGGCAGGACTCCTGATCCCAAGATGGTGACCAGAGTGTGGGGCACATGTCAAGAGGCAGAGCTACTATTATGGCCCTTGACAGCTCATCAAAATTTGTTAAGCAGCCTTCCAAGCTACATAATTGCCCATCCCTGAATTAAGTGCTTCTTCTCAACAGTATGGTGGCTCAATTAAAAGAAAATAAAGTAACTAGGTAGGAATGTATACAATTCAATAGAGATGGCAATAAGACAACACAAACCCAATGTTAGTAGAAAAGAAAATCTTTATATGCTTAAACAAAAAAAGTGTCAATATGAAAGCACACAAATAGCTAAAATGCTTAGAGTTGAGATTCTGAACAAGCAGGTCCTCAAAGAAAAGCAAATTGCAGGTTTTTGAGGTATTCTCCCTGTATCTGTCTCATTCTCTAGGCACGTTTTTGATGGAATCTAGTGTGCAAAACTTTCACACAGCCTCAAAAATGCCCACTGCATGCATTCACTGAATTTCACTGAAAGTAAGCTCTGCATGTGAAAGGTCAGGGGAATGGAGTCCTTGTGGTGTAAGTTGCAAATACAGCTATCATTGTGTTCATAGCTGTGTTAATACAACACAAGCCCACGGAAGCTACTACATTTACACTAGATTTACACTAGTGTAAAACTACTATACACAGATAACAGTGAAAAGTGGCCTGCTACTAATCAGTTACCAGATCACCTTTCCTTTATTACTGGAATCCAATATTCAGCAAAGAATGGACAATCCTAAAAGCATTTTTCCCTTTCATTAAATCACACGTTCCTTTTCAGCTTCAGAACTTTAGGGTATGTTTACAAAGCATAATATGGTGCCATGCACAGATAACCTTAGCTGGCAGTAAGAAGATTAGCATTCAGACAGTAATCTATGTGGAGCATGGAAGCACTGCGAGGAGATAATTAGCAGAGTGTATTAGCCTGGCTATGCTACCACATCTGTAGTACTTGTTCTGGACCTAGCTAATAGAGCTAGCTAAGGCATCTCTTCCCAGTGAAGATTTGTACAGTAAACAGATAACCATGTAATATCTTCCTTTGGCCTTGACTTAATATATGGGGTATGTACAGCCATTTGCAGCACCTGGTCTATATTTAGGTGGCTTACTTTAAGCTACCTAAAGGTAGACAGGGAGTGGCACATACAGGTATTCACTATGTTGCTGTTGGAAGCTATTTGGGCAGCCTGAGGTAAGTAATTTGGGGGGGGTAAGTAACTTGGGGGATCTGTTGAGATCAGGGCGCAAGTAACGTGGTGGGGAGTTAATGTGTTTGGGGCAGGTTTGGCAGATCTAGAGAGTGCTGGCAGGCCTATGTGCAGTTGTAAGGTCAGGAGGCTAACAACAGCTCAGTCAGGGGCAGTGGGGTGGGAAAAGCACAGCCTTGGGGCTGGGTGAACAGCTACGGAGGAGCTAATGAAATTGAGTTAACCCTTTCCTGGATTGGGTTAACCCTTTCTCTATTTAAGTTAATGTATCTAAGGAGGTGCACTAACTTACATTGTGCACCAATTCTTTTGGCTGAATCAACCCCTCTAAATGTCTGCATGACTGGGCATTAGATTGACCTAACCAGGATTAGGTTGATTAAACGTATCACCTGTGCATACCTGTGTCCGGACCAAATTTTAAGTGTGTGCTGGCAACACAAGAGTTG
>NW_017729027.1:50738629-50745882 GCF_001723915.1 Gavialis gangeticus | reverse complement strand
GACCAGATGCATGCTCAGTCCACGGACTGCATGACATAATCGGACTAGAAATTTCTTTAGAGAAGACAACCTGATTGGCTGCCCAGTTGTCATGGAGAGCTTGTGGGCCCCTCCCAAAGGGGAGTTAGTGAGTGAAAAAAAGTTAGAGAGGAGAGAGTTGGAGAGAGAGTTTTGGGGGGTTCTCACAGCGATGCTGACAGGGAAGATTCATCCTGAGAGCAGAGGCTGGCCTGACAGGGACTGCTCCTCAGGAGGGCTTTAAGCCCAATGGTCTCCTGTCCGAACCCTGAGAGCAGAGGCTGCTAATGCAGGGACTGCTCCTCAGGAGGGAGACCACGCTCGACCTGTTCAACAGATACTGCCTTAGCAGAGACTGTCCCACAGGAAGAGATCGAACCGATCCTGAGAGCAGAGGCTGCTGCTACAGGGACTGCTCCTCAGGAGGGCTTTGGGCCCACTGGTCTCCTCACAGCTATGATTTTGCGATTGATTCGATTCGTCTTGATCTGATTATTCCCTATTGATCTCTGGCTAACAAACTAATTTCCGGCTTCGACCTCGACCACGATCCCGCATCTCGACCACTGGCTACGACATCGTAACTTCGAACTCCACATCAACTTCGGCATCTTAACGCCCACCCTTTTCGTCCACATTGGACTGGCGTCACGACATTCTACGTGTTACAGTTCTGTTATTTGTTATCCCGATCAATGAGCTGTTGACCAGCCCTGGGACTATTGAGTTGGGCAGCCGCCCCTAGCTCTGGCGAGAAAGCAAGGGCTCACTCGAGAACCCCGTGGGCCAACAGACCCCTTTGTTGTTCGTGTTCATTTATTGCAACTGTAACTGAAGCAAGTTCCTTGCCTATGCTCCAGAAGCATAAGTAAATAAAATCCATCTTCTGAAATGGCAAGCGTCTCCCGTACCGCTCAGACTCCTCGCTGCTAATCCCACCTGTTCCGATCCGATACCACCCTCGGCCCACCATGACCTTGGGGCCGCCATTCCCCAACAACCTGTAGCAGCTGTTTGTCTGAGAGGTGGCTGTGATGTCCCCTGGTGGCCACGCAGCCCCTGCTCTGCCTTCACTCTTCAGGCTTATTCCCTTCACCTCACCTGCCATGCCTTGTTTTTCTTGGATCTTTGGAAGAGGAGGCTACCCCAGGGTTCCCTGATCCTAAGCTGTTATTCAGGTGTCTTTATCTCACCTTAAGGGCTTATAACATGGCTCCAACTTCCCTTTACACCACAGCCATGCCTCATGGATGTCAACATTTACTTTCAAGCTTTCTGTCTCTGCCCACACTCAGGCACTTTGCCCATCTTGGCTACTTCCAGGTACAGCCCTCTCTGCCCACAACAGGCACTTTGCCCATCTTGGCTACTCCTAGGTGTGGCCCTGGGTCCCTGACCCTGATCCTGCCTCTCCTGAGCTTCTGGGACCCTGGCCCTGACTCTGCCTTTCTCTGGGCTTTGGGCCTCTGACTTTGTTGGTCTCTGGCAGGGGCACTCCCTGCCTTTAGTCCCTTTCCCTAGACCCTGGCCCTGTTCCTAGGCCAGCTGAGATCTCTGGGCTCCTGGCCTTGACACTCTCCAAATGTGGCATCTCCTTGGCCTTGGGTCCCTTTTGGGCCCTGGCCCCAATCCTAGGCCAGCTGAGACCTCCAGGCACCCTGACCTGGCTTGTCCCTCCTGAGCTATGAGTCATTGACTCTGCCTCTCACCCCTTGTGAGCTAGAGGTCCCTGACCCGCTTTATTCTCATGACCATTGTTCTGTGGCCCAGGTCTTTGGCCTTAGCCCCTATCTTTTGGACCTAGGCCTGGCTCCCAGGCCAGTTAAAACCACCTGACCTCCCTTTGTCTCAATCCCCAGACCACCAGCCTGGTTAATACAACTTAAGTGTTTGTCAAGAGCTTGGCTGCAGCACTGCTGCTCAGGAGCTCTGCACATCTTGGCTGCCAGGATCAGGCTACTGCCCCTCACCCCTGCTTTTGAGTCAAGTGACACCTGACTGCCTCCTTCAGCACCTGCAGACTGCTTCATCTGTCGTCTGCCTTCTCTTAGAGTAGCAGTAGCACCATGCCCTTTATGCCTGAGGTCCTTTATGCCTCACAGGAGATATCTCAGAGCAAAATTCTTGAGTCAGGGCATTTTGAATCATGCCTTGAATATTACTGGGTAACTGGTAACATTTAGTGACAATAGTTTCATATTTGGGGTGTTGAAATTGATTTTCCACTTCCCAATAAATACAGATGGTCCCATTGCCTGGATAAAAGTAGGAACTGATAGCAGAAAGCAGCTTGAATGACATCTGAATTGGCAGCATTGTGTAGAGCTGTTGTCTGTCATTTTAGCCAGCTAAAAGGCTCTGCTTTCCTAAGATTTTCCCCAACTCTGTAAGTCTCATTTTCTGATCTGTTTAGGAAAATATATCATATATTTTTCATTTGAATTGGATTAACCTAAAATAGTCATCATTTAGACTCATTTCAGACTGATCTAAACCTTGTCCAAAAAACCCAAAGAAACTTGAACATATACAAAATCTGGTTTAAAAAAAACCCTCACAGGAAGCATTTTAAAATGATTTCTGGCAGAGCTTCCCTCCTAGTTTGATTTTTTTTCCATAAAAAATTAGGATGTTTTATCCACTGTACCCAATATTGCTATTTTGCTTTAAAAATTAATAAAATTTGAACTTTATTTACATAATTACTTACACAGATTAAATTGAAATCACTTGTTGTTCTTCCTTGATCATTATAATAAAATCCATTGGTCTTTACCTCTGAAACTTAATTTCTTGAGAAGGTGACTATCAATGGCAAAGAGATCAAAATCACAGGGTCAGGCCTGTCTCCTTTTCTTAATCATGTAGTAAATATTTAATAATCTAGATCATGAAATGGTTATTCATTAGTTGCCTTTATGAAAGAACTATTTGCTGAAAAAATAGCACCAAAATGTACTTTCAAACAAATGTATGTACTCTCTAAGCAACCTTTTCATGGCTAACTACCTCTCTATGAGTTGAGTTAAGCTAACTCGTTTTATACATATCCTACAATGACAAAAATATATTATTCAGCAAAGCTGGTAAAAATTCAAAGGAAATTTTTCAAGGAAATATTTCTTAGCTGGAAGAAATTGAAATTTTATACAAGTAAATATTTTCAGTGGAACTTTCCATCCACAATGAAACACCTAATTTAAAGTCCTGACACCTTTAATCATTACTTCTGCCTGAATTATCATTATTTCTCAGAGTTCTTTAGGCCTTCATCTTTTCTGTACACCAGAATGCACCTCTCATGATGCACCAGTCTCTCCTTGTGGCCACCAAAGGACCTCATGGAAATTATTTGAATGTGGTATATCTGCTGCATCCAGATGTGCAGGGACATGTGCTTGCAGTGGCACAGAGTAGCAGCACAAATTTGTGCCACCACTTCGCGCCTCAGCACACACCCCTTTGTTGTCCTGCTTTTTTTGCAGGACACGTTGCCCTGCTTTGAGCAAACTGCCATTGCCCAACTCCTCCTGGGTCCTAGAGTGCTGGATCAGCAGGGGCACAAATGTAGCAGTAGAGATTCTCTGGTCAACAGTCAGAGTATCTCGCTGATGGATCAAGTCTTGAATTGTTCCACTGCATGTTTTTTTCAAATGCTCTGTGCCACTTTTTCTCCCAGGACTTTTTTTTCTACTGGGAAATCCTGGTAGCAATTTTTGCCTCCACACTGCAAATTTGCAGTGCAGGAAAAACTTTAACATACATGCATGCAGTTTGTGGTGCCACAAAGAGGTTTGTGGCACCACAAACCACACATGCCTGCATGTCTGGATGTGGCCATAATGGGCAGATATACTCCAGCTGAGGAGCACAGCCCATGAGAAATAATGAAGGCATATATTTTGTGTAAGGCACTATATATGAACATAAGAAGTGCCTTACTGGGTGCATCTTAATTTTAATGGTGCATCTAGCCTGGTATTCTGTCTCTGACAGTGACAGCACTGGATGCTTTAGAGGCAAGCAGTGAACAGGATATATCTAGAGTGATCAGTCCTTTGTTCTTTACCCTTTCTGGCATCCACCATCATTGGTTTACAGAATTTACCAGATAGGGAGATCAGTGTCTACTTTATCCAGGTACAACATTTATGTCAGGAATGTTGAAGCAATTTTTTTTTCGTCAATGAAAACAAAGAGACAATACCTTTTGCAAGTTCTAAATTAGCTTTTAAGACTTTTTTGTTCCATGAATATACTTCCCTTTTTGGCTTTTCATTCTGATTCAGGATGAAAGCAGATTTAGAAATACTAGAATTTCTTACAGAAAAGAAATGCTATTTTCCCAATGAGCTCCAGTTTTAAATTGTGTGCAAATCTACAATAGCACAAATTACTGTAGTACCTAGGCATAATCAGTCAGATATAAGAGAAACGGAAGAAATCAGTGACTAAAGCAAACTTGTGAAACTTTTAAATATAGAATTTGTCATAAGCCATGATCCAATTCTAATGCAAATCATTTATATTGCAAACAATTTTAACAGGCTCTGATTTGTCTAGGAATTGCCAACAGGGTAGGTAGAGGCTCAGCAGGACTGCCTGTTATTCTTAGGATTAATAAGTGATATGTGTTGCTAATTTTGATAAGTGCATATCAAAAGCAAATTACTAAAATATAAGACAAGACCACAAAGATTAATGCTCAATTCTTGTCAGGGTTTATACATATGTATACATATATATGTGATATGAAAATATTACATATATGTATGTTCTTAAAGGTATATAAATGTACATGTTGCAACTTCAATGACTATAACCCTAGAAAACATTATCTTCAGGCTATGGGCACAAAAACAAATTTAGGTGAGATGAATGGACATCTTGCTGAAGAAGAAATGATATACTCTGGCTGTCGTGCATGCCTGTCATATCATGTGTACCACACAGCAAAGAAATGTCAACCTGCAATAGCATACTTCTTTCTTTAAAGCTGTGTTTTATTTACAGAGGGGTAAGATGTACAGTTGCTGGCCTCCATTCAACCAGGTAAAAGAAGTTATAAGGGTAACAGAAGTTAAGGACTGCCCAGGAGGAGGGGCAGTAGCCATGATAAAAACTCAGAGAGAAACTGGACCATCTGAAACTCACTCTCTCTCCTGAAACTCATGATCAATGAGCTGCCTGCCTCCAAAGGGAATCTCCACCTGCCTCTGGATGATACTCATGAAGAAGCTACCTGAGATTTAACTAGATATATAGCTTGCAGTAACTCATATACGTGATCAAAGGCTACAGTGCTACTTTGCTCTAAGGGTTACTCTGATATTGCTCTACCCTGTACCCTATTCCAAACCTACTCCTTGTAACCAATAAAGTTCTCCTTTGTATCTAGCATGGAAGACTTATTGGGAGAGGAGCTAGATTATGCCTTGGGGTCCCCTTAGTTCAGCTGACTAAGGGAGACTGCTATTTGTGCTTCAGACAGGGAAGTACCCCAAGTTCTTGCAGTGGGTCAAGTACCATCTAGGACTACTAGGCCCATGTTTCCCAGGGGGCACAGGGCCTCTATCAGTCCAGACCCTGGCTGTGGCAGTGTTACCCCCAGGCTAGTGGATGTGCTCCAAGAAGGGGGTCGGCTAGATGTGAGGCACCCCAAAGGAGGCACTTGGAACCTGGAAGGTGTTTGGGCACAGTTAGGTAGGTGGCAGGAGCTGTGGGATCTGACAGCCTGCTGTATTGAAGGCATAATTTGGGGAAGGGAATAAAGTCACTGAAAACCCTTGAGCAAACAATCTCTAATTTGGCATTGGGTCTACTAGACAGTGTAGATAGCTAGGATGGCTGACAAGTATGGCCACCTGACCATGGATCATTAGGTGGAAAAGCTGAAGGGGATAAACATCCAAAGAAAAAAAGGGAAAAAAAACAGGACCTGATTGAAGTCTTGCTGGACTATGAGTAAATCAGGGAAGTGCCCACCCCAGTTCCAAGTGAGAGTGGAGATGATGGAACCACTCTTTCTGATGAGCCAATGGGAGTGAGCTTCCCTGAGTGAGAAATGCCCAAGGAATGACCCCATTCTCCACCCAATGGGTTGGACCTCCAGAGATAGGGGCTGGAGCTGGAAGCTCCAAAAGCCCAGTGCAGGCACGAGGCGCATCAGCTTGAGCTAGGGCTGCATAAGATGGAGCTGGTGGAGAGGACAGTGCAGTGCCAGCATGAGAAGGAACAGTGTGATCATAAGGCTAGAGAGGCCCAGTGCCAGCACGAGGCAGAGGCCAAAGAGGCAAGGCTCAAGCGCGAACACAATCTGGCAGTACTCCAAATGCAGTCAAATGCTGGCGCTGTGGGTGCTCAGCCAGCACCAGCAATACCCCCCAAACTGAACACCCCAGTCTTCTCTCACTACAAAAAATGGGGATGATCCAGAAGTGTTCCTAAGCAACTTCAAAAAACAAGCGCACCAATGGAAGTTTCAAAAGGAAGAGTTCATGAAACATATGGCTTTTCTGATTGAGGGCAACATGTCTGTTGTCCTGAACAGCCTGCCCTCGGAATCAGCAGAGAACTATGATGCCTTTAGAGAGGCGGTGTATGTAAGGTTTAAGCTAGGTCCAGATTACTTCTGAGAAAAATTCTTTAGTGCTAACCCCCAGTCAGGAAAGATCATGTATGAATTTGGGGCCCTGCTATAGGAAATGGAAGAAAGGAGCTGAAGCTTCCACTGTGGAGCAGCTGGACATGATTATGGTGCTGGACCAATTCTATTGCAAATGCCTGAGAGAAATTAAAACCCTTGTTAAGGATAGGGGCCCTAAAACAATCTGGCAAGCTACAAAAATTGTGGATCAGCTGTTGCTAAATAGACAGAGGCTGAACCAAAAGGTTCCCTACTTTGGGAAGGAACAGAAAGGATTCTACAAACTGGGGAAGGGAGGGCCAGGTCCAAAAGGGGAAAGAGGGCCACCTCCTCCTGAGTGCAAGGCAACCGCAGTCAGACAAACCACTCAGTTCAGAAAAGTGGGGTTGCTATAACTGCGGGGAGCTGGGACACATCAGGCCCAACTGCCTAAAGCTAAGCAACAAAGCCCAGCCAATCAGCCATGCTACAGCTGTAAACAATGAAGAAGGAGACCTGAGCCACTTTGATGGGTGTACCTGTTGCTACAGGATTATTAACCCGGAGGAAGTGACAGCCAAACACCAGCCTGAGATAATGGTAAGAGGGA
>NW_017729027.1:50732592-50733629 GCF_001723915.1 Gavialis gangeticus | reverse complement strand
ACACAGGGGCCAGTGTGTCATTAATCAATGCCAACCTCATTTCACCTATGGATATAGTCCTGGGGAGGACCCTTACCATACAACGGGTGGGGCCCCAGTCTTTTGAGGTACTGGTAACCTGTCTCCCCATTGAGTGGAGAGGCTGCGGGATAGAACTAGGAGTGCTGGAAGCATATTGGTGGGATGGGATATTATGGAGCTTGAATACCTGCAAAGGGTAGGGGGCCAATTCATAGAGCCCTACCGTGTTAATGTGGTGACTCATCAACAGAAGAAAGGCTAAGGTGGGAGAAGTAGAAACCTCCCAGGGCCTGGTCACCAAATTTGCTGCAGAGGCAGAAGGGGGAAAGGGAGAGACTCCCTCTGACTGCAACCAGTAACTGAGGAAACTGGCAACCTCGAGGTTGGGTTAAGTGACAGCTCCAGGGAGGAGTCCAATCAGTCAGTGGTGGAGGAAACTGAGACTCTTGGGGAGAAGTTGGAGGACATCCCTGAGAGTGAAGGTGCACGCCTTACAGGACCACCAGAGCTCCCCACTGATTGCTTAGCCGGGCAAGGGGAGTTCAGGCAGGAGGTTCTAGAGGACCCCAGCTTGGAAGGCCTCTGGCCGGTGGCTCAGGAGCCAGAAAGAGAGTTCACCTCAGATAAGAGGGAACAGGTGGTCTGGGACAAGGGACTCCTGTATCGGTTGTGGGTACCGAAGAACCATGCCGAGACGTGGGAACCCCATCGCCAGTTTGTAGTACCTCTTAAGTTCAGGCAACAATTGCTCATGGCTCAGGATTTCCCTTGTGCTGGTCATATGGGCAGGGAACGGACATGCCAGTAGCTGCAGATGAACTTTTATTGGCCAAGAATTGCCCAGAATGTGACAGATTATTGCAGATCTTGTGAGATGTGTTAGTGGACAGACAAAAGTGGGGACAAGAGAAAGGCTCCCCTACAGCCTCTCCCTACCATTGATCAACCCTTCCAAACAGTGGGTATAGACACTGTCGGCCCACTGAGGCATAAGACTCATAGAGGGAAGAAATACA
>NW_017729027.1:50723906-50732088 GCF_001723915.1 Gavialis gangeticus | reverse complement strand
TCACCTATGGATATAGTCCTGGGGAGGACCCTTACCATACAAAGGGTGGGGCTCCAGTCATTTGAGGTACCAGTAACCCATCTCTCCATTAAGTGGAGAGGCCACAGGATGTGCATAGTACTAGGAGTGCTGGAAAAGGCTCCTGTCCCCATCTTGGTGGGGTGAGATGTTATGGAGCTTGAATACTTGCAAAGAAAGGGGGGCCACTTCATAGAGCCCTACCATGTTAATGTGGTGACTTGTCAACAGAGCAAAAAGGCTAAGGTGGGAGGAGTGGAAACCTTCTAGGGCCCAATCACCCAATTGGCTGCAGAGGCAGAGGCAGATGGTTGATGACTGCAACCACTCACCAGCCACTGAGGAAATTGGCGACCTTGAGGTTGGGTTAAGTGACAGTCCAAGGGAATGGTGAAGGAAACCAAGACTTTCGGGGAGAAGTTGGAGGACATCCCCAAGGGTGAAGGTGCACTCCTTACAGGATCACCAGAACTACCCACTGATTGCTTAGCCAGGAAAGAGGAGTTCAAGCAGGAGGTTCTAGAGGACCCCAGCTTGGAAGAACTATGGCAGATAGCTCAGGAGCAAGAGACAGAGTTCACCCCAGATAAGAGGGAACAGGTGGTCTGGGATAAGGAACTCTTCTATTGGTTGTGGGTACCAAAGAACCATGCCAAGACCTGGAAGCCCTGTCACTAGCTCATAGTACCTCTTAAGTTCAGACAACAATTGCTTTCCATGGCTCATGATTTACTTTACTGGTACCTGGAATGACAAGAGAAAGGCTCCCCTACAGCCCCTCCCTATCATTGATCAACCCTTCCAAAGACCAGGTATAGACACTGAGGGCCCACTGAGGCATAAGACTCATAGAGGGAAGAAATACATCCTGACTCTAGTGGATTTTTCAACTCAGTACCCGGAGGCAATTGCCTTAGCCTCCACCAAGGCCCCTGTAGTTGCTGAAGTGCTGACCAAGATCATCTTTCAGATGGGTTTCCTCTCTGAGATTCTGACTGACAGGGGTGGGAACTTCCTGGCTGAGGTGATGAAGTGCCTGTGGGAGTGCTGTGGGGTAAAACACCTCAAGACCACTGCCTACCACCCCCCAGACAAATGGGCTTGTAGAAAGTTTCAATGGGATCTTGAAAGGTATGCTAAAAGCCTAGGTGGACTCTAACCCCAATGACTGGGATGAGAAACTTCTAGGTTTGCTCTTTGCCTACCGGGAGGTACTCCAGGAGTCCACTGAGTTCTCACCATTCAAATTGATGTTCGGAAGGAGAGTTAGGGGTCCTCTTGAATTGGTGAGAGAAGAGTGGGAAGAGACAATCTCTTCCACTAAGACTTCCATGGTAAAATACATGCTCAGCTTTCATCAGAAGCTAACTGACATGATGAAGGTGGCATGAGACTCCCTGGCCCAGGTCCAGGAGAAACAAAGTGTCTGGTATAATGACAAGGCTCACTTACGAACCTTTGAATGATGTAATAAGGTCATGGTTTTACTGCCACTAAAGACAGACAAGTTGCAAGCATCTTGGGAAGGTCCCCATGTCATCCTTGACAGGCTGGATGATGTAACTTATGTAGTGACGTGGAGCGGGTCAGACAAAAAGCCTAAGATAGTACATGTGAACATGCTTAAACCATACTTCAATAGAAGTGATGTGGTATTGTGGATTTCCTTAGTCGAAGGATCACCCGAGGACCCAGAGAAGCCGGTCATGTATAGTGACTGGGATGGAGAGGCAGGAATACAGGAACTTCGCCTGCCAGATCATCTGCCCTCCCAGGACAAGGACAAGTTACTCACAGCACTCAAGGACTTTGAGACAGTGTTCTCCAACAAACCACGTAAAACAGACCTGACAGTACAGTCTATAGACACAGTCTATCACCCTATCCAATCCAGACCATACACAGTTAATGCAAAGGTAATGTAGAAAATAAAGCAGGAGATCACAGAGATGAGGGAGTTAGGTGTAATCCAGCCTTCAGTGAGTCCCTGGGTCAGGCCGGTGGTACTTGTCCAGAAGCAGGATGGGTTTATCTGGTTCTGTGTGGACTACAGGAAGCTGAATCCTATTACCACCCCTGATGCTTACCCTATGCTCAGGACAGACTCTTTGCTTGATTGCCTGGGCCCAGCCAAGGTCATCTCTACTCTTGATCTGTCCAAAGGATTCTGGCAAATGGCACTGGATCTGGATGCCATAGCCAAGTCTGCCTTTATCGCACCTGTGGGACTATATGAGTTTATGGTTTTACTTTTTGGTATGCACAACTCTCCTCATCTTTTCAAAGACTGATTACTCAGTGGTTACTGATTGTAACCTGGTACAAGGATATGACCAGTTTGCCATGGCTTACATTCCCTGCCACCTTCTTCTGCTGTCAGTACACCCAGTTGCCCTCCTGTCACCTTGCCACTCTGCCCCAGGGGCAAGCCAGCCTGTTCCTGGGCAGTCCTAGACAGTGGGAAGGTGGTGGGGATAGTGCATGGGGCACTGGAGTATACCTGCCTCTCCCACAGCCAGGGGGTGAGATGCCAGCAGTCCAAGTGGCTCCTGAGCTGTGGGGACCCTATACTTTCCCTCCACAGCAAGGCACCCTGCAGGTGGCACCCACCCCCTAGCACCCCACCCTACAGTCCTAAGGAACACTGCCACCACGGAGGAAAGCACTGGGCCCCATGTAGCTCAGGGGCTGTGACCCAGCAGCAGCTCATGTGGGCAGGCTGCACTGAGGAAAAAAAAAAGAAAAAAGTGGTGAGGGGCCTGATCATTTTTTTCCCTTTCTCCTGGAGCCTGCCTTCTTCTCCCATGGCTGTGGGGCAAGATGCTGGCGGGCCCCGAGCTACAGGGGGTCTCATTCTTCCCTCTGTGGCAACAGAGCCCTACCAGGTGGCACCCACCCACTGCACCCTGCCTGGACAGTCCCGGGGGTGCCACTGCTGAGGAGGGAAGGGCCAGAAACCCTGCAGCTGAGGGTCTGCTGGCAACTTGCCCCCTGGCCCCAGGAGAGGCTCTGGGAAAAAACTAAGGATTTTTTTTTTTCCTTCCGGTGGATCCTGCCCACAGCAACAGGGGCAGGGAGGGGAGGTGGGTGAGCTGACAGGGGGCCATCACTTTGATGTGATGGAAGTTCCTAAATTGAAATGGTGGGTTTTTAATCAACACAATTAAAAATGCACCAATTAAAAACCCACCATTGCAATTTAGGGAAAACTAAACCCCTGTATAACAGAGGGCTTCTTCGGGGCCAATCTGCCATTGTCCCACCCATCTGTTTCTGGGCCAACCACCCACCTTCTTGTCTGCCTCACCTTGTTGTTATATAATTATGCTGTTAATTAGGTGGGAGGCTGCCTATTTCTTGCCCCAATGCCAGGGGGCGCTATCTGCGGCTCCATTTCTCCCCTACACTGCAGCCCAAGCCTTGCAGATGGCATCCACAGATGTTAACCTCACTGGCCCCACACTGGGACCCAGAGTCCTCCAATCCAGACCCCAACTGGATCCCTCCACTCGAGCAGACTACTCCGCCTTCATTCAGGGCTGCCTATCTCCTTGAGCTGTTCTCCCCCTCGGGTGTGGTCCTCCTCAGACCTTTGGACACACAGGCCCTGGCCTCACCTCCAAAGTTAATCAGAACCCCAGGCACTCAGCTCTCAGCATTCCTTGTGGTGGGCCCCTGGCCCTTTTGACACTTCTGGTCCTGGCCCCAGCATTGACCAGTCAAGGGTTTTTAAGTCAGGTCTATGAACCTCTAGCCCCCTTTCTAACTTGGGTCTGCCTTCTTGACCCTTCTATGGGGTAATCCACCTGGCTGTGGGAGCTGGGGTTATTAACCCACCTTTCACCAGGGTGGTAACTGGCCTGGAATTTCCTGGAGGCTCCTGCACCACTGGGAGCCCCACCAGGCCACCCATTCCTAGAAGGGTGCAGTTTTAGGTCATGCCCAGGAGCCTCCAAACCATTCCCTCAAGCTCCAGCCTTTACCTCCAGGATGTTGCATGCAGCTTTGCAGCCAGGCAATGTTATTGCCTGCACTGCCAGCAGCAAACTGCTCTGTTTATATAGGTGGCCAGAGAGCTAAAATGGTCACCGCAATCAAGCACCTGCTGGCTGCTTGGCTGAGCCCTTAAAGTGGCAGGCACCAACAATGCTCTGCCACACCCTGTTACATGTACAAGCAGCCTTAGACAGTAGGCTCTACAAGGCTTATGTATGAACCATTCCTAACAGAGTCCTGATTGGAGCAACTAGGCACTGATTAAATGCAAATAATAGATTATAATAATGATAATGTTAGATTTACTGACAACCTGGAGTTCACAGTAAGAGACAACAGGAGGTTACAACAAACAGGGTAAATTCAGGATAATAATGAGATAATTTTGAACAGCACAGTAAGCAGTAGGAATTGGAACAGGCTATTATTCAGAAATGCTATTTTGAAGATATTATATGTTTTCTAGAAACTCATTGTATTTAAAAAAGAAGTTTAACTATAACTCAAACCAATAACTTTAATGTATTGCCATTCAATATTTACGGCAGTTAAGTAAATGGTGAGGGACTAAAATAATTCCAGAATCCAGTTGTGATATTAAACAACTTGACTGAGGAAATGCATCTGTACATTATGATCACAGTTCAAGTTCAAACTGAGGTCAGAAATGAAATCTAGTTTTGTGCACTCGGCATGTTTGCAGTTCAGAAACCTAGTTCATGAATTTGGCAAACATAACCTTTTACTACTGTACCCAAGATGGTTAAGAGTTTCTCAATCTCAGACTGAATAAGAAACCGCTTTTTCATCCCATGAGTTCTTTTTCATTCTCAAGGGCAACATGGAGTTGATTTGTATTGTACTGTGGCTTCCTTCAATTATTTGGAAGCCAAAGCATGTGATTTGAGCTTTCACAGTTCTGTGAACTCCAGAACTTTGAGAAGTTCAGACACTGAGTTAAACCAATTTCTCCCTTAGTTCTCAGGACTTGCAGTAAGTAAACCCATAGCTTAAGTAGCAACTTTTTTCTAATATTTAAAAAGAAAAATTGTTTAACTTGTATTGCCTGCATTTTTAAATGAAAACACAGAAGTATTTTAGGACATGCTACAAGATGTTTAGGAGAATATCAGAATAGACCATTTATATGTAGGTCTGCCCATGGCCAGGGATTGATGTTTAAAAGAAAGGTGCAAAACACCCATAAAGAGAAAAATTACATAGACAGATGTTCTCTCATTGACTTTTACAAAACTCATTTGCACACTGATTTGGCTTACAATGCATTAAATGGTGTAATGTTGCATGATACAGGAATGTGTCTTATTGATTTTATCTAGTAAACAGTTTGTGCCTTGAAGTTGGTCCACCCTGCTATATTATAATAGTTAATGCAAATATAGATGCTAACCACATGTTTATGGGTTCAGCCTACAGGTAATTAGCATTCCAGCTCTGATCTTGCAAAACATAGATATGTTCTTCTGTTACTAATGTGAATAAAGTTAGCAATTAATTAAGTTCTTTTTTGTATCAGGATCAGATTGTTCTCTAGCTTGCAGAATGAAGCATTTCCCACAATGGAAAATGTATAATATATTTTATAATGCATTCTTTACTCTGTTAAACTCTTCACCAATAATATCCTGCCTTGGAAAGAGCTAACTGTTAACAGCTTACACTGGATCCAATAAACAGCTTACATCAGATCCAACAGCTTACACTGGGTCTAATAAATACTCATTTAATCAGTTTCAAATTTATCACCTGGCTTTCAATAATTGTCTTCTTTGTTATGGAAAAAGATAACAGGAGTTAGTCTCTAAGATGGTACTCTGCCCTGCCTTCAACTTTTCTTTTTTAGTTGACTGTATTACTGGGAAAATATAATGAAAATTCAGTGTTGCACATTAGCATAATACACATCTGGGTAGGTGTGAAAACTCAGAAAATATTGAGTCAAAACATTATGCAGCCAGCCATCTTAGTTTAGATTCAAATTACTCAGAAACTCAGCGTTGTTAATATATACTCTCTTTTTTCACCCATTAACTGTACAGACATTTAAAGTGTCCTGTTAGTTGTCAAATGATAGAACTATGCATTAATGCATTTCCAGGATATTATACAACAGGCTGGATCAGTTTAGGACATGCTTAAGGCCACATCTTAGTGTCACTGAAGTCACTCGCTTGAAATGACCTTCATATATATAAAATATATATATATATTTACCTTTTCAGTGTACGGTGCATAGCATAATCAACCATGTTGGATCCCTCCCAGATAGCTCCAGTAATGCAAGTATCTTCAGTTTTTCCTTCATGTTAAAAAATAAAACAGTCAAAAAAGAGGAAATAATCATTGAAAGAATCCACCAAAAAAGATACTTGTTTTCCTTTATAACATGTATTTGAGTATGTTATAAGGCAATCTAACTGTTTCTGTTGAAACGATTTCTTTTTTTCATTTGGCTAATGTTGAGGGAGCTGCCTTAGTATCTGGCTTCTAGTAGTAACTATATTATTTAACGTAACAGATCTACTATGGGGTTGGTAAGGAGACTAACATTAGCTTGAAAAAATTACTTTTCTCCACAAATACTATTTTCTTAGGGAAATTAGGGAAAATTATTTAAAGCTCAACATCATCATCTCTATTTTTTCTCCCTTTTAATATATATTGAACTTACTTTGAAAGGCCTGTGGGGCCATTAATGTACTATTTAGTAATAACTGCTTATAATGCTAAGACACGTAAGTCATGTTTCAGCTACTGTCCAGATATTTTCTCATTTACACAAAGTTATTTCTGTTTTTAGACCCTCTCCAATCTTTTCATATAAGTAGTCTTATCTTCTAGATCCATCAATAACTATTCATTATACCATGAGGACATCAGACATGCTGAAGTGGTCTTTCCCATAATTAGTATTCCTGTATTCCTGTCCACATTAATGGTGTCTTGACACTTGGGATTCCTACGCAGTACTTTAGTTGCCAATGATCCAGAACTGATATATTAATATTCCCTGTGAGTTCTTTGATGGCACTAATCTTTATAATTATATCATTATGAACTATGTGGCTAATGGCTATATGCCATTTTTCCTTCCATATATTATTTATTGGTTTAGATTAACCTGCTGACATGCTGAAATGTTCCTGATGGCTGCAGGGGACAGGACAAGGACTAGCAGTCTTAAATTTCAGAAAAGGAAATTTAGGCTGGATATTAGGAAGAACTTTCTCATTATTAAGTTAGTTAGGCATTGGAACAGGTTACCTTTGGAGGTCGTGGAATCTCCTTCCTTGGAAGTTTAAAACAAGGTTAGATAAATACTTGTCTAGGATGATTTAAACAGAGAAGATCCTGCCTTGAGTAGGGGGCTTGGACTAGATGATTCTCTAAAGCTTACACTTAGGTTTAAAATCCTGTTGCTCAGTTTCCACCTTCATTTAGTAGAGTCCCTATGTTTTCAGTCTGATGGTGATCTCCCCATCCTGGCCCTAGATGGAACTGCTCCTTGGCCACAGCTGAATGTTGCAAAGGGCTGCTGCATCCCTTGCCCAGCCCTGAGCTTCCCCCCAGGTCTGCTTGCTCTGCTCTCTATGGCAGCAGGGCCAGCACCTGCTCCCTGTTCCTGCTCACCCCCAGCTCTGTCTCTTTGTAGGCACTGTGCAGTGCCGCTGCTGTGTGGCTCCCCATCCTTGGCTGTGCCCCTGTCTTGAGTGCTGCTGGCAGCCCTCCAGGGCTGTCATTGTGGGGACAGCTGCATGAGGGCCCAGACAGCCAGCAGGGGGAGCATGTTCAGCACATCCTCTTCATCGACCCCCCTGCCCTGCCCATGTGCCCATACCCATCCTGAGTGCCAGGGGCCCCAACTGGACCTGGGAGGAGGTGTGGTACTTCATGGCAGTCTTGGGCAGGGCTGATGTCCAGAGGCAGTTTGCAGGAATTTTTTTTTTTAAATTGCCGGGATGCTGGGGCTGGGTGAGGCAGCCATTGGGGGTGGGCCTGGGTGGGGGAGGGAAGATCATGAACCCAGAGCTCCCACAGCCACTGCTACCACCTGTGAGTGTGGGGTTTTTTGATTTTTTTATTCCTTGACTACTGGGGCTGGGCGGGGGTGGGGGGTGATCAGGCAGTGTGAGCTGTGTGGGTGGGC
>NW_017729027.1:50712336-50718906 GCF_001723915.1 Gavialis gangeticus | reverse complement strand
GGGAAGATCATGAACCCAGAGCTCCCACAGCCACTGCTACCACCTGTGAGTGTGGGGTTTTTTGATTTTTTTATTCCTTGACTACTGGGGCTGGGCGGGGGTGGGGGGTGATCAGGGAGTGGGAGCTGTGTGGGTGGGCTCTGTCAGGAAGCCCTAGAACCCCCACAGCCCCTCCTGCAGCCGGTGAGTATGGGGCTTTTTTTTAAGTGCTGGGACTAAGCTGGGGCTGGGTGGGGGATGGGGCTGTGCAGGGCAGCCATGGGGGCTTCTCCTGCAGCCCCACCCCCCCACTCAGAGAAAGACAGGCACGGTCAGAGGAGTTGCAGGAGAACCTGCAGCTGCCTGGCTGTGCCCGCCTCTGCCTGCTGAATCCAAATCTTCAAATCTCTCTGAATCTTATTGGAATCAGTTTGGAGGCTTCAGATTTGATTTGGACCTTTTAACAAGTCTCCGGATTCGATTTGGATTTGGAGATTCAGCTGCTGAATTGGGCAGAATCTCCCCTGAATCAAATTGGTGACTGAAGCTTTGCATAGCCCTAATGGCAGGGCTGCACTGACCTGGGACTAAAATTAGTCCTACATCCCACCACATGTAGACACCTGCCAAAAAAACACTTAATGAGCATTAGCTTAATGCACATTAAATTTAAACCCGCTTAAATTGATGTGTAGACACATCCCAGATGTAGCTGAATTTTGACCTGCAGTCTTCCTTTTTTCCTCTGTAAGAAGACAGGTTTCTTTTTCCATGCAAACTTTTGCTGGAAGTAGCTGCTTTTCACCAATGAAAATCTGTTAAACTATACTGGGAGCTTAAATACATTTTTTTACAATCATGAAACCAAAAAATATATATTTAGAAAAATCTAAATGATGGACTGTCACAACTACAACCTCACTCTTAGACTCCTATACCTTTTAAAACACAGGCATGAACAGAGGTACCATATTGGATGTGACCATTTATTTTTGGTCATGTAATTGCACTAGTCTGAAGTTTTCTTAGCCATTCCCTGACTCACAATCTCCCTTTTAATTTACAATACAGCACCTGCCAGAATACATAAGGAACATATTCAATCTCTGAATTGGGCAGATGTGGTCTAGCAAAAACAAAGACTTTTCCTATTTTTTCCAGTTTAGATCTACTTTATCACTTTGAAGTACAACAGTTTTTAAGATAATTTCAAATACTGATTCTCACCTACAGTAGTAAAATAACAGAATAAAAAGAAAGACAAACCTCAGTATTTTATACTGTCTAACCCAGACTATAATTTAGATCTTAGTTAAATTTAGGTTACAATTTTTCTCCATCCAGGGGTCAACAAATCAGGCTGAGTTAGATTATACTGTCTTTTAATTAAGTAGCACTGAAGTCTTGAGCAACCTAAATTTCACAATTGTGCTTCTAAGAATAAAGTCAAAGAATTATATCTAGAAACACTGTGTGAGACTTGTGAATGCAACCAGTAAGGTAAGAATTTTTTTTGCAGATATCTAATTGTTCTAATAAAATATATCACCACAAGTTATGATACCAGAAAGGTAAAATATTCATTCAGGGTGTATATAAGCATGCTATTAAAGTGCAGCAAACTAATCTCCAGAGCTTATTGCTCCAGAATTTATTGCTCCTAGGAAATTCCCAGGAGCACCATTTACACCTGGACTTCAGTACATTGAGCTGGGTCAAAGCAGCTACAGCTGGCAGAGGGGTCCAGGGGTCATCTTGCCATCCTGGGGCTACTCTAACTGGGCTCATCTTGTGCTGTGGATGGGCTGGCTGAGGTATGAGGGTGCTTCAGTGCAGGGCTAGTCAGCAGGCAGCCCATGCACCGAAGCACATTTGGGCTCCAGCCAGCGGGGTCAGCATCTAGACATATGTGCATAGCTGGGCATGAAAAAGCTATGTATCAGGGTAATTGAACTCCTCATAGTCACAGGATACATAGGACTATCAGACAGAGCACAGTGGCAAAATGATTTTGTATGAAATTATACACATTTTATTTATTTTTTAAAGGAAAAAGTACATGGACATATATTACAAATCTTAAATATTCTGTTTTAAGTTAAAGTCCCTTTTATATTCAAACCTGGCAGGTGCTGCCAGAAACTTTTCAGTGTCACAAATATTATAACGTTAAGGTTTTAAAAAGTATTTTTTAATTGTTACTTACCGATGATCAGATTTTTGTCTTTGTAAAACACAGAAAATAAAACAGCTGTACAGGCCATTGTTGCTGAAATTCCCAAAACAATGGATAATCTCATCTGAAGGAATGAAACATTGTAGTGATTAAAAAAGGATCACAGTCATTAAAATAAATAGTATGCCTTTTAAAATACAAACATGAACAGAGGTTCCTGATAATTCTCTTATTAACTTTTTTTGCCTGGTAAGATCTGTTTTCCTTTTTTATTAGAAATGAAATTACAAAGTGTAATACTACTCTAAAGATTTATTAAAAATTCAACTATCTTTTACTTTTTTCAGAGTAGTACTGAAATATTTTTGAGAAACATCTAGTGAAGTTAGATGTACATCTTTATTTTACAGCATAAAATGTTTTTACAGAATCAGACTTTATCATAGAAATCAGGTGTTCCTGCGCCAATACAGTAAAAAAAAACCCTCACCTTTTTCAAATACTGTACACAGTCATATGGTTTTCATTACAATTTCATACTCACTTTGTTACATTTATATAGTCTGCACTGGATAATGAATCAGATTCTTAGGGAAAGAGTAACTATCCTATTAATGTACAGTTGTAGGCATTTATGTTATCCATATCATCATGGTATCTAAGCATCACTAGTATGTTCAAAACTATGCTGATGTAGCAAAGTAGCAAAGTAGACTAAATGCCCCATTCTAGCATCTTGCTTGTGTGGCTAGTATATCAATGCAAATTTATTTAAGCCATTTGAGATTTGTCATTTTTCAAATGGAGTACAATGTCCTCAGTTGAAAGACTTTAAAAAAGATAAGCTTTATATTTTACGAACATAAAAATCATAAACAAAGCAACCCTGAAGATGCAGGAAAGTAATAATGCCCATAGAAACCAGATAAATAAACAACACTTCCCATCATATTTCACCAGTTAAAATTATGGATTTCTCTTAGAAAATGGAAAGTAAAAGTTTTACATTCTGACCTTTTTTCTGTGGAGAAGATTATCTTCCACGGCTCCGTACAGCATCAGTGGCAGTAAGACTTCTGAAGTGTGAAAGTGAAGTACTTTCTAGGGACCCAGCCTACAATATAAACTTGTTCTAATGCACTGGTACTCACAGAATGGCTTCGAAATTTTATTAACTAAGTTATGTTTACACAAATGTAGCAGTTCACGTCAATGCTCATTATGTTTCTTTCTGTACTGATAATGACACTTTTTTGTTAGGGGGTGGATGACCTGTGGCTGTGAATTTGCTTTCTCTCCTGTCCTAAATATGAATTAAATAAAATTCAGTAGCCTGCATTTGACTGAACTCTACAGTGTGTTTACCTGTCACTGATTGGGAACTGGTTCACAATTTTCTCTGGACAGAAGTGTCCACATGCATCCCCCACTACAGGCAGGATGTTGACAAGTTGGAGAGAGTCCACATGCATACTGCTCAGTAGAACCCTCGCAGTTCAGGGATTGTATTGCTGCTAGAATGAACCAGAGCAGGGAAGTGACATTGAAAAGATGGGCCAGGTCCAGGGCTAGTAAAGATGGGGACTGATTACTGGGGCCCCACAGCATCCAGCCCCCTGGGAACCATAAACAGCAAAATCCCTCCCCCCAGCACCTAGCAACCCATCTGCTTCAATTTACTGGCCCAATGCAGGTCTTTATTGCCCTCTAGGGAATCCTGGAGAAACTCCAGGCACTGACTCCTTGAATGCGTGATGGTCTGAGCTTAAGCGTAAATGGGTTAATTTACTTCACACTGGGCACATTTACATAAAACACTTTACTGCACAGTAGGCTAATCTAGATTAGTAAATTGCTGCTAGTCAGTCCAAGCAGCATGGGGCAGGGGGACTGTCCCTTCCCCTGAGCACCGGGTTCCCAGCCCCATGCCCCCGTTGGCCAACTGGGGTGCAGGGAGGTAGGACAGCTTCCCCCACTTCCCAGAGCCCAGGCCTGACCCTGGTGCCCATTTTGTTTTATAAAATGCCCAACATGAAATGGCTCAGTCTCCAACACCCACCCCCCACACCAGTCCCTGCAGCACCCAGCAAGTCACAGGTGTTTACTGTTGAAGACACAACCATCCACCCACCACAAGCAGAGGGCCATGAAGACCCTCCCCCCCGAACCTGGCTACCCCCTTCCCCGCAACACCCCAAATAAGCCAGGAAATTTCACTCAGGGAAGTGAAACTAACACACAGGCTTTCTGTTTCCCCATCCCTGTGGTCTCTATAGGCAATAGATCTTTGGGCAGTAGAGTGCTGGTTGCATCCCAGAGCAGCCCCATTGCCCTGCATGGGTTTGGCAGGGTGAGGAGCAGTGCATTGTGGGATGCTTGTAGGAGTGACCAGCTTTTGAAATGTTTCAGGAAGTTTAAAATGGTCTAAAGTGGCCTGGACATCTACACACTCAGGGTTTAAAGTGTATTTAGAATGTCCTAACTGTTACATTTGCCCTCACCTCATCTGTCTGCTTCAGGTTTAAACTGCATTTAAACTGGTTTAAGTGCTACATGTCTCCACACCATTTGGGAATTTCACGTTTGAACTAGGAATCTCACTTCCAAATGCTTAGTTAAGCCAATTCTAAATTAAAAATTTTTTGAGGCTGGCTCATCACAAAGAAAACATGAAAGCACTTTCTTCCTAGTAAACAGCAAAATCATTACAAAAAGCATTTTCATTTTGATTGCCTAATAAAATAGGAGGCTTTGAACTATACCCTTTCATATACTTCACAGGTATTATAGGTTGCTTTTACCACTTGAGGGTTTTCTTGTAGTCAATAACGAGTCTGATTTACTTTGTAGTCTCATAGGTGAAAATCAAAGCAATCCCATTAAGTTAAAGGAGATCTTACTTACAAGACAGTCTGTTTAAGGGGAATTTCAACCTTTGTTCAATGTCTGAGCTTGAAATGTTTATCAGCAAAAAAGACCATAAATAGTCATACACAATAAATTGGTCTATGATAAAGAATTTGATACGGCAGCATCTCTGTTGTGCCTTCTTTCCTTTGCAACTTTAATCAGACATCCCCTAGTTTGCAGACAGAATATAACTATGCCTGTCTACTGAATCTCTAATAAGACAGTGTTAGTTACAAGTCAGAGATTACATTGACTGTAATAGAACCATTTGCACAGACTCTTTTTTGCATTATCATTTCCATTAGTAGCTCAAGTTCACTTATGTTTCTTGTACTTTTACTTAAAAGATTAATTTACTCACCAAATTGTGTAGTTCCCCATTCAATGGAAACTCTATCAAAAGTTGAAAGGAGACTGAATGGGGACAGCAGGGTTTGACAATCAATAGATACATATATTATTATTAATATATGTTGGCTCTGGACTTAGGACTCAGAGACCTTGTTTTTTTTTGGGGGGGGGGGTGACCCACCCAAGGACCCACCCGGGGACCCACTCTCATACTGACCACTACCTTTTCATTTGATAATAGGCAAATGTATTGATACACAGTGATAACAGAAAAGCAGCAATACAAACAATTAAGCAATTCTATATATCTACCAAATCCTGAGGCTGTCTTCAGAATCAAAGTACATCTGGTCAGGATGCAGTCTTCACGCTGAGGCTCTCTCTTAGGTTTCTGCACATCAGTAGTCTGGAGGTGGGATGCCAAGGCCTATGTCCTACCTTGACTGAGGTGTATGAGATGGATTGGTCGTATGCCCTCTCTGCATGGTGGTCTTGGGGACCCTTCCCAGGGAACTGGGGTGGGGCAAAGGATGGGGAGGGATGGGAGAGATGAGAGACAGGGAAGGATGAGAAGGAACAGGGAGGGACAGTGAGGAACACTTTGTTTTTCTCAAGTCTCTGCTTTCGTATTCTCCTTCCCTCCTGATGACTCTTCATCCTTGGCTATCTCTGGCTGGTTGTCTTTCTGTGGTCACACATCCACATAGCCTTCTGGGCCTTCTCCTAATTTGGTCTGTTTTCCCAAAACCAGGACTCAAGCCCCACTCTGTTCTGGGACTTTGCAGGTGGTCCCACTTATCTCATGTTATGGGCAGTATGAACCCAGACTTCTTCCTAATATTCAAGTTAAACCACCCTTGCTGCAACTTGAGACCACTGCTCTTTGTTCTGTCATCTGCCACCACTAAGAACATTTTTTGTTGATCTCTGCTGGACTCTCTCCAACTTGTCAACATCCTGCCTGTAGTGGGGGGCCCAAAACTGAACACAGTACTCCATATGTGGCCTCAAAAGTGCTCAAGACAGGAGACTAATCACTTTCCTTGATCTACTAACACACCTACCAATGCAGCCCAATATGCCATTAGCCTTCTTGGCATCAAGGGCACGCTGCTGGGTCATATTCAGCTTATTGTCCACTTGTAACCCCGAGG
>NW_017729027.1:50699878-50707336 GCF_001723915.1 Gavialis gangeticus | reverse complement strand
GCTACCTTTTTGTGATTTAGTTTACTAAAGAGTTCCCTGATAAGCCAAGATGGTCTGCTGCCATACTTGCTAGTCTTCCTGCACATCGGGATGGTTTGCTCCTGCACTCCAGTAAGGCTTCTTTAAAGCATAGCCAGCTCTGCTCAACTCCTCCCCTCAGACTGGCTTCCCAGTGGATCCTGCCCTCGAGTTCTCTGAGTGAGTCAAAGTCTGGTTTTCTGAAGTCCACGATCATTACTCTGCTGCTCTCCATCCTTCCTTTCCTCAGGATACTGAACTCAATCATTTCATGGTCACTGTTACCCAAGTTGCCATCCACTACTACATTCCCCACCAATTCTTCCCTGTTTGTGAGCAGCAGGTCAAGAAGAACATACCCCCTAGTTTGCTGCTCCAGCATTTGCACCAAGAAGTTGTACCCAACACTCTCTAAAATCTTCCTGGATTGCCTGTGCACTGCTGTATTGCTCAGCCAGCAGATGTTAGGGTGATTGAAGTCTCCCATGAGAAACAGGGCCTGTGATCAGGAAACTTCTGCTAGCTGTTTAAAGAAAGCCTCATCCACCACTTCCTCCTGGTCTGGTGGTCTACAGCAGGCCCCCATCATGACATCACCCTTGGTGCTCTTACCTCTGACCTAAAGCCAGAGACTCTCAGCAGGTCTATCTCCAGTTTCATACTGGAGCTCTGAATCATATGGCTTTTTTACATAAAGTGCAATTCTTCCTCCTCTTCTCCCTTGCCTGTCCTTCCGGAACAGTTTGCACTCATCCATGACAGTGCTCCAATCATGTAAGCCCCCACCAAGTCTCTGTTATTCCAGTCATGTCATAGTTCTGTGACTGTGCAAGGACTTCCAGTTCTTCCTGCTTGTTTCCCAGGCTTTGTGTTTTTGTGTATAGGTACCTGAAGTATCTAGTGGATTGCCCTGATTAATCAGGAAGTGTGAGAGCATCTCCCATTTCGCCCTCCTGCTTGCTCTTTCTCCAGGTGTCCTGCTTCCCCACTTATCTCAGGGCTTTGGTCTCCAGGCTGTGGTGAACATAGTTTAAAGCCCTCCTCACTAAGTTAATGATCCTGTCTGTAAAAACGCTCTTCCCTCTCTTTGTCAGGTGGATCTCATGTTTTCCCAGTAATCCTTCTTGGAACAACATCCCATGGTCAAAGAAGCCAAAGCCTCCTGGCCCCATTGCCTGTGCAGCCATAATAATATTTAATTGCCCTTCAAATTATAATCACCCTTTAAGTATTTCTCAGATAACTGGCCCTGTGGCTGCAGGGAAAGCAGTGGATGTAATATATCTTGATCCGGGGACAACAGGGAAGACCCTACAGTGAGAGACTGCAGGACCTGAACCTATTCAGCCTCCACAAGAGAAGGCTGAGGGGGGACCTGGTGACCGTCTATAGACTCACTAGGGGGGACCAGAAGGGTTTGGGGGAGACGCTGTTTCCCCTAGCGCCCGCTGGCATAACAAGGAGTAATGGGCACAAGTTGATGGAGAGGAGGTATAGATTGGACATCTGCAAAAACTACTTCACAGTTAGGGCGGCTAGGAGCTGGAACCAACTTCCAAGGGAAGTGGTGCTGGCCCCTACCCTGGGGGTCTTTAAGAAGAGGCTGGATGCCTACCTGGCTGGACTCATTTGAGTCCCGTTTCTCTTTTTGGGGTTTTTTGTTGTTCTCCCGCCCTGGCGGGGGGTCGGGCTAGAAGATCTACTAGGTCCCTTCCGACCCTTAATCTATGAAAATCTTGATTTTAGTAAGGCTTTTGATACTGTTTCCCACAGCATTCTTGCAAGCAAGGTTTGGATGAATGGACTATATGGTGGATAGAAAGCTGGCTGGACTGTTGAGCTCAATGTATAGCTGGCAGCCAATATCAAGTGGAGTCCCCCAGGGTCAGTCCTGGGGCCAGTTTTGTTCAATATCTTTGTTAACAAACTTTGATTCTCTCATGGAGATTAGGAAAAACTTTCTGATGTTGAGGGTGGTCAAGCATTAGAATGGGCTGCCTAGAAAAACTATGGAATCTCCATCGTTGGATGTTTTCAATAGTAGGTTGGACTAATACATGACTGGGATGGTTTAGTTGGGGATGATCCTGCCTTAAGCAAGGGACTGGACTAGATGGCCTGGAGGGGTCCCTTCCAGACTCACTTTCCTGTGATCCTAAAGGCTGCAGTGGTTTTACAAATAATTCTTTCAATTGAGTATACAATAAAATTAAACATTAAAATAATGGTGGACATTAGTTATGTGAGTAATGATCAGAAATACATACAGCTGTCAAGAAGAACTAGAGAATGAGAGTAAATGGACCCATTAACCAGTGGAAGATAAACGGCTTTCTATTCAGTATGTGGAATTATGCAAGAGCTGCAGACATACTGAGAAATTCATTAAAGGTACTGTTCACTGAAAGCTTCTTACATTATAAATACATTTTGTTAATTGAAAAATACATTTTAAACCTAACGAGCCACTACTGACCTCTAGTCATCCAAGTTCATACTCACTTGGACAAATATGTATGCTCCTGAATTACTATCAAATTTTCATTAATCTTTCACAAATCAGGAAAGTAAATGAGAGGATGAAGAAAAATACAACTTTCTTTAACAGCCCTGAAATTAAGAGGTTACACATCAGTCAGTTTATGGGCATTTAATGTTCAAGTGGGCCTTAAAAGTGAGCAATAAAAACAATTTAGACATTTGACGTCATATCAAGTTCAGGAAAAAAAGAGTAGTTATTTTTAATGCTTTGGTGAGTTTAAAGTATTTCATAGTTGGTATAAAGAAAGCTCTCAAATAGAACAAGAAGTTTTAGGGTGTTTTCCTATCTGCCAAACATTAGGATTATAGAGGAATATCAAAGCATTAAAATAATTTAAAGTTATTTATTATTAAATACTAGCAAGAATGACAATAATAGAATTTAAAATTATTATTATTGAGACTAAATAAAAGATTAAACAAGAAATATCAAATAAATGAGAAAGAACAGAGGCATTTCCAATGCAACCAGGTGGCTACAACAATAAAGCTCTTGATTAATCCACTTAAGCCAATATTTTACATAAATCTTAAAAACTGAAGAAAGTATAAATTATAGAACCGACCTGCATTTTTATGATTGGAAAGATTGTTCTATTGCTTTCTTATTAGCTATCTTTTTACTGATTTTAGTGTATTGTGTGGTTCTTAATTCTTCTAACCCTATTTAAGCAAGAAAATAATTGGACATTTTCCATAATGTTGTTATACATTTTGCTTTATATGTTTATTATCAAAATATAGAAAAAAAACAAAAAGTATTTTAAATGTATGTGCATTATTTGAACACCCAGCTTTGTGTTAACATCAAATGCTGTGATAAAAATGTGAATGCTTACATACTGATATTATACTAGGAAAACTAAAGATGGAGCTCTGGCAGGGATATCTTACAGCACATCAACTCTCACTGAGGAATAGTATAAACTGATCCTTGGATATCTAATGTGTAAGAGGAAAAGCTGTGTGATACTGAGTGATTTCAACCTTATAAACAAAACTTCTTTCAAGTTTATTAAAAAAGGTAGTTTCTGAACATCAACAGCTGTACATTTGACACAGTGGGGACATCCACACCTTGACATATGGCAATGTTGCTATGGCGCCATGCTTTACTACTTCCTTCCAGAAGTACTAAAGCACAGTGCTGTACGGGCGGTTACTGTACTGTGTGAATGGATCATGGTTAGATTTTACCTCTATGTCACCATAGCAGTGCACTATACCAGGGGAGGATGCCACTGCAGTGAGTGAGCTGGCAATCATGTGTAGACCTGCATGATCACTACCTTGCTGTAGCACTCCATACAGTGATGTAGCATTTCATTACATTGCCACAGGGCGATGTGTACATGTGCCCAGCGTAACTCAATATTGGAACTCATTTTGATTGAAAAATAAGAGCTAATTGCTGGCTTTAAAATGCTTGGTTGGACAGATAACAATGAACATGATATGATTAGATTTACTTGGTTCACAGTATGGCACCAACCAGTGGTGTAATACATTTAAAAAACATAAATTTTAAAAAGCTTAAAACAATTGTGAGCATAACTGTTTGAGAACTCTAAATTTAAGTGGAAATTGTTAACAACCTCTGGAAGTTATATACCTTTGAATAACTGAATGCTCCAAATAACACAAACACAAAAAGAAGTAATTTTACTAACCCACCCCTACATAGCTCCCTTCTGCATGCCCCCCTCCCCACACCTTCCTTGAAAACATCACATTATAAGAAGCTGTGAAAACAGTGCTCAAATACTTAAAATAAATGTATAAAGAATTGGGGAAAAGTAAATTCATGACAATAAATATTAATCATAATAGAAATATAAAAATGTCACCGGTAGTAAGGAAAGCTAAGGAAATCAATGAAATATCCATGGCATGTAGAGTCAGATGCAGTAGGAAGCATTTTTTTACATATTAGGAACAAAAAAAAAAAATCAGCCTGAGATCTTTACTTATGTAGATGTTAAAAATCACAAAATGATACAGAAAAGACAGTGGGCAACTGAGACAGGGTAAATCTAGAGGAGCAGGGTATAGCAAGGTCCTGCTGGGAGAGACAAGAGGATAGAAGACAGGGGAACTGCAAAGCCTAAAAGCTGTGGTTCAGACTGGAAGGATGAGTGAACTACAGAGAGACGCGCACAACAGGCGATCCTTGTGAGCTATAAGCAGCCTCCCTTCTTACATTAACATTTACTCTGAACTAGATCACGTGGTGTGCACTAGAACGTGGGCAAACTTGGCTTAGGATGAGTTCCAGGGTGGGAAGAAATTGCAGGGTACCGCCTGTCCTCTGACACATAGTTTGAATTTAATAGAGGTTTCACAAGTGCAGTGAACAGCAGTTCACCCTTTGGTATATATTTGGGTAGGGCACAGGCAAGGTAAGCTCCTGTCCTTGTCCTCAAAAAAAAATTGCAAGGTCTTTGCATATATGTGAACAGTTGCAGCAGAAAGCAAAGTGAGGATGTGGCATCTTCCCTTTAAATAATTTAAAATCAGATTGCAATTTTTTTTTCTTGTTAGAACATGGCCACCCCAAGTGCAAATTCTGACTTCAGGAAAAGTAGACTTTGACTTATTTTACTATAAAAGAAGTGTGAAGAAAAGGATGTATTTTTAATGTCTGTTGTCTGAAAAAAAAGCTAACAAAATTTACATTTAGTAGCTTTCCCTATAGAAGAAAACACACATTAAGAAGATTTTTTTTACTTTAGGAACAGCTCTTATCTAAAAATCTTGCCTAGCACAGACATAAACCTTTTTTTTTTCTGACCAGCAGGAATTTCTCTCTCCTTTTGAGTTGGAGACCAGAGGAAATAATTCAGACTTGACACTGAGTATGGACATAGAGTGAAACATCTCAAAAAGTTCATTTTATTCAGTGTAAAGCACTGCCTGGAGGAGAACAATTTTCTACCACAGGGAAGTAAAAAAAGTCAAATATGTCCTTGCAAAATACAATTTAAGCTGAATGTAAATAAGTTGTTGCTTTAAAAGTTCATGTTCACCCTTCAGTCACAAAGGCAGGAAGCCTCCTTCAGGATTCTTCCCAGGTTGGCAGTCAATGAAGTATCATGCAAAGTATCTTTGTGACTGGCTACAAAGGGGGCATGGTGAATCTGTTCAACAGAGACCTATGCTCCTTGATAAAAATGAACTTGCTAAGACAATTTTACTTTTCATGGTAACTGCTGACAGCAAAGCACCTAGCTAAGAATAAGGGAATTGAGCCTCAAAGACTCACACTATGAAAACTGTGTCTGAAGAACACTTAGGCTGAAAAACCATGAGCTCCAGGCAGACTCTGAACTCCATCCACCTGTAGCACCTGGAAGGATTAAAGGTATGGTGTATTTCCATGGCACTTTTTGCCCTTCCCTTACTAGGGATGAAATTCCTTTATCTGTTTCAGAAAATGAAACCTTTAAACCACATTCACACCTTTAGGTAATTTATATTATCTTTCTAAGTGTCACCATAGAGGACAATCCCTTATGGCAAAAGGTAAAATATAGGTACTGAAATATAGCTGTTGCAACATCTAATTATTTAAGTAGCTTTATCCCAACATGGAATCCTTGACTTTTCATTCACATGTCCTATAAAATGCATGGGCAGAGGCTGATCAAATCAGGACAGTGATCCAAATCAGCAAATTGAATCACTGTCCCCCGAATCAGGCTGAATCTGAATCCGAATCCAAATTGAATATTGCCTGCTTCACATACACCTACTACTTAGCTCTAAGAAGCAGGATATACCATATTTACTTACATACCACATGTATGTTTTCTTCAGCCCTCCAAAATTAGTGTATGTATCTTTAGCGGGGACACTGATGTATCTTTACTGGACTAGAAGCAGGGTGGAATAGAGAAAGCAGACACAGTAATTTATTACTGCCAAGATTGCTGCCAAGATGACTTCTTGCTGGGGCTGCAATCAGCAGGGGTTGAGACCCGTGTTAACCCTCTCATGGTCAGTGGTGAAGTGGAAGAAGTATGACCCACTGGCTGACATCCTTGGAGGCCACAGCTATGATGTTGATGCACTCATCGTGGGAACGCTTGGAGCTTTGGACCCCAGGAACGAGAGAATCCTGTGTACCTGCTGTGTCTCCCACCACCATACCAAGCCAATGCGCTGCCTCATGGTGTCTGACACCATCTGTTGGTCCTGTGATATCTACGCTGAGCACATCACGGGCCACCACCAGTACACCGACCCCACCAGACTGACCACCGCTGGGTCTGGACCCAGAAGGGACCTCCTGAACCCACCTCTGCACCTGAGGGACTCTGAGAGGAATCTTCAGCGATGGACCACTCCACTCCACCAGAAGAGATCCCCTGCAGCAAGACTCTATAGACTGAGAAACATTCTTCAACCTACCCCTCCACCATTGTGGACCATTGTACGGGTTTGTGTGCATCTATCTTTCTCTCTCAGTGTCACGACCTGCCTCCCTCTCCTTTCCCTTCCCCCACACCCAGGCTTAGTTGGCTAATATTGTATCTTCTGTAACTTAGTTGCGCTCACCTCCATCTCTCTTACAGAGCTCCCCCAAGCCAGGGACTAATGTATTTCCCTTCCAGCTTTGTCAGCTTTTTGGTTCATGATTCTTAACATCTATTAATAAAATTAAATCAGACTTAACTGACTGAGGTCAAACCAGCTGATGGAACATTTTTATCAGACCACTTAATGGTTTAAGATAAATCAGAATCCACCAGCATCCCAGCATGCTTTGCAGCCCTGGGCTGGGATGTGCTATCTGCTCCAGCGTTGGCCCTGACCCTCCTCTCTCTAGCCAGAGCAGTGAGGGCTGGCTATCAAGGGGTTGGGGGTGGGAAACCTGGCTGGGGACCGCAGCCAGATCTG
>NW_017729027.1:50692242-50699854 GCF_001723915.1 Gavialis gangeticus | reverse complement strand
AGGTGGCAGCCTCTGCCAGACATTTTCCCCCTGGAGCACAGGCGTGGGGGAAGAGGGCAGAGTGGGGCAATAGCCTGAGAGGGACTTCCCCCAAAGGCAAACTCCTGCTGGGGTCTGGGAGGGGCTTTAATCCCCTCTTCCCCAGCTCAGTGTGCTGCCCATGCCCCTGCTCTCTGCTGCAGCAGGGCACAGGTAGGTAACAGCTTGAGAGGGACTGCCCCACACATGCAAACCCCAGCTAGGGTCTGGGGTGGGCTTTAATCCCTGCCTTTACCAGTTCACTGTGCTGGCACCATCACATGTATGTGCACAGTCATCACAATCATCACATGTATGTGCTGGAGAAAGAGGAACAGGAGAGGGCTGCAGACAGCTTGAGCTCCTGTGACCAAAGAAAGCAGAGAACTACACTTACGTTAGAAAGCATAACCTGTAAAAGGTGGGAAAGTGGAATATCTAAGCAAGGACTTTCTGAATACCTGGCTGCAGGACACTGTGCCCTTAGGATTACCTAAGACTTATGAAAGGCTTTCTCTTGCCTTTTTGGTATATTATATTTGATTTTATGTTAAACTATGCTGTATGCACTCTCATTCTCTCATTATGTATCACTGGGCTGTATCTTAGCTTAGGTGAAGGTTTTTAGTTGTTCTGTCATTTGCTTGAGGTTACAAAGTGCTGTGTTCAATACATGCTTGCTTCAGAGAAAGGACTATTCTTGTTAAAGCTTTTATGAATTCAGTGCCACTTCTTTCCCCCACCCCACTCAGTCCAGCAGTGGTGCCCTCTCCCTGCCTTTGACTGGGGAGTGGGGAGGGAGGAAGAAGCCTGGCAGGGACTGCCGCGCTCCTGCATCTCCCCACCCTCCAGCAGCCTAGCCTGGGCTGGTGCCTGGCCATACCCCCTCCTCTGGATCACAGCGGGGGGAAAAGCCTTGGAGGGCTTCTGTCTTCCCTTTCCTTTAGCAGTAGTCGGTAGGCATGCTGTAGCACCCTCTGATTTCTGGCTTGAGCCACTGCAGGCATGTGGCTGCATTTCTTGAATAAAAAAATAATGTCTGCTTATTTTCTTATCATTTTAATCTGCACAGCTTAGACTAACCTGTACTTAGGCATAGAGTGCTACTAAAATGATCCTACTCTAAGATAATCCTGGATGGATGTCGTATCAGAGTACAGTTCTGTAGGTTAGAGTGCTGCACTGAACATCTGTACCAGATATCATAGATTGTAAGTTGATTGTAAGGGGCTGTAAGGGACCTCGCAAGATCATTGTGTCCAGCCCCCCTGCACTAGGCAGGAAAGACAATGGGTCAGGTGACCGCAGCAAGGTGAATGTCCAGTCTCCTCTTGAAGATTTTCAGAACAGGTTGCACCACCTCTGGAGGGAGATTATTCCAGTCTGGACATCCTGACTGTGAATAAGTTTTTCCTAGACTTGATCCTGAAGCAGTCTTCCTGGAGTTTGTGGCCATTACTCCTGGTTTTCCCCAAGAGTGCCCTGGTGAACAGTTGTTCACCAAGCCCTTGATATACTCCCCTGATGTAGCAGTAAGCTGCTACCAAGTCCCCTCTCAGCCATTTCTGTTTTAGGCTGAAGAGGCCCATACTTCAGCCTTTTCTCATATGGCTTGCCTTGCAAGTCTCTGATCATATGGGTGGCTTTTCCCTGGACTCTATCAAGCTTTTGCATGTCCTTGTTGAAGTGCAGCACCCAGAACTGGATGCAGTACTCCAGCTGCGGTCTCACCAATGCTGACTAAAGTAGAAGAATCACTTCCTTGGTTTCACATGAGATGCATTGGTTGATGCATGCCAGTGTATTGGTTGCCCTGCTGGCTACAGCATAGCACTGATGGCTCATGTTATGGTTTATTATTATCCCTATGTCCTTTTCAGTCATGGTGCTCATCAAATTGGTGCCAACGAATCTGTAAGTGTGTTGGGGATTGTTTGTCCCCAGGTGGAGCACTTCTCAATGTTGAACTTCATCTGGTTCTGACCCACCCAACTCTTCAGCCTGTCCAGGTCCTCCTGTAGCTGCAGCCTGTCTTCAAGTGTGATCATGCTCCCCCAAAGCTTGGTGTCATCTCCAAACTTGGCCAGTGAATTCTTCACCCCTACATCGAAATCATTGTAAAGATGTTGAAAAGCACTAGACCTAGCATGGACCGCTGAGGGGCACCACTGGCCACTCCTCGCCAGGACAACTCAGATCTGTTTATAAGAACTCTCCAGTTCCTACCTCACAGCCAGTTTCCTACCCACCTAACCATCTAGCTGTTAAGCCCACAATCCTCTAATTTCCCCATGAAAACATCATGAGATACCAGATCAAAGGCCTTTTGGAAGTCTAGGTATATAATGTCGACCTTCTCTTTTATCTAGGTGATGAGATACCTGATCATAGGAGATGAGATTGATAAGACAAGACCTGCCCACGATGAAGCCATGCCAGCTGTCTTTCAGAATCCTACCTTCTGCAAGCATATCACACACAGACTCCTTAATTAATTTTTCCAAGATTTTCCCTTGGATTGAAATTAGGCTAATTGGCCAATAGTTGTCCATGTCCTCTTTCCTCCCCTTCCTGAAGATGGGCACGTTGGCTCTTTTCCAGTCTTTGGGGACCTTCCCCTGAGCACCACAAATTTTGGAAGAGTTTCACCAGAGGTCCCATGATGACCTTGGCCAGGTCCTTCAGCACTCTTGGGTGAAGTTCATCTGGTTCTGCTGACTTATAAATGTCTAAGTTTTCTAACTGATCATACACTATCTCAGCGTCAACAGTAGGAAGCTGATCAGTTCCACCATGCCCACTCTTAACCTTATCTTGCATGATATTCCCCTTATCCTGGTGAAACACCCAAGCAAAGTAGTTATTCAGGAGCTCAGGTTTTTTCCTGAGTGTCAGTAACCACCTGTCCAGAGGTGTTAAGCAGTGGCCCCACACTTCCATTTGTTTTCCTTTTGTTCCCTATGTAACATGGGGCCTACTCAGGGCGGATCTCCACACAGCCCACCCACCTGTTCTTGGGCTAACCGCCGGCTTTCTCACCCACCACGCCTTGATCTTAATTGATTAATAAAGTTGTTAAGTAAGTGGGAGGCTGCCCATTCTCTGCCCCACTGCTAGGGATCGCTATCTGAGGCTCCATTCCTCCCCTACACTGCAGTCCAAACCTCGCAGATGACCGCATGATGTTCTCATACGTGCCAGTCCCACACGATGGGTCCCAGAATCCCACTGTAGGACCCCACCTGGGTTCCTCCCTTCAGGCGGACCCTGCCGCCGTCTTACTGGGCCATATATCTCCCTGCCACCGGTTCCCCTTCGGGTGTGGTCCCCTCACTGGGACCTTCAGTTCCTCTAGATCCAGCCCACCCCCAGGCCAGTCAGGACCCCAGGCCCCTGGCTCTTGGGCATCCGTCTCGGTGGGCCTCCTTGCTCTTCTGACCCTCCTGGTCCTGGCCCCCGCCTGGGCCAGTCAGGGGAAACTCTGACAGGCCTTGATGTATGACCCTTACTCTTTCTCCGGGGTCTCCCTCTCTGGGTCCTCCTTCACAGACATGGAGAGCTGGGGTACCTCACACCACGACTGGTGATTCGGGGTCTCACGGGAACTCTCACTCCCCCCAGGGCAGCAGGTTGTGGTGCTACTATGGATGTTATTTTTGACCCACACTGCCTCCCAACAGTGGAGGACTTATCGGGGTCAGGACTCGGCTTTCGCTCTCTCTGGCTGAGCCCCCGTTCTCCTTTCACTGGGGTCCACATCACACTGCCCCCTCACACTGGGGCTTGGGTGTTATATTTGACCCAAACACTGCCTCCCAAAATTGGAAGACTTACTGGGGGTCAGGACTCATCTCTCTTACTCTCTGGCTGAGCCCCTGTTCTTCCCTCACCACTGGGGGCTTCTCATTGTTCATAATGCCCCCTTTACTCGGGGTCTCAGGGCTTCCCTCCTCGGGTAGGCTCAGGTGGCCACAGCTGTGCCTGGCCCCAACTCTCCCCCTTGGGGTCTCACACCCGCAGGGCTCAGGTGGCCTCTGCCTACCTGGCCCTGGCTCCATACTCTCCTCCCCAGGGCTTACACCCTGACAACTACCTGCAATGGAACTGCACCCTCACAACTGCCTCTGATGGAACAAAACCCACCTGAAGGTGAGGGCTACGGGTTAAGGTGCCCTGACCCGCCTTTCACCGGGGTAGTAACTGGCCTGGCATTTCCTGGAGGCTCTACTGGGAGCCCCACCAGGCCACCTACTCCTGGCAGGGTGTAGTTTTAGGTTGTACCCAGGACCAGGAGCCTCCTACCATCCCCTACATCTCCTCCCTTACCTCCAGATAAAACTCAGCAGCCCTCTGGCCAGGCAGTGTTGTTGCCTGGCTCCAGCAGCCAAACTGCCTTGTTCATATGGGCAGCCCTGAACCTAAAATGGCTGCCCTCATTAGGCCCCTCGAGGCTGCCAGCTCCAGGGCCTTAAAGTGGCAGGCACACACAGGGTCCTGACACACATACCTAAAGAAGGACTTATTGTCCTTGATTCCTGTTGCTAATTGAAATTTAGTTGCTGCCTTAGCTTTTCTAATCTTCTTCCTACAAATGTGGGCTGTTGTGGTATAGTCCTCCTTGAGGACTGTCCCAAGCTTCTATTGTCTGTTTGCCCCTTTCTTCTTTTTCAAGAGGACCATGATATCCCTATTAAGCAAAGAAGGCTTACTAGCCCTTCAGCTACCTTTCCTCTGCATAGGAATGGTCTTCTTTTTTGCTTCAAGAATCATGTCCTTAAGGAATGACCACTCTTGGGGATCTTTAAGAAGAGGCTTGATGCCTACCTGGCTGGACTCGAGTCCAGTTTTTCTCCCGCCCAGGTGGGGGGTCGGACTTGAAGATCTACAAGGTCCCTTCCGACCCTACTTCTATGATTCTTTGACTCTTTATGTACTCCATTCACCTTTGGTCCCTGGTCCCACATCACTTCCCCTAATATTGCCCTGAGGCTATTGAAATTTGCTTTTTTAAAGTCTAAAACTTCAACCCTTCTAGTTGACTTGTCTGCCTTACAATGGTCAGTGAATGTGATGATCTTGCAGTCACTGTCACCCAGGCAACTCTCTATATACAAGTCGCTCACCAAATCATCTCCTTTGGCCAAGACCAAGTCTAGGAGAGCATTACCTCTGGTTGGCCCTTGCACTTCCCAAGTCAGATAGAGCTTTTTGATGCAGGTCAAAAAGCTATGCGACTGATCCAACCTAGCCGAGTGTTCCTCCCAAGTGGTGTCTGGGTAATTGAAGTTGCTCATGGCAACCATTTCCCATGTGCGTGCAGCTTCTGCCAGTTCTTGAGAGAACTCTAGATCTAGCTCTCCCCCCTGATTTGGTGGTCTGTAGTATACACCTATAGTTAGGTCTCTCTCACTGTGCTCCACCCCCAACCCCATAGTCTGACCCAGAGGGGTTTGAGCTGCTCTTCTTTGGAACTGATGTCAGCCTCTAAGGAGGTGTACTGCTCCCTCACATAGAGAGCTACACCTCCACCTTTCTTCCTTACTTGGTCCCTTCTGTGCAAGGTGATACCTACTAGATCATAATGCCCATTGGAGAGTCAGAGGGCTAGCTCCTCCTGCTTGTTCCCCATGCTCCTGGCATGAGTCCTCCAACTGACACCCTCAATTTCCTGACCTGCTGTGGGAGAACCATTCCCTCAGATCTCTCAAAAGTGGTTATCCTACTGTCCCCAACATTAGAGATTTCTTGTGTTCCAGTCCCTGGGTATTCTTCAGTTGGACTTTCCCCATCCCCTGGCGATCTTAGTTTAAGACCTTATCTAGAAGATCGGCCATCCTGGCTGAGAACAGGGACTTACCACCACATGTGCAGTGAATGCTGTCCCTTCCCAGGAGTCCTCGCTTCCTGAAGTGAGCACTGTGGTTGAAAAAACCAAAGCCCTCTTGGTAGCACCACCATCAGAGTCATCGGTTTACTTCTTCAACACATCCTTCCCTCCTAGGTCCATGGCCTGCAACTGGGAGCATAGAAGAAAAGACTACTCGCACCCCCAACCCCTTGAGCCCAGCCCCCAGAGCCCTGTAGTCACTCATGACCCAGTCCAGATTACTCTTGGCTGTGTCATTTGTGCCCACATGAATGAAGAACATGGGGTAGTGGTTGGAGGGTCAGATGAGCCTAGGGATCCTCTCCATAACATCCCAGATGCAGGCCTGGGGAGACAGCAGACCTCTCAGACTAGGGGGTCTGGATGGCAGATGGGTCCCTCAGTGCTCTGCAAGAGAGAATCCCCCACCCCCACCACTTGGGGTGGTAGGTCACTGGCTACTCACCTCCTCCTCTTATGTCTCCATCAGAGTTTCCTCATGCATGGTGAGGGGAGCATCACCTGTTCTGCAGTGCCAGGGGAGGAGCAGCCCTAGCCCTGCATGCCCAGGAGCCTCATACAACCATCTTCCATGTAGCTCTGGGTGGGTCTTGGTGGGTCTCCTTTATTTCCTTCTCTCCCTTTTTGTTCTTCTGGAGAAGTGTCTGGCAGTAGCCATAGATGTAGTCTTTACGGGCCCTGATGGTATGTAGCTGACATATCTCCTCTTCGAGCTCCTACACTCAGCCTTCTAGAGACTCCACTAGGGAGCACACCCCACAAGTGAGGATGTCTTCATGCTCAGCTGCCAGTGGCCATGCTAAACAGCACACACAGCCCAGAGTAGGGGGCTCAGTCTGGGTGGAGACCTTGGCAGCACCAGGAAGCCTGTTGGCATAATGAGTCTTGACCATGCCTGAGAGCAAGTCCATGCACCTACCTGGTCCCAGCAGCTTCCCTTCCAGCTTTGGGCCTCAGGCTTGTTGCTCAGCCCAGTCCTCTGGGTGCCTTCCGTGTGCCCCTCTGCATGAACTCCTGTGCTAATTGCAGCACCCGAACAGAGCCATGCCTGTTTGTGTGCTCTGTTCACAGGGCTCCCTGGGGGCATCAGCTAAGTAGGGGCCCAGGGTGTGTGGGGGAGGGGCATTCCCCTTCCTGATTCTGGTCAGCCAGCATGTCCCACTTGGCATGGCCCTCACATGCTCACATGCATGCATGTATGCACACACACACATGCTCTTGCACACACTGGCACTCTGAGCGCCCCTGCTCTCAGCCACCCTCTCCTTTGCACCAGTTCCCTCACCTCCTGCTCCATGCTGGGGCAGGGGGGGAGGGGGTCAGTGGTGTCTGGGTGGTGTCTGGGTCTTCGGCTCCTGGGAGCATGATGGGTGTTTACCCATGCACCTCTGCTGAGGAGCAGGCCCAAATTAACATTTTGACTCCTGTTAGGTCATATTCTGGGAGCATTCTATGGGCCTTTGCAGCACCATTCTCACCCGCCCCTGGCAGAATGGCACTCTAACCTTAACCAAGCACTGTCTTCCAGGCTGTCACTGATCAGAATCAGTGAAGCCTCTGTCCCTAGGCCCATGTCCTTTCTCTCCATTTGGTCTTGCTGATTCACCATGTGGGCACAGTTTTGGCAAGAATAGTTGTTGCTCTTGCCCAATGTCTTAGCTTGGTTTATTTTCCCCTTCAGGCTTATCTATCCCCACCCTGACCCCT
>NW_017729027.1:50686896-50687242 GCF_001723915.1 Gavialis gangeticus | reverse complement strand
ACTATCCACAAAAATAAAACTCCTTATTGCTGAATTGTTCTTATTGCATATTGTCATGGGTGAAGTTGAACAAGTGCTGAATGTGGTTTAGCTGCTACTGTAGTCTCAGGTACTTTTCCATGTGTTCTAGAGTGGGAGGGGCATTTTAATTAGAGCAACTCTTGGGAGCTATTTGAATTAAAAGGGTCATAGCACCTCATTTATTCAGTATCTCACATTGCATATTGGCAACAGAGGCACTTTAACTAAAGCTCGTTTGATGAGCTGGGAAATGAAGGCACATGCAAATCATGACAGTAGGGGGTCAGAGACATGGTAGGCCATGCCCAACAACCATCTCACCCAT
>NW_017729027.1:50679694-50681896 GCF_001723915.1 Gavialis gangeticus | reverse complement strand
CTCACATTGCATATTGGCAACAGAGGCACTTTAACTAAAGCTCGTTTGATGAGCTGGGAAATGAAGGCACATGCAAATCATGACAGTAGGGGGTCAGAGACATGGTAGGCCATGCCCAACAACCATCTCACCCATTCAGTTTCATACAGCATGCTGAGAGGCATGTGAGAACCCCTCCTACCTGCTAGGCGCAGCCTGTGCAGGCAGGCTCTGAGCCCCCTGCCCCCAAGGGCTAATGTCTGTTCTATTCTATCCTGACCTAACTTTGGGCATTTAGAATAAAACTCAAATGTTAGAGTGCTTCCACATCAGTCTTCTTCAAGACCTGAACTTAGCCTCTATTTTTAGAAGGAATAACTCCATGTGATACTGTACCAGGACTCTGGATATATGTGTTTTTTTCTACATTCTACCTTTCAAAAACAAGGTGTGTGTTTTATTTGGGGGCACATGGTATGCTAAGAATTCTTTGTGCATTACCCCAAAGAAAGCTCTGCCTTAATGCATCATATGGCTTCTGTTCCTGAACTAGCTAACATATCTCCATACAGCCCTGATTTGTGCTATGGTTCTGTGCCGATTCACAGGGCCAGGAAAAGTTTACTTTGGCTTTTGGTGGTAACATCTGACACCTTCTCTTCCAGTAGAGCCCAGCCCCTGCTCTGCGCAATGCAGCTGCAGCCAGAGGCTGAAGTCACCTTGCCTCCATTCTAGTACCTTAGGGCACAAACTATCAGATATGCTTTTGGGAGATGGGGAAAATAAGTGCACTTGGGGGCAGGAAGGAGAAGTGGTTTAACTTGAGGCATGCTAGCCAATGAGATTGGCCACTACTGGCTTAGAATATAGATAGAAATAATAACTGAATCCCCAACAAAGATACTGATATGATCTTGTACTGATACCAGTATAGAAAAAAACTGCTTCAGTCAGTTAAGGTGATTTTGCTCACTTGCATTACTACAGGCTCTTGTAGGTGTTCTCCCAAACAGCAGTCTCCCTCCTGTTTTAAAGAAGCTAAAATGTATGTTTGTCCATACCCCTACATTATGGATCTTGATTAGGCTTAAATATAAACTTAAGTCAAGCTACCAAGCCTATATAAAAAAAATCAGGTGTTTCTGCATCCACATATGTAAAGAACTTTCAGATGCTAAAGAAAAAGGATTATTTTGCCTCCTGGTTTCAGATACCTGCAGAGCTAATTAGCATCCAACAATCATTTCCCAGGATTCCAGTAAAGCACATAGGCATTCAAGTCCTTTATTCAAATCAGTCTGAAGGTAGACTCCCTTAATACTAGTAGTGTTAAAAATTAATGTCTTTCAAGTGTTACAAGTTTACTCCTACATATGGAATATCTTAGTGATCAGTGACTGCATCTACATGTGTTATTAATTCACATTAGTCTTACTGCATAGTATTCCCTGGGAGCAGATCTACCCATGCTCTCTGTTGAGAGCAGATTTGCTCCTGTCCTGCTCTGGCCCCCTGCAGCTGCTAGGGGGAGCTACAGGCTCCCCTGGGTGCTAGCCTGGGGGCTGGCAAGGGGCATGGGCCAGTCCTAATACGCACAGGGCCAGAAGAGATTTTCCAGCTGCTGCAGCAGCTGTCTCCTGGCCCTGTACCCATTGGGATAGGACCTGATGTACACTGGCTGGGAGATAGCTGCCACTGCAGTGGGAAGAGCTCTCTCAGCCTCATGCCCATCAGGGCACACAGCTGCTAGTGAGCTCCCTGCTTGATGGGCGTTCCCTGCCCAGCAGGGTGTTCACTGGAGCTGTCCTAGGTACTGGGCAGATGCTGGTGAGCCTCCTGCCAGGTACAGAGGTATGGGGCTACCTGCTTGGGTTCCCAGCCTGCCTGTCCCCTGGAGCAGCTCTGCCCACAGCAGAGCTTGTTGTTTGCCTGCAGCTGCCCTGCTTGAGTTCCCAGCCCTCACCCACCCCCTGGAGTAGCTATCTCTATGCTGGGAGCTGGGACAGGGGGCAGAGAGCTCCCCAGTCCTGGTGCTGATTGGGTTCTGGCTCTTGGGGGAGCCAGGATCTGAGCATCACCAGGACAGGGGACAGAGAGCTTCCTGTCCCCTGTAATCCCCTGCTGCCTGGGCTGACTGGTAGTAAATTTCATAGTTTCATAGTTGGTAGGGTCAGAAGGGACCATCATCAAGTCCAACTGCCTGCCATGGCAGGACAAAGTATT
>NW_017729027.1:50679467-50679683 GCF_001723915.1 Gavialis gangeticus | reverse complement strand
ATTTAAATACATCCAGTCCCTCCAGAAATTCCCTGACTATGGGGCCCACTGGGACCTATGGGGGTCCCAGTGGCAGTGGGGGGGTTACCCGGTCCCTGCTCAGAAAAATGGAGGCAAAAAAATCATTAAAAAGATTAGCTTTCCTGTCTGGGGCAACGACCAGATTACCTAGTGTATCCTGCAGAGGCCCCATGTTACCCAGTACCTTCTTTTTAC
>NW_017729027.1:50671694-50674467 GCF_001723915.1 Gavialis gangeticus | reverse complement strand
CTCCCCACATCTTAGTGTCTTCTGTGAATTTGAAAAGGGTGCTTTGTACACCCTCCTCCAAGTCACTGATGAAGATGGTGAACAGTGTGGACTCAAGGACCGAGCCCTGAGGAACCCCACTGCCCACAACCCCCCGGGTCAAAAATGACCAATCCACCACCACTCTCTGGGTGCAGCCCTCCAGTCAATTAGTGACCTATTTGACTGTGTAGGTGTCGACGCCACAGTCCCCTAGTTTTTTAATGAGAATAGGGTGAGAGACATTGTCGAAGGCCTTCTTAAAGTCCAGAAAGACTTTGTCCACTGCTATACCTGCATGTAAGGATTTTGTGACCTGGTCATAGAAGGCCACCAGGTTGGTCTGACAGGACCTGCCTCTAATAAACCCGTGGTTGTTGCTCCTCAGCATAATCTCCCCTGCTGGCCCCTTGCAGACATGCACCAGGATAACTCTCTCAAAAAGGTTACATAGGACCAAGGTAAAACTAACTTGCCTATAGTTTCCTGGGTCCTCCTTCCTCCCTTTTTTGAAAATGGGAACCACATTGGCCCTTTTCCAGTCCTCTGGCACCACACCAGAGCACCATGAGTGCTCGTTAAGCCATTCCAGGCATCCTGCTATGACCTCTGCTAATTTTCCCAGCACTCTGGAGAGGAGATTGTCAGGACCTGCTGATTTAAATACATCCAGTCCCTCCAGAAATTCCCTGACTATGGGGCCCACTGGGACCTATGGGGGTCCCAGTGGCAGTGGGGGGGTTACCCGGTCCCTGCTCAGAAAAATGGAGGCAAAAAAATCATTAAAAAGATTAGCTTTCCTGTCTGGGGCAACGACCAGATTACCTAGTGTATCCTGCAGAGGCCCCATGTTACCCAGTACCTTCTTTTTACCTGCCGTGTATTTAAAAAAGGACTTCTTGTTGTCCTTGATCTGGGTAGCTAGTCTCAGTTCCATCTCCACCTTGGCCTTCTTGACCGCCCCCCTACGGCCCTGAGCAACCAAGGTATAGTACTCTCGGGTGATGGCCCCACCCTTCCATTGGGTGTACACCTCCTTTTTAACTAGAAGACATTCCTGTATGCTTTTGGTGAGCCATGGAGGCTTTTGCGCCCCCTTTGATCCGCATTGGGATTACATCCCTTTGGGCTCGGGGGATCATCTCCTTAAGGAACGAACACTCTTCCCAGACACCCAACTCCCCTCCCCTCTGGAACCTCAGTGCCTCCCTGACTATTCTCCTTACCTCATTGAAATCTGTCCTCTTGAAGTCCAGGGCTGCTGCCTTGCTGCAGGCCTTTGCCATCTTGTGCTGGATGGTGAATTCCAGCAGGCAATGATCACTGTCGCCCAGGTGTTCGAGCACCCTCAGACCTCTCACCAGATCTTTGCCCATGGCCAGGACCAGATCCAACAAGGCATCTCCCCTGGTGGGGCTGTGCACCTCTTGGGTTAGATGGAGGTCCTGTATCTTGGCTAGGAACCTGTGTAAGCAGTCAGACCTGGCTGACTGCTCTTCCCAGTAGATGTCTGGAAAGTTCAGGTCACCTATGATGACCATGTTCTTTGACCTAACTACCTCCATGAGCTGACTTAAGAATTCCTGGTCTAGCTCTTCCTCTTGGTTGGGTGGTGTGTAGTAGACCCCACTGTTAAGTCCCTTTCCCCTTGACTTGCTTGTATTCTAACCCAGAACACTTCAGTGTGCTCCTCCTCTGACCTAGTGCCACTCGCTGAGGATGTGTATTTCTCCTTGATGTAGAGCACCACACCCCCACCTCTCCTCCCTGTCCTATCCCTCCTGTACTGCCTATAGCCCTTGATATTCACTGCCCAGTGATGCATTGGGTCCTAGCATGTTTTGGTGAGCCCCACTATGGCTGGGTTGGTGTTAGCTAGCAGGAGGGTGAATTCCTCCTACTTGTTTCCCATACTATGAGCATTAGTGTAGAGGCATTTGAGGCCTCCTGTAGTTGCATGCACTGGTCCCCTAATCTCAGTACCACCTGGGCCCCTGTTGCTTACCTAGGTATATGTTCTGCTCATCGTTGGTCTAGGCAGGTCTGTCCTTGATGCTTGGTTTAGTGGTCAAAGTCTTCTCCCACCCTCATTTTCCCCTTCCCCCGATGAGCCTAGTTTAAAGCCTGCTGGAGGAGATCAAACAACCTAGAAGAGAACACAAGCTTACCTTTGGGGGAAAGGTGAAGCCCACCCTATCCAGGCATGTCTCTTGTCCTGATGTGTGTGTCATTGTCTAGGAAGCCGAAGCCGGCCTTGAGACACCATTCCCAAAGGCACAAGTTGACTTCTCTGATGCAGGTCTCATGTCGTCTTCCACGTCTGCTCACTGGTAGGACAGAAGAGAATGCAACCTGTGCCCCTATCTCCTTCAGCATACCCCCCCAGAGTGTGGTAGTCCATCATCAGGTGATTGGAGCTGCTCCTGGCCATATCCTGGTCAGTGTCTATATGAGCACTACTGCACAGTAAATCTAGTGCCTGTATTAACAGGTGCTAGCTAACTGCACAGTAGCCTAATTTACTGCACAGTAAATGTCTCACGTGTGTACTGTGTAGTAGATTAGTATGATCTACACCAGCACTGAAAACTCTGCTTCTCCTAAATGAGAGATGCTAATAATTCAGTTTCAGCCATTTTCCCTCTCTTTTTAAAACCTATTTTCAAGTATTTTTCTCTGCCCAATGGGAAGTATTCCTTTGCATAGTCAATTCTCCCAGGCAGCCCATTGAGTAACTTCTTTGACGTAATTAAAC
>NW_017729027.1:50665947-50666694 GCF_001723915.1 Gavialis gangeticus | reverse complement strand
ATTCTCCCAACAGCTCAGGATGAGTATTTTTCATGTAGCCAGAAGAGCATTAGAAATATTAGAAATATAGAAACTTGCTTCTAAGAGGTTCAATTCAGTGAAAAGTTTAAACATATGCTTAGAGAATTTTTAAGTCATTAGCCAAAAAGTAGTGCCTGTCAAGAGTTTATACTGGCCAATACTTTACATGATTTCAATATTTTTTTGGTCCTTGTAATCTTCCTATAGGGAAGATAACCAAAGGATAAAATGTATCATGGCTTTCAAGTTAAATTTAGGGTGAAATCCTCTCTCTTTAGAAGTCCAGTGAGCTTTTGCCATTGACTTCAAGGGCCATTGATTTCATCCAGACAAGCCCATACATGCCACTTGCAGTTTCTCAAACCCCTTTGAGATGCTGCAAGAGGCATGTGTGATAACAGGAAAAGGTACCCTCCACTACAAGTTTGCAGCATGGGATATCCAGGGGTCAAAAAAAAAAACTGGAGCAAAAAAAAAAAGTGTCAGGGCATGGTCCCAGAGGCAGAATATGCCCTGAAGCAACCGGAGGTTGGGTCCTCCACAGAGATGCTCTGGTAGCAATCAAAGCATCTCTGTGGTTGGCCCTTGCCCTGGTGCTGAAGCACGCTGCCTGCCTCTGGGAGCTGGACTCAGGCCTCAGTGTGGGTAAGTAAGGGGTTGGGGGGATTGGAGGAAGGGGAAGGGGACCATGGGTGGGACCCCCACTGGCCCAACCCACTCCCCCAG
>NW_017729027.1:50665460-50665738 GCF_001723915.1 Gavialis gangeticus | reverse complement strand
ATCACTGCCCTGCATGGCCCCTTGCCCCACAACCCCCAAAGGCCCTCCAATCACTGCCTCCCACCCCAGCATCCCCACAGTTTGAAAACAAACAACCCCCTCCAGTACTTACTGGCAGTACAGCTGCCATCTGGGTCACTGGGCCCCTCCCCTGCACAGTGTGGGTCTGGGTGACAGCCCCAGCAGCCTCAGCCTGGATCCTGCTTCCCCCCACTGTTCTGTGCTGCCTGCAGGAGGGGGCTCTCTACTATGGTGAGAAGAGGCCTTTTTTTTTTTTT
>NW_017729027.1:50664511-50665427 GCF_001723915.1 Gavialis gangeticus | reverse complement strand
TGGGGCAGCCATGGGGGGCAGCCATTGGGGGAGCCACAGGAGCTGGCAGGTGATGGGGCCAGGCAGGGCAGCAATCTAGAGGGTTGGGGGAGCAAGCAGGGGTGGGGCATGTGGTCCCTGCAGGGATGGCAGTAGCCCCTGTAGGGGCTGTGGCCCCAGTGGAAGGGATGTTAACCCTAGTAGGGGGCTTTAGCCCCTGTGGGGGAGCTGTAACCCCTGGTGGGGGGCAGCAAAACATATAGGTATTTAGAATTGTTTTTATTATGATTATAGAGACACTGCTAGGCTACCAAACTGCTTTAACATTGTAGATATCAATACAACTTTTCCCAACTTATCACTGTCTCTCTGTATTTCATTCTCTCTCTCTCTCTCTCTGTGTGTGTATATATATATATATATATATTCCTCCATAATTAAAACAAAAAGACCACTATATATAGATCTATCTAGATAGATAGATAGTGGTCTTTTTGTTTTAATTATGGAGGAACATGGATTTCAGGGTATTTTACAGAGTGACTTTGGGATTTTTTTTATCAGACACTTTTCAGTTTTCAAATAGGGAACACCAGAATTCCTGCTAGAGAGGCCAGTGGCAGGACCCTGCCTGCTCAGAGCTGGCACCTTAGACCCAGCTGGAGGTGGCTGACCTCCTGGTCAACTGGTGCCAGGAGGACATGCTTTGAGAGCTCAAAGCAGGCTACTGGGAACATCTTCAGGGTGATGGCCAGGAAGGGGCACACATGGCAGTAGAACCACACAAAGACCCACCCTGCAGCCACAGCTCACTGGCAGCTGGCCCAGAGGGGCAGATGCCTCTACTGGCTGTGCAGTCCCTATCTGGGTGTGGCAGATGCACAGCAGGTCACAGCCAGGCAGCAGCCCCCACTGCCAGACTGCTGCAGTGGGTAGA
>NW_017729027.1:50660785-50664262 GCF_001723915.1 Gavialis gangeticus | reverse complement strand
GAGTAGCCCTGAGCTACTTGCCAGAGCAGCTTTTTGTACTGATGGGGCCAGGACAGGGCAGGCTTTTATACTCCTGGGGTCAGCACAGTTGCTGGCCCCAGGCTCTAGCTCCCCCTGGCTGCAGATCTGGCTGGAGCCAGGCAGGGTTATTTTGCCCCAAGTGGCACAATTTGCTCCTCAATGAAGCGTATGTCCGAGCACATGTGCTGAGGCAAAATGCCCTGGCTCAAATTTGCACCGCTTCTGTTTGAGCTGCTGCAAGTGCACTTGCTTGCATGTGTGGACTCGCCCCATAAGTACTAGGATTTTCCTACTGGTCTCTTAAAGTATACTCAAGTCTTAGAAAGTGTCCACTGGGTTGAGAGCAAGTCCTTCCATTGGGCATGATAGATCTTAATAGGCACTGGATCAAGTCTTTAGGCATGTAAAATGGAGAGAGTCAGGATGATGCTGGAGACTACAAGTCGAGTGCTATACTTCTATATCAGTAGTTTCTGTATCAGAAAGATTCAACAATACAAAATCTTTAGTAATAAAATACAGACATTAAACAGCTGTTAACACATCCCTTATATTTATTTTATGAATAGGGAAAAAACATGAGCAATAAAGTATTTACTCAAAAAATGCTGTACAAAAGTAATACTCTTAGAGATAAACACCTTTACATTTCTAAAGTGCATCTCTTCATTGCTACAATATTTGGTTTATTAATTTATACTGTACATTCATAACTTGTTAAAAAGTAATTGGTACATACTTATTGATTTATGGTGGATTTTTTTCTACTGGATTAAAAATTGTACAAGGAGCACATACTGCATCAAAGAATTCACCTGTGAAGTATATACACACTGTTCACACCCAGATGTAAAGACAGCACATTAACAATAGCAAAAGTACTGCTAGTGGTAGATCTAGCGTATACTGAACAAATAATAAACTCTCTTATTAAAAGGTTGTTTGAAAAGTGCAACACAAACACACTTCCTGTGCATTTGGAAGCTGTCTTTCATCCGTATGACATACTACATGCCCTTCGAATCTAATTGTGCAGTCATTCCACATGGATAAAGTTTGATCATGCAGAAGTTTGAAAGTTGCACTTCTCAAAATGGAAAGCAATACAAGTACTCTGTATTTCAGGTATATTTCTTTCACTTACACCAACAAAAATGAATATACAAAACCAAGCTACAAAATTACAGATGTGAAAGATTATGAATATCTACCAGACTCCTAAAAATATCTTATAAAATGTTCTTTATTACAGAATGATGGCTTTGATGATTATTTATCAGCAGTCCTCTACACAGCAGCTATACAGCAGTTAATGCATGGCTACTATTCCATTTAGTCATCAGTGCTCATTCAGTATTTAGACTTCTATTTTGCTTGCAAAAATGATGCAATAATTACTAGTTGTTACCTCCCTGCTTCTATTACCACATGACCAGGACTGAAAAATGACAGCCTGGCCTAATGTGGTGGTATCAGGTTTTTATCATTAGATGTATAATAATCTGTGACATCCACAGACAGAGATACATAAAGAAGCATACAATCTGTGAGAAAGGCATTCTAAAAAATAAGGTTGTTAATTGCTGTAAAATATTTCACTTTCAAATTCACGGAGTGTGTGTGTTTTTAATTTACAAAATGAGACTAGTATATATACTGTGCATACTTCCATTATTGAAAACCTTTCTTGGATATTTTATGGTTTTTTCTTCCCCTCCCTTGTGGCAGTAATTCAACATAGTCCAACTTCCTAAAGGAGTGTAAAATGCTAGTAAAAGGTAATAAGAGATTTTTATTCAAATATATTGCAGATAAGATGAAGGAAATAATGACATTGGATCACATTTAGAAGCAAAATATTGATTTGTCAACAGGAACAATTATAGAAACCCTAAACCCTTTGGGAATTCAGTAGAATTTCCAATCCATTGAGAGCCACTTATTTTCTGCAGGATTGAGCTCTGACATTATTTAAAATGTTTATTAAAAAGGTTTCATTGAATGACGATGAACTTGCCCTTGGTTTGGCATAGGAAAAAAAGAAACATTTTAAAATGCCAACTTGAGATGCACACCCCGTATTTGGTATGCAATGACAGGGAGTAATTAATCCACAAAGTAGCACATTATATTATGTGCTGCTCACTAGACCTTTTAAAAAAAACAATAATGCAGGTAACTTGATGACAGGCATGAGCGTATGAACTTAGACTGAGAAGCTAATAGTTACTGGTTTCATGGAAACCCTTCCCAAGCTACATCCATGACATTTTTACTATAACTAGAAATGGCTGTTTGCAACGCAAAAAAGCTCTTCTTGATTGACAAAAAAAATTGCCAATTTTACCCATGCTCAAGCTAAGTGTTATAGATTATATTACAAATGTTTCTGATGGTTTAGTGATATGACAAATTAATTTTCTCCAGGAGTGAAGCCCTACGTAATGCCATTTTAATAAACATTTATGGTCTAATGACTTGAATATGAAGTGGAAGGGGGCTCATTTTCATTTCCAACGTTGCTCAAGATGGCAGAGCCAATGGAAGATTACTTAACACAAGCCTTACTTGGTTCCCCAGCACATAAAACAGATCAAAATCTTTACTTCCTTTTTTTAATTTTAAGTGTGCTGTTATATATGGAAAAGGGCAATATCAGTGTAAAAAACTATTTTTACCATATTATTTTATTTTAGCAAATCCTATCTTTTTAACTGTCCTCATACATATCAAACTTGGGATACTCAGTTTTCTTTGCAGGGCTCTTTATACTTAGTTACACATTAAAACTGGTTCCATTTTTCCTAATATTTCAGCATTGTATGCAATAATTTGGAGCAAAAATCAACCCATTTTTAAGTCAAAGAGCCTGCTTTTTAATATCCTCTGCATGAAAAATCTACTATTTTACATTTAAGTATAAAACTTGCTAATTAACTGATATTTAAAATAAGAATTTGCAAAGTTACATGAATTCAATAACCAAATAAGCCAGGAAGTATTTACATGCAAAGTTCTATATAGTATTTTTAAAGCTTTTGTCCACATTCATGTTTTTCATTTCAATCAGAATTATGAGTACAAATGTACTTTCAAGAAAAAAAACCCAAGAGCTGAAAAGTTAAAACTTTCTGTGCTGAAGGAACATTGCAGAGTTGATTAGCTAATCAGCTGCCCTGAATTCAAATGATTATAAATGCTATTCTTTAGGTGTTCTTCTTCCTACAGAAAATAAACAACATGAAAGTGGGTGGGGAGGGGGAGAGAGAATGCAACACTATGTCTCCAGCCCCACCTCAGCCTGCAGTCAGCTTAACATTAGAAGGAGACAGTCTAGGAATGTATTTCAGCTACTTTTCCTTGAGTGACATGTAATTACGTGCCATGAGCTGTCCCTTATTCTAAACTTTAGCTAACAAAACTTGCTCTAATATCATTAAAATATGTTACCAGCAC
>NW_017729027.1:50654805-50655785 GCF_001723915.1 Gavialis gangeticus | reverse complement strand
TTGGAGGGAGAGAGAATGCAACACTATGTCTCCAGCCCCACCTCAGCCTGCAGTCAGCTTAACATTAGAAGGAGACAGTCTAGGAATGTATTTCAGCTACTTTTCCTTGAGTGACATGTAATTACGTGCCATGAGCTGTCCCTTATTCTAAACTTTAGCTAACAAAACTTGCTCTAATATCATTAAAATATGTTACCAGCACTGGAAACCTACTTTACATATGGTCTTTGAAAGTTGGGTTTGTGATTTTTTGACCATGTGGGGTTGGCTGTACTGACAGAACTCATTTGTCATAAGTTACTCCTCTATCACACTAAAATGAATATACAATAGGTTGCTTTAACTATATCAAAAAGCAGTGCAAAATATAGAAGAGCATTTTCTTATATGAAACAGCTCTTGTTACTAGACTGTTACCAGATGGGCCAAGCTAACCTAACAACAATAGAAAACAAAAAGAAAAACGAAATGAATGTCATAGCTCTTATGAAAAAGCATGTAACAGTACTGAGTTCATCATCATTATCAGTACCCTAAACTTGTCATGCCCATTTTCCATAAGGTCTCTGACCTCTCAGGGAAGACGAGAGTTGCCTGTAGAGACAGACCCCCAGCTTTCTATTCCAGCCTGTCACCTAATTCAGGCCCTTCTGGTACAAGCAAGATCTGGTAAAAGCAAGATCTGGTTTCTTCTTCTTCATTTTTTCCCCCTTGACTCATTTTCAGCAGCCTGACAGCCTCCTTGGCTTTCATAGACTCCAGACTCCTCTCACTGAGAAGACTGGTTAATTGGGGCCCTAAGCTTAGGGTACACCACCCCACCTTTTTTTTTTCCTTTTTAGCCCAAGGGTTTCTTCACTCTGTCACAGCTGTTTTACCAGAGAATAGTTTGTGGCTATGATTTTCAGATACGCGTATCTAAAATTACCCTTCCGAATACTTCCTTTTGGATGTACTAAATGATGGCGCAGTAACAGCCT
>NW_017729027.1:50648601-50649805 GCF_001723915.1 Gavialis gangeticus | reverse complement strand
TAGCCCAAGGGTTTCTTCACTCTGTCACAGCTGTTTTACCAGAGAATAGTTTGTGGCTATGATTTTCAGATACGCGTATCTAAAATTACCCTTCCGAATACTTCCTTTTGGATGTACTAAATGATGGCGCAGTAACAGCCTGTACTGTGCACTGTGCATGGTTATTTTTAGCTGCTACATTGCTGTAGCAATGCGCTATAGTGAGGGAGTGTGTTGCTACAGCAATGTAGCTGTGGTGTCATGGTTTGTGACTGCTGATGCTATGCTGCTACAGCACATTGCTACAGCAATGTAGCATCACACATAGATGCACTCACTGAGAAACTAGCAGCTGTCATTTGGTATTTCATCTGGAAATATTTCATTTGACTTTTAATGATTTAGACTTTCATTATTCTAAAAGGGATTCCTTTTTTGTTTAGAGCAAGACAAGGACTACCCTAGTGTCAAGGGGTGCATCTACACATGCAAGTAGCACAAAACAATAGACTCCGGCACATCTCGTGCTGGAGCTTATTGCTCCCAGGCTCCATGTTTGAATATTCACCTGGGACTGCAGCACATTGAGCTGTTGGAGCAGCCCTGGCTGGTGGGAGGGCCAGGGGGTCAGCTTGCTAGCTCAGGGCTTCTCTGACTCAGCTTAACATATTGCAGAGGGGCTGGGTAGGGTACAAGTGTGCTCCAGTATGGAGCTAGCTGACAAGCAGTTCCCACACTGAAGCACCCTCATGCCTCTATAAGTCCCGTCAGTGTTTACACATGTGTTGCTATGCACTAAAGAACTCTGCTGTAGGGTAGTACTTGTATTTTATTTACAAGTACTAACCTGCGGTGGGATACCTTTCCTGTAGCCTAATAGGGCTGCATATATAGGCCATTTGTAGACGACACTTTAAAGAGAGTTTAAAGTGGGTTAAATGCCTTTTGCACCACTTTAATGGCATTGCTGTTTGCTCGAGTTTGAAAATTCGGCAACATATTGCACATTAATTCCAGCCGCTGAAGCACATTTGGTGGCATAACGCACCTTAAAAGACTTTGGGGCGCTGTAAAGTAAAACACCTCAGAGGAGTTTTAGTTTCCTACCCTACAGCTGCAGAGGGAAGCATTGGGCTCTGTGCAGCTCAGGGAGTCTGCACGCAGACCGTAAAGGCAGCCTGGGAAGGCAATCTCTACAGAAGGGGAAAAAAAAAAAAAAAAAAAA
>NW_017729027.1:50648165-50648576 GCF_001723915.1 Gavialis gangeticus | reverse complement strand
CCCCCCCCCCCGAAGCCTGCTTGCCTGCCTGAGCTGTGTGAGGGCTTGGTGCTTCCCTCTGCAGCTGCGGTACCCCCTGGGACTATCTGAGCTGAGTGCCTACAGGTGGAGAGGCAGGGCACCACTGCCGTGGAGGGAAGCACCAGCCTCCACCCCTGCAGCTCAGGGACTGCTGTCCCCACCAGCAGCTTCCTCTCCCCATCACTGGAGAGACAGGTAAGGATCAGGCTTTAACACAGGTGTATACGACAAAGGGGTTTACTTTGCTTCAATTTCAGGTCATAGTTGTTGAGGCTTTACTGCGGAGCTAAGTAGGCAGCTCTACACTAAACATCTCATTGATGTGCCCAAGGAAAACTAAAGCAGCCAGTGTACTGGTACATTTTAAAGGTAATTAGATACCTCAATCAT
>NW_017729027.1:50642555-50643165 GCF_001723915.1 Gavialis gangeticus | reverse complement strand
AGATGTTGAGGCTTTACTGCGGAGCTAAGTAGGCAGCTCTACACTAAACATCTCATTGATGTGCCCAAGGAAAACTAAAGCAGCCAGTGTACTGGTACATTTTAAAGGTAATTAGATACCTCAATCATTGAAATCAATGCCAGATTTAGTATGCAGAAGCTTAAATGCTGGTAAAATTATTGAAGACCAGAAGGCAAATGTTAAATTCAATATGCAGTAACAAGAACTTTCTCGTGTATGTAACTCACAGCAGGTAAAATTACATTTTTCTCTAGCCTTTAGGATTTCTATCTTGAATAATTGCCTTATCCTCAGTTCACGTTAAATACATTTTGCAATTTAGTCTGAAACTCATTACATCTAAGTGACAAATACAAAAGAAACCCAATAGTTACCAACAGTTAAACACCGTCATCAGTATCTTTTTGACGTTCGACTCTCAAAAAGCTCTGAAAAGTAGGCAAGTTATTTTTCAGAAGCTTCTGACACCCAGAAAATAATTAAGGCATATATTCTTTTTATTTTCTATGGTGCTCAAACTTGCAAACATCCTCCAGGATGGTTATTTTCACAACAAATTGATATTTGGGTCTAATGGTAGGCTTACACT
>NW_017729027.1:50636501-50637555 GCF_001723915.1 Gavialis gangeticus | reverse complement strand
AAACATCCTCCAAGATGGTTATTTTCACAACAAATTGATATTTGGGTCTAATGGTAGGCTTACACTTGATACTTGTTATGAGTACTCTTTATCCATATTAAGCAATTAGTAATAACTGTTATGCAATCAGTGAAGCAACACCACATAGGTTTCTTTTACCTTGTAGCATTGTGGCCATCAGCACTACGATATTTCAAAATAAATACTCAGTATTCTGATCATCTTTGCTGGGCTACTGTTTCTGCTTCTGTGCTGCATGTGTTCTGCATATGTTCCATACTTTGCATTGTGGACGAACAAAAAGAAGTCAGTGTGCATGGGGGCTGTATTGTGCTGCCTGGAGCCAAGCTGTCTCTCTACTGTCTTAGTAGTGTTCTGTCTCTTGAAAATCTCCTGCCACGCTTTGATATTAGAGAGAGAGAGAGGTACCAAAGACTTCTGGGAGACAACAAGGATCGGTTAAAGGCTCAGGAGGTCAGCTTATCTTTTCAGGGCTCCACCATCCCCATACCCTGCCCTAATGACACTAGATGTTTCAGGCCCATTGTTGTTGCTTGCCTACTGGACTGAAGGTCTGGTCTTAGTCTTCTAGACTTCTTTGTCAAGGAGTCTTCTTCTAAGTTGGCTATTTGCCCTGTTCTTCCCTGCACAGGTCCCAAGCCAGCTGCCTCTTTGTTCTAATCCTGCCCTTACCTTCAGGGTTGGGATAGATAACACTCCAAGAAGGAGTATATCTCATCCACATGTCTTTTCTTCTAGGGTCTTGAAGCAGTTATCTCCACCCCTTGGGACTGGACTCACCAAAAGAGCAGTCTCTTCTGTCATACTGCTGGTTCCCTCCAGGTAAGTCTAGGGATGAGGGCTTTCCTCCAAGCCCCGAGGTTGGTTCCTTCTCCTGCTGTCCTCTTCTCTATCTTTACCTTGCTTCCCCTTCCTCTGAACTGACCCCAGATGCTTCCTTGGTGTCCCTTTAAAATCCCTTTCTTCCCAGCTTTTCCCTCCATGGCAGCATCTGATTTGCTGCCTTTTGCCTCAGCTGTTCTTCTTTTACTTT
>NW_017729027.1:50629419-50631501 GCF_001723915.1 Gavialis gangeticus | reverse complement strand
GGCTTTCCCCCAAGCCCCGAGGTTGGTTCCTTCTCCTGCTGTCCTCTTCTCTATCTTTACCTTGCTTCCCCTTCCTCTGAACTGACCCCAGATGCTTCCTTGGTGTCCCTTTAAAATCCCTTTCTTCCCAGCTTTTCCCTCCATGGCAGCATCTGATTTGCTGCCTTTTGCCTCAGCTGTTCTTCTTTTACTTTTTCAGCATGGCTTTTGACTTCTTCTTCTGCCATGCCATTCTCCTTCTCCCAGGCTCGAACTCCAGCAGCTGGGCTTGATACGGCAGCCTGTGAACTGCATGGCCCCAGCTGTTTCCTTTAATTAGTTGGGGCACAGTGTCTTTCCTGTCTCAGCTCAGCACAATTTCTTCAGAGTCTCTGGGTAAGTTTTGTTTCTTTGTGTTCTTCCTTGCATCCCTGTGGCACGGTCCATTAGCCACCATCACTCATTGGATAAGGTCAGAATAAGCAATTTGCATGTTTTTTTTCTTTTGTTCTGTCATCTTGTTTTTGTGAACTAGCACCATTTTCAAAATGTCATCGGGCAGAATGGAAAAACCACAGTTCAGAGCTGCAGTCCTCAAGGTGATAAATAGGCTGCTGAAATCTTACCATCTAAAATTGTGCAGCAACTTCAGAACAAAGGTGATAAGGGAAACTAAGAATGGGGGGGGCAAAATTCAGCAGCAACTAAGAATGGGGAGGCAAAATTCAGCAGCCACTGCACCTAAATCTTTTTCAAGAACAGCTTCACCAAGTAGCCTATTTTTCTTTGGGCTTAGCCAGGTGTATTGATGGGTATGACCACAGAGTGCAGCATAACTTACACAACCAGAAATGGTGTCAGAATTTCAGGATATGAGAAGCCCATTTCCTATGAATCTGTTCAGCACTGTTCCTGGAGCAGCAGTGGTGGAACACGTATATGAGAGCTCTACTGAGCACGGAGAAGTTTGTTTGTAGCACTCTCTGGAAACTTACCATCTTGATAGCTACCAATCAATAGCTAAATATTTTGTTTTAAAATTGTTGTAAGGAAGGGTTTCAAGAAAGTACTGTTGCTCTACATTAAAAGACTGGTCAAGGCATGAGAGGATAAAATTGGGATTTCCTAATTGTATTAGGGCCCATGATATAACCCTTGTGCCTACTTTTTGCCCAATTTATTGCCTGTCATTAGAGTTCATTAATAGAAAGGTCTATTTTTTTATGGTTTTGCACAAGGCATACCCATATTAACAGGACTTATCTGGAAATTTGTAGCATGCTGGAATCCTTAGAAACTATGGCCCATTTTGTATGAGAAATGGCTTGCAGTTCTATAGTCTCTAGAGCCGTTTATGACATTTTCATTCCTCAAATCTTCATGAAGGACCAGCTTAACATCTGTTTCTCTGGCTTATCAAGGTTTATATGGAAAACTTGGTAGGAGAAATAAGAGTTTAAATAAATTTTGGGTAATTGCATATTGACAGTGAAATGTGCATTTGGAAGTAAGTAGTAGGTAGAGGTACCTAGTGTTAAAACTGAAGACTCATCAGAGTACTTTGCACAATCTGTGTGAGACCAAAGGAGAATGCCTTGGAGATAAGCAGGAGGAGGAGGCTGGTAAATCAACTGAACCAATGGAGAAAGGATGTTTTTGCAGAGGCACAGATGCTACATGTTCCTGCTGTGAAGTTAGGTGCTATTTGTGAACAATAGCTATCGTTTGATAGGTCTTTAATCATAAATACTAGGCATTTTTATATATAAATGTAATGGTACAAGGATTTTATCATGCTTCAGGTGTACATTTTAATAGTGTCTTTTTGAATTTTATAGCAGTGATGATGGGCATGTTAATGAACCGTGCAAGCTTCAAAACCAGATGGAGATAGACTGTTCTCAGTGGGGGCAGATGACAGAAGAAAGAGCAATGGTTTCAAGTTGCCACAAGGGAAGTTTTAGGTTAGATATTAGAAAGAATACTAGGAGGGTAGTAAAGCACTGGAACAGGTTACTCAGAGAGGTTGTGGATTCTCCGTTCCTGGAGGTTTTTTAGACCTGGCTAGACAAAAAGCTTTGGCCGGGATGATTTAGTTGGGGG
>NW_017729027.1:50624200-50624419 GCF_001723915.1 Gavialis gangeticus | reverse complement strand
ATTTATTAAATGCCCATTAAAACTCCATACTGTTGTATGCATAAAAATATGTTCTTCAAGATAATTGCAAAGAAAGCTAACAGCAGACTAGGCCACATTGGTAGTTATGTTGCCAGTAGGTCAAGGGAAATGATTATTCACCTCTATTCAGCACTGGTGAGGCCACATCTGGAGTACTGTGTTCAATTTTGGACCCGCCACTAAAGAAAGGATATGGAG
>NW_017729027.1:50623770-50624156 GCF_001723915.1 Gavialis gangeticus | reverse complement strand
GTTCAGGGGCTGGGGCATATGACTTATGAGCACAGGCTGAGGGAACTGGGCTTATTAGTCCAGAGAAGAGGAGACTGAGAGAGGATTTAATAGCAGCCTTCAACTTCCCGAAGGGGAGTTTGAAAGAGGATGGAGATAGACTGTTCTCAGTGGGGGCAGATGACAGAAGAAAGAGCAATGGTTTCAAGTTGCCACAAGGGAAGTTTTAGGTTAGATATTAGAAAGAATACTAGGAGGGTAGTAAAGCACTGGAACAGGTTACTCAGAGAGGTTGTGGATTCTCCGTTCCTGGAGGTTTTTTAGACCTGGCTAGACAAAAAGCTTTGGCCGGGATGATTTAGTTGGGGGTGGTCCTGCTTTGAGCAGGCAGTTGGACTAGATGACCT
>NW_017729027.1:50616360-50618770 GCF_001723915.1 Gavialis gangeticus | reverse complement strand
TTCTCCGTTCCTGGAGGTTTTTTAGACCTGGCTAGACAAAAAGCTTTGGCCGGGATGATTTAGTTGGGGGTGGTCCTGCTTTGAGCAGGCAGTTGGACTAGATGACCTCCTGAGGTCCATTCAAACCCTAATTTTCTATGACTGTTGGTCTCTCCATTAGTATCAGTAGCAAAGTCTACGGGGTCTGCACCCAAACATTTTCTTTCTCCTTTTTTCTTTTAATATTTTATGAAAATACATGTGTAGTTGCTATATTTCTGGTGCTATAAGGAACAAAAAGAAACCTAATGATTGTCCAAATGGTTTTTCCAAGCCAAAGTAAGAGAACATGCTCCCCACCCCCACACCCCACCCCCATTTTAAAATTCACTTCCCATAAGTTCTTCCTAGTTGTGGAAGATTGTAAAATATTTCATAATCTTCCCCATTTTTGTACAATCTCTGGGCCTGTTTGATGGGAGGGAATAGCTCATAGAATTAGTATGATGACTTGTGGAAATGTTTGTTAAAGACAGCTGTTGGTGTTCTCTGAATATATTAAAAAGGGTGCTACAGAGTTAGGGTAGGAATTGCATTATAACTCTATAGGTTGTGGATATGATGGTAGTTGGTGGGAGTAAGGGTAGCAAAGGTAGGCTAGTAATGGCATGTGCAGTTCTGCAGGCAATCCTTAATTTGGATGTTACCCTGAGATGTGCCCCCCCAAAAGGCTGGAGGATTCTTGATTTTTTTTCTTATTTGTCACCATATGAATGATATACTGTGTTGCTTTTGTGAGGATGGTGCCCCCAAAACTACATGGGTAGTATAAAGAAAGATGGATGGTTTTGCAATCTCAGGTGCATACACACATGCAAAGTCAGTGTAAGTTGACTTAGTTTAAGTTAAGGCACATCAAAGCATATGCATGTACAGCTCCTTGACATGGTGGCAGCCATTTTGTGAGCTAAATCAACTGAACTAATGAGACTGAAGATAATACACTTCTGAAGTCTTACACTTTTAAGAAATATGGTTAATAATATACCGCAGAGGTGTATTTTCTTGCTCTGCATTTAAGTTGACAGTGCTCCACGTGTGTGTGTGTGTATGCTCTGACAGTTATGTTGACTTAAAAAAGTTAAGCTAGCTTAACTGTCAGAATGTGTATGCACCCCTCCATATACCAAGTTATAGCATTTTCCTTCATGTCAAGTTATAGCATAATGTGTTATCAAAGATAAAAAATTCTGTGGTATGAATTCATTGGAATGTCCTGCTGTCTCTTTCTCTCTAAAAATTCTTTGTAGCATGGGTTTGGGAATTAATATCATGTTATTTTCTATGGCTCAAATCATTGACATTAATGAAACCAGGAACCAAATATAGTTCTAATGCTTTCTCTTTTCTCAATTTGCCAGTACAACACAATCACCTTTCCATCATGACATCTCTTTACCAACTCATGTGCTGCTGATGCTGCTATCTTGGCTAAAGGGGGTATGTGGGGAGGAGGGCTGACCAACAAGCCTCATGATAGGGTACCATCTGACAACATCCTGCAGAACATAATTGATAGTTGTGCTTTTACTTATTTAGGGAATAAAAAGGAATGAGGAATTTGTATGCTCTCTAGGGTGTCCATGATTTTGGCCATTGAAGTGAGGAGCTTAAATGCTCAGAAAAGTAGAGAGAAGATGACTAATCCACATGCACAACTCTGTTATATACTATAGTACCTATTAGAAGGTCCTCACCACCTGCCTTTCATGCTGATTCTTTTGTTTGTGATTTGGGGAGATCCCAGCTCTCCCAAACTGTCTAATTGGGCTTCACCAGGTCAATGAGATCTTGGATCTGAATTAAATCTGTGAGTTCATGAAATCTGTGGATGAACTGTGCGATCTCCAGCAAATTGATGCAGTTTCTCTTAGTAGTTCTTGAAAGCTGTCTTAGAAGTCTTACTGTAATCCTTGTACGGTCCATTCTTATAGCCCCACCTGTAGCTCCTTTCTATTTCTGTGGCACTGGCTTGGGTCCTCATTTCATTTTCTGTCCCAAATTTGTTGTGGTAATCTTTGCCATACCTGTGTTAAGTTACTGCTGTTCAGTTGGGCCTGGAAGTATTCCTTTCTCTGAGCAGCCATAAAGTTCAGGAGCTCAGCAGAGAACTATATTGCAGCTTGACTGATGAATAATCAGAAGCAACACAGATGTATGCAAGTGTCCCTCTTTCTGGTATCAAGATCCACAGAGCTTTGTGCAGGTGTTTAAACAGGAAGTTGACACCCAGAAGGAGAGAGAACACAGGACAGAAAAAGATAAACAGGTAGGGTAATCCTACATAACCAGCAAAGTAATCTAGTTGGAGGACTTGACAAATATACAGCATTAGCAAATAAACAGGTAAGAGATAGGGGCCAGGGTAACG
>NW_017729027.1:50615870-50616349 GCF_001723915.1 Gavialis gangeticus | reverse complement strand
TCAGGTCCCTTCCAACCCTAGAAACTATGAAACTATTAGTTTTAAGATAGGAATGCATTCGCACCAAGTTGGATGTATACTGCCTGAAGTAATTTAAAAGTTTTTGAGAACAGGTAGAGGAAATATGGAGTCTGGATGATTGGAAGAGGGTGAATGTAGTGCTCCTCTTTAAAAAAAATAAAAATGGGAGGAGCATCTGGAGAATTACAAAACTAGTCAGTTTGACCTCAATACCCAGAAAGATAATGGAGCAGGTCCTTGAGAAATCTATTTTGAAACACCTAGAGAAGAACAAAGTGATAAAGGAACAGCCAGCATGGCTTAACCAAGAATAAGGCATGCCTGATCAACCTGAGTTCCTTCTATGATGAGGTGACAGGTTCTGTGAATGGAGGAAGAACAGTGTATTTGATCATTGGTGGAAGGAGAAAAAATTTTGGTGGAGAGGGGGGCTGAGGCACCGCCCCCAGGTGGGAAAG
>NW_017729027.1:50607075-50610870 GCF_001723915.1 Gavialis gangeticus | reverse complement strand
ACACCTTGCTCGGGTCGTTTGACCCCAGTACTCTTTCCTGCCATGGCAGGGGGTCGGACTAGATGATCTTCTCAGGTCCCTTCCAACCCTAGAAACTATGAAACTATTAGTTTTAAGATAGGAATGCATTCGCACCAAGTTGGATGTATACTGCCTGAAGTAATTTAAAAGTTTTTGAGAACAGGTAGAGGAAATATGGAGTCTGGATGATTGGAAGAGGGTGAATGTAGTGCTCCTCTTTAAAAAAAATAAAAATGGGAGGAGCATCTGGAGAATTACAAAACTAGTCAGTTTGACCTCAATACCCAGAAAGATAATGGAGCAGGTCCTTGAGAAATCTATTTTGAAACACCTAGAGAAGAACAAAGTGATAAAGGAACAGCCAGCATGGCTTAACCAAGAATAAGGCATGCCTGATCAACCTGAGTTCCTTCTATGATGAGGTGACAGGTTCTGTGAATGGAGGAAGAACAGTGTATTTGATCATTGGTGGAAGGAGAAAAAATTTTGGTGGAGAGGGGGGCTGAGGCACCGCCCCCAGGTGGGAAAGTCTGTGGGGAAGGGCCGGGGGGAGGGGGAGGCAGTGGGACTAGGACTGGGCAGGGATTGGGAGGGAGCGGAGCTGAACCAGGCTCAGGATCAGGATTGGGGCCAGGGCCCGCTGCACCCATGTGGCACCTGGGGTTGTTGCCAGGCACCCCCCCAAGTCAACAAATCCACCACCCCCCAGCCCCACACTGGCCCTGGCCCCACCCCACCCAGTGGGGGCTGGAGGCAGGGGCTAGAGTAGGGCCAGCCTTGGCTGTGCCACTGGGCTGGAGAGGACAGAGCCCCCAGGAAGTCCTGGGCTATCATTCCCTGAGCAGTGGGCTAGAGTAGATAAACTCACAGAGTATCTTCTAGATCTACTTTCTTATGATCCCCACCTCCCAACCTGATAAACACAGTTCCAAAGTTGCCTTTTAATAACACACATTGAAATAGCAGATGATCTACAACCAGAAGTGTTGTGAATACAATCAATTTAATGAAAATAAGACAAGTTAATATGCAACAAGTTTAAAATGTAAACAAGCAAAACATATGAAAAAAAGAAAAACTTATGTCCATAAATATTTCCTCCTTAAAAACTGTTATCCTTTTCCTAGAAACAGTTATACACCTTGCCCTTATTTTAGAGCTTGGAAATACAATAACAAGATTCTCTTCCTTTCTCATCTCACATGCTCAGGAGGTATATGATATAACATGTGCCCATTCACAATTTTGCTGCCCATCTTAAGAAATCAATTCCTTTAGAAAATGCATGAGACATAAGACCTCTTTTTCCAGAAAGTTCTATGATCCAGTCTTTTTTCTGTTTTTTTTTTTTCCTTTTTTCCTCTAGGTTTGCTACACTCCAGCTACCCAGCTGAGCTAGCATTTACCTATATTTGTAGACAAGGCCTTGGACTAAATCATTTAATCTTTTCTACTTCAGAAGCTTTGTTAATCACCTCCAATGTCTGTTCAGCTCAAGCTCACCCTACCATTGTGTGCACTTATGCAGATAGATTATTGACAGGATACTACTATAGCTTTGTGAAATGTACATATTTCTGCACAGAATTTTGGAGAATGATATTTGCTGAAGAAATTTTTTTTTAGGAACCCAAGAGTACTGATCACATTTTTGATTGATAGGAATGTTATACTTCAGTTTTCATTTGGTACACATATATTCAAGGTATTCATATGCATTTGTTTCTCAGTGACTATCTGTGAGTATATGACTACACATTTTGTGTGTCTGTACACTATAGAACCAATGCTTTTGTGTCACTACTGGTGTTCACTAGCCACTCTGGGCAGGATATAAATCTAAAAAATAAAACTAAAACAATAAACCTGGTTTAACCGTCCATGGAGGTTAACTGAGTTCTCTAGATCCTCTAATGTTGTGAAACTGATTTAGGCACTGTGGTCATACATCTCTCTTTCAGCTGCTTCTGTACAAGGGAAAATGGGGCACAGCTCATTACTGGCATGGCATGGCATGGCCCCATCCTAGGGATAGCAAGAAGTACAAGCATTTCTCTGTGGATGTCTTCCCACTACAAAAATCACCATTATTCCAAAGTTATACCTCTTCCCTACCTCTTGCCCTTCTGGTCCAGTGCAACTGAATTTGCATCCAGATTACCTAAATGTAGAACAAAAAAACTGTAGACATTGTATGTACAAAAGTGCATATAAAACAAGATGCATGTGACTGAATGTGATATGAATGTAAAAAGCTGAAATTACATGGGATATTACTATTGAGGTAAGAGTGTCATTATGTTTTTTAGAGATACATAGTTGACAGAAAGTTTTGTTGACATCCTCTTATAGGCAAGTAACTTGATTGATGTGTCTCTATAAAGTTCAGGCATATTGTTACTTCTGGGGAAAATTAAAGAGAAGATAATAATTACAAAATAAAGAATTCTGAATGGTACATGGAGAAAATGAACACTCACCTACAAGGTATTATGGTCCAACAGTGGAACATCTGATTATTAGATTTTATACTTTGTCATTTTAAGTTAATAAAAATTGGCTAAAAACCACAATATCAGTTTTTTCCAGAAAAAATATTATTTACATTGGAAATATTAAGATTTTGGAGGAGATAATAAAAATTTGGCTGTGGTAATAAAGAAAAAATGTAACTGGATGAGTACAGCAGTATTACAAAGCAGTACATAGTGAATTGGACTAGATTTCAGAGTCAGACCTCAGGCTCCTATTTTTTAAATCTTGCCAGTGATGGCTTAATATAGTAGGAAGAGCTAGTGCTTCAAATATTGGAAGTGGAGACGGCTCAATGTTGGGAATAGTAGAAACATTTTGAAAAATCTCCCTAATGTAGAAAGGGTCTTGCATTCAGATCCTTCAGTATCAGGTTAGAATAACCCAAATGTCCTAACTGGTAGCAGGAACAGGTTTAGAGTATAGGTAGTAAAAGTGTAAGCTTTCTGAGTAGGCAGAAGTCAAGTGATTTATCTTGATTATGCAGATTTCTAAATTGGCAATAAACAGCAAATTAAAGTATACAAACATTATTCCAGAGAACCTATTTGATGTATAGAACAATTTGTTTTCCCTTATATAGCAAATAAGATCCTATTGTAGAACAGTAATTTAACACCAATGCAGCAGGATTCTATAGGATTTCACAGTATTGTTAGAGACTTTCGGTAAATCATGCCATCCCTTTGGGGAGCCAGAACAGTTGGCTTAAAGAGAAGCATCTCCTGCAAAGTAATCAATATGATTCCCACTTTCCAGCATGCAACTATTAAGTAAATCCTTTTCTGGTTTTATTGTTATATCATGGTTTATTTTAAGTCTCTTAAAAGAAAAGCAGTAGGGTCTGAAACATTTTGTAATGTGTATGTTAAAGTGATAGCATGTTGCGCTTCATGCATTATTTTGCTCATGTTTGGCTGTGCCCTTAGTAATGTATCTGGAATATTTTACACAGCAGCCTTCAAAGATACATGCCATGGTAACAAAAGCCTGCTCCAGGGGTACATCCTGGTGGCCATGCAACCCTTGCCCTGCTTTGGCTGTAGGGTGCCCACTCCTCACCTGCCACGCTCTACTGAATGTACTAAATGCTAGAGGATGAGGCTGCCTAAGGATCCTAGAGTGAGACCTCAGTTTTTCTGACAGACAGCAGGTCCCATTCAGACCCCACTGGTCTCAGCCCTTATTATGCTTTGTAGGCCCTCTTGCCCACCTGTGCCCCTCAGGGTATTTGTAGCCTTA
>NW_017729027.1:50599733-50602075 GCF_001723915.1 Gavialis gangeticus | reverse complement strand
TGCCCCTCAGGGTATTTATAGCCTTAAGGACTATTCATGGCCTCTGACCTTTCTTACAGCCATGCTTCACAGGTGTCACTGCACAACCACTCCCTTGTCAGGGCCTCAGTCTTTTCAACATCTGCCCTTTTCTCTGGCTGCAAGCCTTCAGTCCTGGCCCACTGATTTGTGTCAGGCTCTGTCAACTTCAGCCCTGTTAGTAGTAAGTATCTTCAGGCTTCTGGACACTGTCTTTCCTGGGCTGCTGGGTCCCTGGCCCCAGTTGCTGTCCATCCTGGGCTGCTGGGTCCCTGGCCCTGGTCTAGCATTCACCCTTGCTAGGCTTCAGCTGCCTTCTCCAAGCTTCATACCTATGGCTAAGTGTGCCCTGTGTCTTCAGCCCCTAGCCTCTGGCAGGGCTCCAGACACCCTTGTGCCCACAGGCACTACTGGGACTTCTCCCTTCCCCTGACAGTCCCAAACCACCAGTAGTAAACTATAACGAAGGGCAAAAGCACACTGGCTGTAATATAAACTTAACCTGTTCTAGTTATAGCAAGCAAGAACAAAAGCTGACTGTCTTGTAGCAAAGCTTCTCCTTACCCAGGGTTGTGTCCCTCTCTAAGGCACTACTTTCTGCTGACAGTCCTTAGAGCAGCTCTGAAGTCAGCCTGACATCCCGCTGCAGTCTTCCTGGCCAAGAACTCTTCATCCAGTGGCTTCCAGGTCTAGACTGCCTCCTTGGCTCAGCTCTCTCATGCCAACTAAGCCCTGCCCACTCTGGCCTAGCCACCCACAGGGGTTCCCCCTCAGTGCCAAATGACTGGTTGCCTTGGCTGCTTAGGACTGATGCTCTAGCAGCCTCTTGCTACTCAAACTAGGCTTTGCCCTATTGTAATTCTACCAGGCTTGGGGTAAGCAATCATAGCTTCTGGTCTCCAGCTCCCTATTCCCTTGCAGCCAGCTCACCCTAGGCAGAGTTCTCTTGACTGGCATCAGGTGTAACCCTTTACTCTGATGGGCCTTTCCCCTGCCAGGCAGCAGGAATATGTTGTTCCCTGGACTCTCGTAGCTTCAGTTTCTCTTCTGAAAGTAACAGAAGCCTCAACCTCTCTGTTACAGCCATACAACCATTTAATTAGCTGTTATGCTTCCTCATAAGTTTGAAAAACAGGTTCCTTTATCTTTGTTCCACATACATGGGATAGTCTAAATATTTAAGATAAGACTATTTATATAATAATCTGACAGTTCCCCACATTTGAGATTTCAAAAGATAATAGCCAATGGACCACCCTATATCAACATTTATTTTTTCCTAACCTTTTAACATTCTAATGTAACGTCTGTATTATGTGCATGTCCCATTTAAATTGCTTATAGTTATCCAAAACAACTACACAGTATAATGACAATGAATTTCCACAGACCTAATATTGATTTCTATAACTTTCTTTATGACCTCTACAAATATTTCATAGAAGTTATACACACACCCATATTTGCATGACAAATTCAAGTATCTCAATATAAGTATCACCCTTGTAGGGTGGATTGGAATTGAAGGTTGATATAGTTGAAGAGCATTTTCATTTAAAAAACAACAGTTGATAGGCTACTATGTCAGACAACAAAGGGTTTAGGATAATTAAAGAATAATCAGATTCATATATCTGCACCTCCACCCAGGTACTACTCTACTTCTGTAATTCCACATAAGGGGTACATAAGTGCTGTATCTACGGAGAAAGAATCACCAGCACACCTACAGACGGGGAGGTGACCTTTCTGCTGCTGTGCTGCTTAGAAAGGAACTCAGAGTCATAGTTGACTCCAAAATGAATATGAGTCGTCAATGTAACAAAGTCATAAGTAAAGCCAACCACACTCTTTCATGCATTAGAACGTGAATAATGAACAGGTCTAAGGAGGTGATACTTGCCCTCTATGCAGCATTGGTAAGACTGCAGCTGGAGTACTGCATCCAGTTTTGGGCACCACACTTGAAGAGGGATGTGGATATCCTTGATAGGGTCCAAAGGAGGGCTATTCGTATGGTTAAGGGCCTGCAGGTAAAATCCTACGAGGAGAGATTTTGGGACCTGAATCTCTTCAGCCTCCGCAAAAGAACTCTGACAGGGGATCTTGTGGCCATCTACAAATTCACTGGGTGGTGGGAAGCAAGGAATAGGGGATACTCTGTTTACCAGGGCATCCCTTGGGGTTACTAGGAACAATGGCTATAAACTGACAGAGAGCAGATTTAGATTAGACATTAGGAAAACATTTCTTTATGGTGAGGGTTGCCAAACTCTGGAATGGGCTTCCAAGGGAAGTTGTGCTTTTCCCTACCTTGGAGGTTT